>NW_028289476.1:628581-942872 GCF_059628265.1 Tinamus guttatus
GAAGCTGATTAAACATAGGGGATTTCAGCAGGAGGTAGCAGAAAACAGGATTCGGGTGATCAGAATGATCTCCCAGCTGTTCCGGCCTCTTTGCTCATTGCACAGACCCGCTGAGCAGGGCAGCTGCTTCTGCCTCCCCTCGCCCCGAATTGGAGCCTCTTGGACGCTTTGGGTTCCCCCCGCGCTGTCCTGCTCGGAGCTGAGCGTTGGTGGCCCCGTGGGGACAGCAGCTAAAGCAAAAGTGGCCCCGAAAAATCTGGTCCAGGTTTTAGCCTGCTTCGAAAAATAGCAACGGGGAAAGTCAGCAGGGAGATGCCTGCAGGGAGGACGGGGGGATGTGGGTCCGCACAGGCAGGAGATTCAGGACAGGACGTCCCTGCCTATCCCCGGCCGGGGACACGGGTCCCCAGCGCAGGCCCCGGGGCGCAGAAGCGCTGCCGCCGCATCAGCCCTTGGAGCGGAGCTGCCGTGGCCGCGCTCAGCATCGTCCTCGTCTCGCGGGTTGGTGCCCCTTCCTGCCCGAGGCCGAGCCCGTGGGCCCCGTCCCCTCCGGCGCGGCAGGACGGACCGAGCAGGAAAAAACCTCTCACGGCAACTTCTCTCTCTTCCCCAGTACATTTTTGTGTCGCTGATCTCGCGGGACAGCGTGTACGACGTGCTGAGGAGAGTCTGCACCCACCTCCAGGTACCCTCTGTGCCACCGGGGCACCGGCAGCTCCGCTTGGCCACGTGTGGTCCCCTTCCATCAAACACACTGCCCACACGGGCCTTCAAGGCCCCTCGGCATCGCTTGAGACCCGCGGGCTCCCCCGTGGTGCCCGTGGCTCCGGCCCCGAGCTCGGGGCTGTTCCGCTCGGTCGTTCCCGGCTCGGGCAGAGCTGGGCCCGCAGCCCCGCGTCCCACGCTGCCAGCTCCCCGTGACGTGTTCTGGGTCACAGCGAGCTGGGCAGGGCCCAGCAGAGTTTCTGTCGTCTCCCTGGGCGTGTGTACGGATCGCCTCTAATCCGGCAGCAATACCCGTTCTGCCAGTACGCGCGTCGCTGGGTTTTCCTCACATCTTCTCAAGTTTGGGGAAAAATGATACAAAGTTTTTATTTTTGTTGTTGTTGTTTTTAATAAATATATATATCTATATAATAAAAAAAGACCAAGGGGAGAAGAAATCCCGTAGTCCTTGAGCTGGAGATGAGGATTGCCAGGACCACTTTTGGATGCCTTTGCAGCACTCCCAAGCGTGGGTGCCATTCTCCTGCTTCCCGGTGCTTCCCGGGTGCACTGGGACGTGGAGGGGTGTTTGGGGTGACCCATGGCCGGCCCAAAGAACTGGTTGGGAACTCTCCCACAAACACTTCTCAAAGGGCAAATACTTCCTTGCTGGTGAAGAAGCAGTTTGTAGATTGCTCCGTTGAGGCCTTCCTTAGCACCGGGCCATGTGTGGCTGCACGGGATCCAGTTTAACTCCCCCACACATGAGACTTCTCAGCTGTGCCAGAAAATTAAGTCTTGTAATTAGGGCTTAGGCAGGAAGAGGGCAGAAGCCCGGAGAGCATGTGCTGGTAACCTCTGCTTGCTTTCTGCCCTCCAGGTTTCAAGTAAGAAGAGCTTGAGCTTGAAGGAGTTCACGGAGGAGCCCGACGCGGTGTCGCTGGTGAGTTGGGATTGAACCAGGGAGCTCTGGAGGAGCCCGCGGAGCTGCGACCCGGGTGAGCTCGGCGAAGGGCTGAGCCCTGGCGCTGCGGGCAGGGCAACGTCCACCCGGGCTGGCCCGGGCGCAACGCCTTCCCCGTGCGCTCGGGGGCACCGTGCGAGCCCTGGCAGCAGCAGCGGTAGCGGAAGGGTCAAGAGGGTGATGTGGAAGAGCCGCCTGCTGGGCATGAGCCGTGGAGCGAGGCAGCTGCTGTGGCTGCTCGGAGCAAGGAGAACTTGTGTTCAGGAGGCTGCTTCCCGGCTCCGACTGGCTGCGCTCTCCCCATCTGATAACATTCCTGGTGCTGCAAATGTAGATAACATGTTGGAAACGTGTCACGTTGGTAGCTCTGCTCCCCGTGGCATCAGAGGTGGCGTCTGAGCATCCCTGGGCTTACAGCTTAACCAGCAAGCGCTTTGCCACGGGGAAGGGCGGTAGCTAGGAGGGCAAAACGGGGTGGGAAAACAGCTCCTCAGCTGGGCTGTGGCGTCAGCGCTGCAGCGTGTCGTGGCCGCGTGGTGACATCTCTGAGAGCCCTGGAGCGTCCCAGGGCTAGGTTGGAATAAGTTCTGGTGCCCTGGCAGCCTCTTGTTTTTGCATCTGCGATCATCTCCTTGTAAGAGCAGAGGAGCAGCGTGGTCAGAGGGTGACAGCAGGGTCCCCTCTTGCTGGGGGAGGTCCCCTCTGTGTGACGCCTCTGCACCCTGGCCTGCAGGCTGCGGCCTCTACCCGTGGCCGCTGCTGGGGCTTTGCTGGTGCCGTAGGCTCAGTGTCAACAGTTGTCACAGGGTGCTTGTGTCCTGCCTCCCTCCCCCTCCTTCGATGTTCATGGCTGTAGCCAAGCCCAGGAGGTTGCAGGTGGTGAAGGGAGCGCGTGGCCCTGGGTGTCACTCTGGCTGCAGAAGGTGACGAGTGGGACGCCCCTCCTGGGCTGGTGACTCCAGGCACTGGGTACTGGAGGTGGGAAGCGGAATGTCCCTTATGGAGCAGCGTCCCGTTGTGCCTCTGAACTGGTCCCGCTCCATGCGAGAGGAGCTGGATGTGCCTGTAAGAGAGATGAAGGCTGGTGGCAGCAGGAGGAGTCACAGGTGACATTTGTGCCAGAGCATCCTGTGACTGTTGGGACATTTGGGAGGTTTCTAACTGGGCGGGTGGCAGCAGGTCAGGAGGTGACGAGTCTGAGCTGCCTCATCCCTCCTGGCTCGACTGCATTTGTGTGGCTGCAAGTGCCAGCCCCACGCTGGGGTGGGGACGAAGGGGACAAGCCGTCGGGTTTAAACCAGAGCAGCCCCTTGGCAGAGGCCCCCACTTGGGCTGGGAGCAGTTTTCCAGGGCTGAGCTGCACTGGGCGCATATAGAACTTGGCTGTGGAAACACGGCGCGGCTGCGTCTCGTGGGCGCTGCGGGGGGCACACGCGGCTCCGCTGAGCCGGGCGCTGCCCGCAGGAGGTCATCGTCCCCGAGGGCAAGTGGAGGAAGGTGTCGCCCGCGTCGCTCTCGCTGTCGCTCCCGGACGCCGAGTACCAGTGCATCCACCGGGCCTCCGGCAGCAGCCTCAGCGCCAAGGAGAGCTCCTTCACCTCGGAGGAGCCCTTGGTCTCAGGTGAGACCCGTGGCCTTGCCCTAACGCGGTGCTTCTTGGGGTAAAATCCATCTTAAATGTGTGCTCGCTGCTCCCCGGGGAAGGACGCAGGGCTCAGCCTTGCGGATGAGCAGAGCCAGGGCACGGGAGCTCTGTGGCAAGGGGACCGTGACAGTGACAGGGGTGGGATGGGGCTTCCTGGCTGTCCAGCCGGCACCCAGCTGCGGAGCCGAAGCCCTGCGGTGTCCGAGCCCTGGGTGACTACGCGCTGGGCACAGCAGGAGCAGCAACGTTGGCCGACCCCGTGTGGCCGTGGCCCCGTGTTGACTCGCCGGCCCCTGGGTTCTGTTGCAGAAAGTGCAATAAACACGGAGGAGGAGGAGCTGGAGGGGGAGCAGAGCTGCGTGGCGGAGCTGAGGCCCTCCGACTACCAACTGCTGAAGATCTTCATCGTGCTGTGAGTGCGGAGGGGCCGCGGCCACGGGGCGCCCGGGGCAGCTTGGCCAGGCCAGCCCTCCTGTGGGGAGAGTTGGCCTCGGCCGTCACCTCTGACCGCTTGTGCTTGTCCCCTTGGTGGCAGGATCTGCCTCCTGGTCGTGTCGTCTTCGTACCTGGCGTTTCGCATCTTCCGCCTGGAGCAGCAGCTCTGCTCTCTGAACCGGGACTACCTCTCCCGCGGGCACAGGAGGTGAGGGGGGACCCTGCTGCTGGAGTGGGACTGGGGACAGGAGGACAATCTGTGTGGATAGCGGAGGGCTTAAATAACCAGGATCCCAGGCTCTGCCTCCTCCCTGCCGCGTGCGCGTGTCCTTGTGTGCGGGCGCATGCGCATGGTCCTTCTGTGCTCGTGCCTGCGGCACAGCCACATTCCTGGGCTTGGCTTGGCGAGCCTGTTGGCATCCCTGGCGCCTGTCCCTGGGGCACAGTCACCACATGGTAGATACTGGTTGTGTTGCTGAACACCCCACAGATGAGGGGAGCTTTGGGCTGCGTGGCCAGGGTGCGTTCTGCCATCCGTGACCCTTTGAGCCCTTGCGAGGGGACCCTGGTGCCACCCTGGGCGCTCGCCTCGGTCTTACCCTGTCCTCTGGTTGCAGGTGACTGTTACCCCAGAGCTCTGGCTCAGCACAGACGACAAGAGAGAAGCACTTTGTGTACAGATCTCCCGGCGAACGTGGCTGCAGTATTTGGAGCACCCGCATCGAGGGGTCGGGGCTCTTCTCTCCATTCAGCCTCGGCAGAGCCCTGCGTCCTCCCAGCTGTGGGACCCGCTGGCTCCCGTTGCAAACTTCCTACAGGCCTCGGTGTCCTCATCCCTCATGCGCCCCATCCCACTCTGGAAGGAGGCGAGTTCCATGTCTTCCGCTCAGTAACTCCAGGCTCGACTGTTCCCCGTGGCCTGTCTTTCCCTTGGGGACCAAATACCCTCTCTCTTCCTACCACCGTGGACTCCCGCTCCCAAGCAGGACTGCGCGTGTGGGTGACGGCCTCCGGTGCCAACTCCCCGTGCCATTGGAAACCCGTTGTTTTCCCGGGACGCTGATGCGCTGCTGCCCGACTTTGGGCCTGCCCGTAGGACTTGCTGCTACAACGGTCACTGTTTTTTATCCCAAACTTGAGTTTTCTGTGTTAAAAGATGATCTTTAAGCTGGACTGCGAGCCCCTGTGAACAAGCGGAGAAGCTCCTAAAGGAGGCCAGGGGCCTGGGCCTGTTGTCCCTGGCCCTGCTCCCGTATTAAGGGAGTTGTCACCAGGCCTGGTCCCTCCTGTGTGGTGAGCTGCTCCCCTTGGCCACTGGAGCGGGGTGTGTGTCCCGTGCCGGGAAGGGGCTGCCCTGGGGGATGTCAGTGTTAGAGCCCGGGAGGCGCCGTGTCCAGCTGTGAGGCTGTTTCCTGGAGCCACGGCACGCGCCTCCTCTCGCCAAGCGCTTCAGGACCCTCTGGAGCAAGCGTCCTCCCTGGGCCCACGCCGGGGCAGGGACGGTCCCACGGGCGCGAGGCTGCGTGGGCCCCCTGCACCGCGTTGTGGGGCGTTGAGGGACACGGTGCCACTCTGTGTGTGTGGGCCGGGGTGAGGGGCGCTGCTCAAACCGCCTCCCTGGGCAGCGGGGCCACCCCTGCCCTCCTGCCCGGTGCCTCCCGCTGCTGCCCCGCACAGCCCTTTCCGTGAGGCGAAAGCCGGGCACGGGGAGGCCGTGTCCTTTCCCAGCCCCACATGCCCGTTCCGGTGGCGCGGGGCCAGCCGGGCCAAGCCCGCGGCGCATCCCCAATAAAAGCCCGTTTTTGTAGCACGCCTGCGGCTGCCGGGGAATCCTTGGGCTTGGGGCAGCGCTGGGGGTGTCCCCACCTGGAGCCCGCACTGGAGCCCTCCCAGCGCGGCCTTTTGGCAAACAGGGCTGGAAGCAGCTGGGAAGGCCTCGCTAGATGGCAGCAAAGGCTGTGGGATGCGGCCCTGGAGCGAGGCTGGTGCTTAGCGCCCTGTCCTGCTGCCCGGGCCTGGTGGGACAGGCTGAGCCTTCATCCTCCTCCTTCTCCTCCTCCTCCTCCCTGTGCGCGGCTGAGTGGGACAGGGCTGGGCTGGCCCCACACCAGAACCCCGCCGGGTCGTGGTGGAGCTGGCCGGGCAGCCCAGCCCCGTGTCGGCTCTCCAGGTGCTGCTGCCGGCACAGGGGGCTCCCGCCCGCGTTCTGTCCTCGCTGCCCGGCCCTTCCTCGGTCACGGGAAGGGGACCTGGCCCGTGGGTGGCATCTGCCTCGTCTGCAGCCGTGGCTTTGTCCTCGAGCCCTAGGAGCGCTGGCGGCCTGAGATGCTCCCGCTTTCCTTTCTCTCCCCGTGCGTCTTTTCCCACCCTCTCCAGCCAGTGCTCCCACCTGCCCTCCTGCCTGTCCTGCTTGGCTCCACAGCCACCCCTAAAAATGTGTCTGAGACACTAATCCAGCAGGTTCATCCTCCCCCTGTCGCACTGAGCTCCTATGGAGCTCGTGTCGGGGCTCGCTTGGTCTGCGGGGCCGCTTCCCAGCGCGGGCTCCGCTGCTCCCGGAGGCTCCCGCCGGTGGAGGCTGCTGCGTGCAGCGAGGCCAGGGCCTGGCAGGGACCCACGTCCCTGCTCCCTGCGTGTTTGGGAGGTGTCTGCAGGGACCAGCCGCTCGCCTCTCCCTTAGCACCAGGCAAAGCTCGGGATGTCGCTGCCCTGCTGCCTGCCCTCCTCTCTGCGCTGGTGCCAACATTGGTGGGGCTGGGCAGCAAACGAGAGCCGCCAGAGACCCACGTTAAAAATAACCCTTGCCCAGAGGCAGGGAGTATTTTTAACACAAGTTTCGCTGCTCCAGTTGCAGGTGGGGTTATTCTGCTGGACGCGGCCTAAGCGACTGGCTCTGTGTCCTGGGCAGTTACAGGTTATTTCTTACCCTGCAAGGATGGCTAGATTTTTTTTTTCCCCTGCTGCCAATCCTGTCTTTTTGGTAAGAGGATCAGCTCTTGGATCCCAGCCGTAATCCAGCGCTGGAGGAAAAGTGTGTTTGGAAGAGGCCAATCGTGAAGCAGACAAGAGCATTAAGGACTAACACCTTGAGCTTCAAGGATGCAGCAGCTCTTTGGCTTTTTTACTTTAAATCCCATTCCTTTGTTCTCCTTGGTTTGTTTTTTTGTCTGCGACCATGAGGTCTGGCTCTGTGCTAGAGGAAACGGCACCCACCTCCTGTCCTCACAAATAATAAGGAGAGTTTGAGGACGCCTCCCCCCGCCCACAGAAGGGAGATGACCTAAAATTGTAATGAAGAAAACTTCAAAGACTGAATGTCGCTTTCCATCTCAATTAAGCTTCCCTTCTTGGATGTGTTTTCTCTGCTCCCTATTAATCTTCCCCTGGCTCACAGAGGCAGGTTTTAGTATGCAATAAGAGCAAGCAGGGGTGGGGAAAGCAAAGCTACTTTCATGCTGGAAAAACCTACAGGAGGGAAAAAAAAAAAGAGGCTTTTACCCCACTCTTTAACTAATCATAGCTTTTCTTTTTGATTCTTTTTTTATAAATATCTCGGCAGCAGGTTGTCTGCTGTGACTGCCGCCTTGCTGCTCAACCCTGGTTTCACAAAGACTGTGAGGTGCAGATCAGAACCATCTGGAGCTGAGTTTTAAAGGCAGCTGCCAAAGCTGGTTTAGGGCAGCAAACTGCAGCCACCTCGAGCCAGGGTGTGTTGCCCGCTGGGCAGGGGTGGAGAAGGGTCTTTAGCAACTCGTTCTGCCCCAGTAAGAAGTGCAAAAAAAAATCACCTTTGATAGGAAGATTTAATTGAGAGCGACTAGAGTTGGGGTTCAAAGGCCAGGCATTTCTGGAGGACTAAGGCTTTGAGAGGAGGAGAGTGCTCGCGGGTGCAGCCGTGCTGGGGGGTTACATTCTGCTTGGGGAAAGCCCTGCGCGTGGGCAGCTCCCTCGGGCACGGCACCCCGCTCACCTCCCCGCGAGCTTGGCCACCAGGGCCCTCCACTCGGCTCGCTTCTGCGTGATGTAGCCCGGGGTGAGGAGCTGCAGCAAAGGCTCCTGCCGGCCACGGAAGTAGCCCTGGCACAGGGCCTCCGTGTTGCAGATCACGTACATCCCGCAGTCGTAGCTGTTCTGCTGGGCAGGCGCCTTCTCCTCCACAAATGTCACTTTGCCCCCTTTTCTGCCCAAGAAAGCCTCCAGCTTCTTCGCCACTTGCTTGGCGTGGGCAGAGTTGCTCTTGCTGTGGGAATCGTAATGGGCGAAGGACTTTTTGTCCCTGAAGTAAACCAGCAAGCTCCAGTGGGTGCCTCCGGCAGTCTGGTTGGAGTTATCATTGATGGGCAGGAACAGCAGCTTCTTGTGGACAAGGTCTAGCGGTTGCAGGAACGCGGCCACTTCCTCCTGGCTCGTGGCACATTTGATGAACTGGGCCACCTCGGGCCCTATAAAGCTCACCTGGTCACAGAACTCTTGGAACTGGTCACAGGCAAAGTACTCGAAGGCAAAGCCAATGATGTGATCATTGAGCCAGTTCGGTGGGTCCAGCAAGGCCACGTCTGACTGTCTCAGCAAACTGTCCATGTAACTGAGCACGACGGGGTCCATTCTGCGGACACTGGGGCCAGGGAACTCCCAAGGCTGCAACACAGGAAGGGCAGAAGGTAAGTGATGCAATCAGACCCCACCTTCAACGCGATGAAGTGCTACAAATTTATCAAGTTCCTTCTTAGCAAGCGGTGAACAAAAGACCGCCTTTCCCAGACCTGTATTGAGGGACCAATATTTGAACTATCTGCCTGTTGATGGGACTAAGATACGCAGCTCGGTCCCTCGAGTGCAGCTCTCCTGCTGCCCAGGAGCTGCGCGTTTCTCAGCACACGCTGCCTAGATAAATGTTTTAGAGTAACAATTTTAACCTGTGCTGTGGGTGAATTCGAGCAGTCGCTCGGGAACAGCAAAAACTCCTATGTGAGCTTGGAGAGCTGGTGTTTCTGTTTCACCTGTACAATGTAAGTCGTGGTAATTCTTTGCCTCATTGGTTTTCTGAAGTTTTTTCAAGGCTGTAAGAGAAGTCTTCAGGCCCGCTCATGCAAGTAACGGAGACACGGCCACAACTCGGTGCCAGGCACATGCTGCAGACAGACCTGCTGCTCCGCAACGCGGGAGGCAAAGCAGTGCAGAGACAAAGCAAAACAAAACCACCAGCATGCCAGTTCCCACCAGGGAGCTTTTAGGCCAATTCACTGCACACTTGGTAGAGATTTCAAGAATTCAAGGAGAGCCAAAGCTGGAAAGTTCACAATAGATGTATGAAGTTCAGCTCAGCTTCTAATGCACCAAAGTTCTGCTCGCAAAAGCTGCTTGTTACATTGATTATTTACTTCCTTAACCAAAAGGGGGGACGTTTTTAACCTCTTGTAGTAGGTTTATTATTATGGCTATGTCAGCGATATTTAGAAGACTAATCTCTGTGTCAGAGGGAGAATCTGGCTTTGATGGTAGAGAAAACCGAATCCCTGCTCGAGAAGGGAAGGGCAGGACACACACGTGCAACGCCTCCCTCAAGCTCACCTCGCTTCAGAGAACTTCCCCGGAGCCTTAGATGTGCAGACAGAAATGTTCCCTATGTTCACCTGACAAGAAAACGGCTGGTGAAATTCAGAGCAGACACTCGTTGAGTCATTCAGTCCTGTTTTTAAAGTCCTTGGGCAGATGGTCATGAGCCGGAGATGTCCCCTCGCTGCTCCCCGTCCTCCCGAGCACAAGCAGTAGAGGTCCCTGGGTGATGTTCACCCACCAGGAGCCCTGCTCTTTCATTCAACTGTTTCCCCAGGCTCCCTTTTCCTTAAAAACCTTTTGGAAGTTCAAGTGGGTTTTACCACCTGGTTCTCCCCATCCATGTGTTCGAGGCCAAATTCAAGTGACTTGAGGCCATTTTTGCCTCACTTGTGTCCAACACAGCAAGAAAACACCTTGAGATTTCTTCAAGCACTATGTGAAAACTCCTAATGATGAGATGGCTTTAGCATGATTCATTATAAATAAGACACCAATTACCCACTGTGATAGGGAGGAAAAAGTCACATGTGTTGGGTTGTTTACACACTAGGAAGGGGCACATTTGGGCTCCTTATTGCAACACAAATCATTAAAAAAAAGTCCTTCCTGCCCAGGTATGCATAAATTAAGAGAGGTTGATATCTAATAAATCTTGGCAAGATCCCCACGTGTGTGACTTGTAAATAAGAGAACGCATGAACCATGCTGCACGTGGAACACGTTGGAAGGAAGAGCCAAGGGAAACTATCGCCTGCTCCAAAAAAAGTAATAACTATTTGTGTATCTCTGATAGATCCAGGGCATGCCAGGCAGCAAGAGTCAGCCGAGAGCAAGGGGAGCAGCCGGTTTTGTTTACACCGAGCCAAATGCAATGGTATTTGGCCACGCTTCCTTTATTAATGCACCCAACTAAACCGCTTCCAAGTTGAGAGCAGTGGGCAAGGCAGAAAAACAAAAATTTCCCCCCCCCAGATGCTGCTTGGAAGCTTAGTAAACTGTGTAGTTATAACTCTGCTTAACCAACTATAGATCCTGCAAGCCTAGAAGTGACCTGTTTGGGGGTTTACAGGGTCATTGGCGAATGGTTTCTCCACAAAATGTTACATACAACACCTCAGATTCTCCTTCTTTGCATTATTTCTGCTTCGTCTTCTCCCATAGACACACAGAGGAAACCAAACAGCTTTCTAGTCAAGGCCAAACAAAATTAAAGGCTGTAGAAGGAAGCGGGCATCCTGTATTCTGTTAATTTTCCACTCTGCAGAAACATTTTTTTTTTTTTTAAGAGAGACATTTGGCAGCTTCCTGCGATCAGGAAAGGAGCCCGGTTAGAGCAAGTGCTTAACAGCCACTAGCTCCCACTTGTAATTTTATTACCATCTGGTATTTGTGAAACCACTTGCGAGTTCGACCCTGTGACTCACCACATGCTACACATATTAAAGCAAAAAAAAAAAAAAACCAAAAAACCCCTCAAAAAACAAAAACCATTTTCTAGGCTCTGGTGCCTTTCCGAGGTGCTTAAGATAAGCGCGCGCTAAGGACAGCACCAGGAGCGCTGCACAGGAAAGGAGGTGCGGGAAGTTTTGGCACGTGCGGGAGAAAAACCCTTCAGCCAAAGGCGAGGATGAGCCGGACCCGGGACATCCCCGGGCGGGACGGACGCCGAGGGGCGCGCGGGGCCCGTCCGCGGTGTTTTCCACGTACTGACCCGGGACGCGCATTGAGCGCGGGCTGGCGGCGAGGGTCGCGCCGGGCCGTCCGCCGCGCCGCTCCGAGCCGCGGGCCTGGCGTCGCGCGCGCCGGCGGGAACGCTGCGGGGAGAGAAGGAGCATTGTAATTCCGCACACACAAAAAAACGATATATTTCCGTTAAATAAATACGGGGGGCCGCAGAAGGGGAGGCCTCACAAAGGCTTCACCAAAACCCGCCGTTTTCTCCCAGGAGCCGCGGGGTGGACGCGGGCGCTCCCCGCCCCCCGCGCGGAGCCGTTAGGGCCCGCGGAGCCGTTAGGGGCGGGGGGCGGCTGCCATGGCAACGCCGCGCCGCCGCGGAACGCGCGCCCCGGCCCGCTCACCGGCCCGTTGCCACGCGCCGCCGTAAAGCTGGCGGCGCCGGCGCGTCGTGACGAGACCCCTCCCCTGCCCCCTCCCACTTCGGGGCGGGGCTTTGCGGGCTGTGCTCTGCTGCGCAGGCGCCTCGGTGGGAAGGGGCGGGTCCCTGTGCCTCGGGGCGGGGCGGAGAGAAGGGGCGGGGCTATGGGTAGGGGGCGGTTGGAAGTGGGCGGGGCGCCGGGGAGGGGGCGGGGCGCCGGCGCGCGCGCGCGCCTCCCCTGCCCCGCCCCGCCCCGCCCCTCCCGTTGGCGGCGGCGCGCGGGCTCGGCCGGACGGCTGCGTGTCCGCGTCCGTGTCCGTGTCCGCATCCGCATCCGTATCCGCGGCCGCTGGGCAGCGCGCGAGGGCGGCGGTCGACGGAGCCCGAGCGGCCCCTTCCCCCCGCAGCGCGGCGCGACGCGGCGCGGAGTCCCTCGGCAGCGGCGGCGGCGGCGGGATGCGCCGCGCCCCGGCACCCAGGTGAGAGGCGGCGGCGGCGGAGCGGGCGGGGGGCGCCCGTGCCGCTTTGTTCCGCGGCGGACGGGCAGGTGAGGCGGCGGCGGCTGCGCCCGCGTGCGGCTGAAACAACTTTCTTTTTTCGTTGCTATTTTTAACCATTTTCTTTTTTTTTTTTTGGGGTGGGGGGGGCACCCGCGTTTTGGCCCCCCGGGGCCGCTCCCTGCCGCAGCCTAAGATGGCTGGCACGTCCCGCCGCCGCCTGTCAGCGGCCGCTCGGTCACGCTCCGCTCCCCGCGGCGGCCGGAAAGGCGCCCCCGGGGCTGCAGGGACCGCGCGGGGCTCCGCGTCCCCTCCCGCCCCTCGCGACGTGTTTGTGGGGGGCTCCCGCTTTCTGGAATTTTCCAAAACGCCCCCAAAACGCCTCTCCGGAGGATGCCCCGTCGCGGGGGACAGGACGGGCGGCACTGGGGACGTCATGCTCGGCCCCGCGGCAGCTTCGTGTCACCCGCGGTGGCCCTGCGTGTCCCGGCGTCACACGCGGGAAGCGCCGCTGCTTTCACATCCCGCGGGGCCGCCGCGGAGCCGGGAACACGCAGGGGCGAACGTCGCGCGGCGTCGCCAGGAATCCGTAGCCGGTTCATCGCCGAAAGCAGAACATTAGCTGGAAAATTCAGTTTCTGGCTAACATAAGCTCCTTCCTGCTATGTATTTTGATTTCCCCACAGCGAAGTGTTAGGAAATGGTGAGTGTTTCCTCCTCGTTCTTTCGGGATCGAGGCTCGCCCCCTCGAGACGGTGGCTCCGGAGCTCACAGCGAGGCCCGGCCGTGGCGGTGCCGAAGGGCGCGCTCGACGCGTCGAGCTCCCACGCGGCCGCCGCGAAGCCGGGGCCGCCTCCGGGCTCAGAGAGGCTGCAGCGTCGCCCGAGAGCGTCGCCCGCACCTGGAGCCAGGTGATGGTCACCGTTTCCCCCGTGGTTTTGAGTGCACCCAACACTTAGCGAGCGGCTCTTCTCGTTTTGGTACGTTTCGATTGAAACGAGAGGCCTGACTTTTCCAAATCTTAAGGAGCCGCCTGTGTTGGGATGCTCAAGCCTCGCGCTGAGCTGGTTTTCTGCGCTGCTCTTTACGGAAAAGCTGCAGTTTGACCCATTTTGGGGAAAGTTGTAGCAGGCACAGCCTTTGCGCTCACTTCTGGCCGCGTTTTTTCTCACGAGGGCTGTTGTGTGGCTGCTGGGAGAGGGGAAGGTGATGCAGCAGCCGTGCAATGCACCTAATAAGCTTTTGCTTCCTGGTGCATTAATGCCTACACCATTTAACGCCAGCACTATGTAAATACGGATGCCATTATACGCGTTTCACCTTTATTAGCAGGGCTCCTCGTCGGTTAATGGCAACTTGGAAATCTCTTAAGTGAGCAAGGTTTATATTTAATTTGATTTGGCTAATTCTCTTATTTTTTCAAAGTATTAAAATGCAGGCTCAGTTTTTTTAATCCTTCATTTGAGTGCAGTGCGTTGGCTCTGTTATTTGCTCTGTGCAGCCACAGGTTCAGTTGTGATGTGTAAGGTTCATGTGTTTTGCCTTTTCCTTGGAGGGAGAGCTGCATTTTAAGCTGTGAAGGGATCAAATGGCTGCCCTGACATCCTCTGCTGCAGTATTTTTTAAATATAGTGGTTCCCCTATGTATACACTGCCTATGGCCGCGTTCAGCATGCTCTAGCGCAGTCTTTGGGAGCCGATGTGCCTAGCCAAATGTCTAAATATTACACACCTAAATTATTTGTGCCTGGGATGTTTGGGATGATTTCAGGGAGAATAAATCACAGCCGCAAGGAGACTTCGGAGCGGCCCAGGGGGAATGCAAAACCAGGTGTTTTACCTGTTTCGCCTTAATTTAGCCTATTTGGTGGGAAGGGGAAGCCGGGATGCTGGAGGCGGCTTGTTTGCTCCTCGCCGGTATCCGGAGATGTCCCCTCCGGATCGGAGCGGGAAGGGATCCCTTCTTCCCGGCGAGTCAACAGGGGGAGTGCTGGGAGCACAGGGAAGGTGCTCGGCATCGGCAGCGCAGCAGAACCGGCACCGGCCCTCGCGGGCCCAGCGCCCTGAAGCCTCCGTAGGTAACGCTGGACACGGCAGTTTGGTGGAAAAACGCGAGCTGGGAGTTTCCCAAAACCCTTCAGAGCCTGTCAGGTTCCGAATTGTTTCCTTAGCAGCCGAAAAGGGGGAAAAAACCCACATTTTCAGCCGGGTATCAGCCCCAAATTGTGGCTCCTCTGAGCTTCTGCGTGCGGTTCCCTTCCAGCTGCATTTATTGGGATGAAACCGCCGTTGCTGAAAGCAAGCCCATGGTTTCTGAGACCAATCACTTTGCCAGCGTGCAAGGTTGGGAAAGCGCGTTGGTTGTGTCGTGTCATCTGTAAAACTCCCCATCCGCTTCGGAGGCTGGCTGGGCTGGGCACGAGTTTTGGAAGATTTTGGCTTGGATCAAGAGGAGCCCCTCATATTTGGGAGGCTTCAGGCCTCTCTTCCCACCTTCCGCTCAGTTTTCTCCTAACCGAATGGCATGTCTCGTCGCTCAAGCTAAACACGAGCATAAATGTTTAAAAATCCTGGCTGAAGTTTGCAGATTTAGGGCTTTCTCCAGCATTCCTGAAGATAAAAACAATCTAAGAGGAGGCTCGGGTTGTGTCTGGATGGTTGCTCTGCAGAGAAACCTGGAAGCTGCTTGGTCTTCCTGTTCCCTCCTGGTGCTCCGAAACGTCACTCCGTGTTTTTGGGTTGGGTGGCGAGGACTAGCACAGTTCACTGCAGCAGTTCAGGCATGAACAGGTTTCTTGGTGAGCGGTTAGGAGGCGGTGGTGCTGATGGGAAGCAACTGTCTCCTGGTTGAGGTACTTTTGTTATTTTTTTCCATTGGCTTTGTGAAAGCAGGTGTTGAGGATTTAAATTACATAAACTGAAGGCGTAAAGCTCTTGCCAGATAATGAAACGGGCAAGAAGGGCAGCGGAGGAGTCTCCCTGTAGATGTTTTTGGTGCGTGACCCTTAGTGTTGTCGTGCTACCACGCTTGGCAGGTTGAACGTTGTGATGTGCACCTCTCATTGGTGCAATTGTGTCAAGGTGTTAACTTCTGCCTCGTAGAAAATACAGTTTGGAAGGTGGACTCGACCCTGATTTTTTGCCATATTAAAATATTCTCAGTAGTTATGGCTCGTGTTTTTTCTTACACTTCCTTGTATGTCTGTGTTCCTAGGACCTCTATTCCTACGCTATGGGAGTTGAGGTTGGAAGGGACTTGAACTGTCTCGGATCGGTCATTTTCAACCTGTGTTTTGTGGATGGTAGAAAGAGTTGGAAAGAGGAGCAGGTTGGGCTACTCTGTGTTGGATAAAAAGTGACTTAAGGGGAACAAGGTCGTAGCCGACTCGTGGCAGTCCGTGTTCCTGAAGCTTCTCAGAGGGTTCCAATGTCCTCTTGGAAGCTCCTAGGTGTGCGCGGATGTGCAGAACTGCCTTGCTGTGCTGCATCTCCATGATTTTGTTAAGCTGATCTCGCAGTTGGCTCCTGTTGAAAGAGGATCTCATCTGGCTGCACTTAATCTTGAGAGCAGAAAGGGGATAGTTTCCCGGGGGATCCATTTACTGCTATCGACTCGCTGTGCAGCCAGAAGCGAGAGGGGTGGACGGCGCAGCCCTTTTTGGGAGCAACCCTGGGCTGTAAATTCTTGAGGAGGGCAAGTCCTGCTCCAGGAGCATGGTTCTCCAGGTGAAACGAGCTAAGTGGGTCGGTGTGTATTTGGCAAGATGCTTGTGTGCATCCCTGGGCATTAAATAATCCTGGCTGCCCTGAAGATCTCGCGCTGCAGTTGCTTCCTAAGCCTCTCTCTCGCTGAGGGCTCAGGAGGCCTTCTGTGCCCCTCGGGCTGTGCGAGCGGCTGGGAGATGCCGTCACGGGTTATGGAATTCCTTCAGCCTCCCTTTAGGCTTCTTGGTATTTCTTGTCCATCATTTTTAGGGTTTTCTAAGCGCGTTCGTGTAGAGCCTTGTCTTCTCTAGAGACGGCGCTAGCTCTTGTGCCAAGTCCCTCTTCCGTTAAGGGAGAAGATTCTGAGAGTGGAAATTGGTTGCAGGTTTTCTGGGCCAGGAATGCTGAACGCTCTCATTAATCATTAGGCCGGGCCTTTCTGATTAAGCGCAGTAGACTTTGGTACTGGCTGTACAACATCTGCCGCGCCGGGGCCGCGTTATCCCAACAGCGCTCGTGGCTCGCGTGCGGCTGCTGCGTGGTCCTAAGAGGATTAGTAGTGACTTCTGCGCTTGCGTTTTCTGGGCTTGATTTCGTCCTTGCGATGGCAAATCTGAGCTAAGCCTTTGCAATTAAATAGGCCGAGAGCTCTAATGGCTGAGAGGGCAAGTTATTCTCCTGGTGTCACCAAACCATCTGTATTACGTGTTTGCGCCGGGCCAGCGATATGAAAACCGCTCTCGATCGTGTGGCCTGGGAATTAAGGATCCGGCAATGAACCAGGAACCGTGGCCGTCCTGCCTCCCCGAGCAATATTGATGGCGTTCGCTTGGTTGCGCCGTCTCGCGCGGCGCTGTTGATGGAGATAAGCGGTCGGTGCGTTGAGCCAGCTGCGTCTCGGCCAAGCGCTTGTCTCGCCCGGCTGCTGAGTTATTTTCTTTGCAGTTACACGCTTGGCTTGATGCAAGATGCTGGTGTCGCTCTGCGATGGTTTCCTCCTCCGTCTTGCGGCCGGCCTCTGATGTGCACTGAAGATGTGTCTCCTGATGCTTGCTTTTCCCAAGAAAATGCTGTTTTCCAAGATCCCTAGGAACAGGGCAGGTGGCCCTTCATCTGCAAGGACTCAACTAGACCTGATGTTACCTAAGTCAAGGGGAGGGCTAGATTACACCCTTTTAACCCCATATATATATATATTTAAAAGGTTCAAACCGGGTGACTGTATGGTGTCGTTCAGCTTTTCATTGGGGAAATAGTATTGGCTGGTTCTGAAGTGCTGAGCCCTGATTTGTGGCTACAGAAATGGGCTGTTCAGTGCTGGCTCCTTCTTTCCTTTCTCCTGTTTTTAGCAGTTGCTGCAAATATTTGCTGGGACCAATGTGGGAATAGAGCGATGCGGGTTCCTACCCTCTTGGATCTCTCATATGGTGACAGAAAATCTTATTTGTGTAACTCACCTTGACTTGCTCCCGGTATATTGTAAAATTACCTTGGGTTGCTTGTGTTCTTACTGCTTCTTAGGATAGCTGTCTGCTTTTATCTCCCAAACGCTGATAATCTGAGAGCCGCGGTGCTGCTTTTTATCAAAAATCTCGAGACCATCTGCAATTATGCACAAAGCCGTGACCTTTAAAAGGTGGGAAAGGCTTAAGTGCCCAGCACTTGCTGGACACCAATGGAAGAGGAATGTCTAATCCCTATAAAAGACCTTAAAAAAGCCTGATCTCTAAGGGAAAAAAACTTGCATCGTGAGTGGTTTTGATAGACGGCCAAGAATTATTTTATTTTCTTCTGCATGGACACATTGGTTCGGTTTTGAGTGATGAGCCTAAAACAGTTAACATTAAATATTTACTTTGTTTTCCATACTTCACCCAAATCCGTGGGCAGGAATGAAGCTCCCCAAAACGTTCACAATTGGACTCGTGCAGCGCTGCGGAGCTGGTGGGTTGGGTCCTGCTCGTTGGGGACCTCCAGCCGAACCCTCACTGTGAGGAATAGTGAATGATTTAGTTGTGAAGGAATGCGGTCCCATTAGGCAAAATAAAATAAATAAGTAGACGGAATAAGTAGAGACTGGAACCGTAGCGCCCGCTTAAAATGGTGCTCAACTTTTGCAGCTCTGGAATGTGTATTTTTTGGAAGAGCAAGGTTACGATCCTATCTGATTTGTGTGCAGGTTCCCCCGAGCTGAGGGCCCTGCGCCTCGCGGCTGCATTCAGCCTCAGCCCGCCGATGGTTCAGTAAGTGCTGGATCATTGCGTGGGTTGGTTGGTGGTGCTGTTTCTAGGGATGCGCTGAGCACAACCTCGGTCGGGACGGAGATTTTAATGGTCTTTGAAAGCACAACTGCTGCTTCCTCCACCGCTCCTGAGCGGGGAGCGAGGGCACCACTGGGAAGGGCACTGTGGGGACAGGGGCCACGGGTGGGCAACTGGAGCGGGATTTGAGCCATCTTACCTGCAAAACCAGGTGAAACATCTCCAGGAGCCAAAAGGGCCCCTCACGCCTCTCACCCAGCTGTGTTTCGTGGCAGGACCGTTGCATGAATAACCTGTACAGGTAGACACTTGCCTTTCACGTCCGAAGAGCGGACTTGCTCGCGGTGCTCATGACCTCAGCTAATCTTTTAGTTATCCAGAGAGACCCCTCCGTGCCTGGGAGGCAAACCTGGGGCCAGAAAGACGAGACGGAGCAGAGGTCAGGTTTGAGTTAAATCCCCAAAGAAAGAGACCAAAGGGTTCTGGGCTGCTCTCGGTTTCCGAGGAGCCAATGGCTGCTCTTGAATATTGCTGCAGATGGACCCAAGGTGATGAAAAAATAATAAATTGCATGATTGAGGTCAATTATTCATCAGAAGACCCATGGGGTTTCCTTGCCAATTGGAGAGGGTGGAAAGTCGTACGTAAGGATATCCGCTGCCAGGAGCAGAGCAATGAGCAATCTAAAGGTATTTCTAAATTACAAACAGAATTAACTCACGAGAAGTAGCTAAGGAGCCTGTAGGTGTGGTTTTAAAAATAACAAGAAAAGCTTTTTCTGCTAAGAGCACAACCCTGTTTTGCTAAATATGTTGCTGTTGAGGGCATCTTGACTTGTCCAAGTTCTGGACCCATTTTAAAGATAACGGCAGTCCTCCTTCTCCAAATACAGCCTTGACTGAACTCTTAAATGCAGTGATTTGATTAAGGAATTTATTAACATTGTGCAGGAATATTTCTTCTGGTGAGCCTGAAATTATACCTCCAAGAATTAAATTACCAAGAGACATTGCTTAACAGCAATTGCTTATCAATTGCTCCCACCACGTTCTCCAGCGCTTTGCAGAAGAGATGGGTGTGCTTTGTTTCCCGCTCCGATCCATTTGGAGTTACGGAAGCGAAGCAGCATGCCTGCCTTGGAGTCTCGTTCCTGAGCTCAGGTTTACTCTGTGCTTTCGTCCTAATCCTCTCCTAAAATCTCTCTCCAGGGCAGGCACTGCTCACTGAATGATGCAGCGGGAAATAAATAGAGTGTCCCAATGAATGGGGAAGATGTAAGCAAGGCTAGGAAGAGGTGAGCCCTGGAGAACGTTCCTCTTTTGTAGCATTTTCTCATTTACACCTAAAAATTTTGCTGGAAAAAACCCTGAGAACTGAAACGAGCGAAAAAAACACCCTATCTATACGCTATTTTTTGCTGTTTTCTCATTACAAGAACACATGACTATCACCCAGCTTGTGATAGCACCTTTGGTGCTGCTTCCCTGTTGGTGGTAGGTAGTGGAGCTACTTGATTTTGGTGTTTTTGACACCGTGTAGTTTCACCTTCTGGCTTTCTTCTGTGCTGTGCAGCTGCCCTGCTTTAATGCAGAGGAGCTTGGTGCTGCTTTCATTTGCTTTGCTCAGGAACCCTGAACTCCTCAGGTGCAAAAGTGAATGAGAAATTTGTATCCACTTGTTGCCGCCTCAAGAATGGCCCCAATGCCAGATCTCGAGTGCTAAATAAGGATGATTTTCAGCTGCGTTTACAGCTCAATTCCACTTACATTAGCTCAGCTGCTTGCTTGAAATGCTCCTTGACTCGGGTTAGACAGGGAGAGGGTTGTCATATTGCCTTTTGCTTTCAATTTTAATGCAAATGAAAGCCTTGGAAGAATATCTCTTCTTTCAGACAATCAAAAAAATATATATATATTTATATGCAATATGTGTATATGTATATATAAAAAACCCTTAACAAATAGACATGGATTTAAAATGTTTCAGTTTTTTTTTTTTTCCTGTATTCAGGTGTTTTAAAAGTTAACTCTCCTTAAACAGGACTGTCTTTTAAGCTGAAAAGGAGTTTCTGTATGACTCCTATGTGGAATGCCCCCTCTGCTTAGCTTTTCTGGGAACATTAATCTACATATTTCTCTTTCAGGTATGTTGTTCGGGGGGCGGCGAGGGCCAAGCATTCGAACAACGTGAGCAATTTTCCTTAGGTGAAGGATCATTACAGGTTCAGATTCTGCTGTCATTAGTGAGACTCCTGTCAGCTGCCATTTAATTTTCTTCATGCGTAAATGCTGAAATTCTTGTTTGGGATTTACTTTTTTTTAAACCTCCTCTTGATATGACCTCTCCTAATCGCTCTTCAGCCGTCTTCAGGTCTGGAAATTTGAAGTGTCTAATAAAATGTTGCAGGGCGAGTGAGCAAAGTGGCCGTTGCAGCGAAAGTGCACAAATATTTTCATTGTAAAAAGTTATTTTGAACTGCACAGAACTCTTGGAGTTTTAACGTTTTTTTTTTTTGGTGAGATTGAGTATATACTTTCGCATCAGGCATAGTTTTCTTTACCTTCTCTCCTTCCTGCACTAGTCCTTACTGGAGTTTGTGGTAAGATATGAAATTGGTCTAGGTTGTAATTTAAAAATTACAAAGACTTCTGAAGCAAAAGAAAAGGCAAGAAACTCGCCTTTTGGAAAGGAAGAATCCTTAATCATTAGTTTGTCTCGCTTGATGTGAGGGAAAACCAGATTTGTTATGACTCTTACAGCATGTGAAGATTGTGCTATGACTTATAATTAAAAAAATCCTGTTTTTTTTTCTTTTTGTCCATGCCTGATTCTGCATGGTGTTTTCTGCTGACGGTTCTTTCAGATTTCACTGGTTATAAGCTTCACATTTAACAAAGTTAAAACCTTCATTTCACATGTAGTGGGTGATAATTATGAGAATATGGATATCTGTATGTTTAGGGAGCGGTGCATCCAAAATGCTCAGGCAATATTTAGTTATTTGCTACTGCAAAACTTGAAGATGAGAATACCAGTCTCTCTACGACCACTTTTCGATAGCGAGTATTGCTGCTTTCACCGTCAAAACGTGCAATGTGTTTCCTTTCTAAGAAAATAAAAGAAATAAATGTCAGAAAGCTAAACGGAAAGCTTTGTGGCCTGCTTTCCATGCCCAACTCTGTGGGGAAGAGCTTGAGTGGCAAAGTCAAAGGTGAAAGTGGAGTCAAGCTTAGCTCTGCAGCCACCCATCCTTGTGCGCCTGGCCATCTGGGTAGCCTTTAATTACATAATTTTACAGTGTCCTTCCCACAGGATTTCGGAGTCACTCGCTGCAAGCGTGAGCAGACCTCGGGCGAGGAGGCCGGGAGCCTTTGCCCTTGGCTTCTGTCCATGTTGGTTCCAGCACTGGCTCTTTCGTAGGCCTCTTGGATGCTCGTGCAAGCTTCGCAGAAGCGGTAACCGAGCGATCTTCTGGATTGGGGTTTTGTGAGATGGAAGAAAACAAGCCTTAAAAGCTCCCAAAGGTTAGGAAGGAGCAGAGTTCTTGCTCGAAGGTGCAGCCTGAGGCCGAAAACCCCACGGTAGCCTGGAGAGCGCGGGTCAGCTCGGCGCGGAGCTCCAGGCCTCCCCTCCTGCGGGCGCTGTGTTTGTGCTTACATTGCTGCGGGCCGTTACTCTGTTCCGCGTCCTCCAGTGCTCGGCAGTTTGGAAAATCACGACTTAAACCTTGTTTTGTGCCCTAAAAATAACCCAAACTTTGTGGCTGTCCAGGAGTCAGAGTCTATCCAAAAGGCAAGTAGGAAGGTAAATTTTCTTTGGCGGCATTTGCTTACTGATAAGACTATTTTTTTCCTTGCAGTTCCTTTCCTCATTCTCTACATGCCTTCTAATTTCTCAGGCAAATAAGGTGTGGATCCTTCTTGTGTCTTACTCCATATACAGCTGTGTTTTCTCTATGCTTTAGGTGCGCTGAAATGTGTAGTAGCCTAAGTCACATGGACGCCTCACAAAACCAAATTCACATATAACCTTGTATTATTTTAAGGCAAATAGTTACTTGCATTAATTTTGTTCAAGTTGTTGTGAAACAAGTGGAATAGTTGCAGGTGAAACCCCCATTTGAGTTAGCCCTGTTGTATTTGCTGTTGAAGGAATGCTTGCTTTTGATTTTATATATATATTTATATATATAATTTTATTTCTGTCCTGAAGTGGTTAATTCTGAAATGCAAGTGGATGGGAGCAAACAATACGAGCTGGTCGCTGTGGTCGGTAGGGTGGGGTTGGAAAAGGTCTCGTTTCTGAATCTGTTTGCTGGAAAGGGCTAATTATAGAGACAAACCGGGGAAGGAAGAGAACAGGGTCATTTAGAGCATCCAGCACAGTTTCCTTTAAATTAGTAGTTGGGCTGAATAGATAAAAACAATAAAGCGACGCTGAGTGAGATTTCAAGCGCTCTGGTTTAGCGTGGTGTTGGTGTTTGTAGCAGATGATGTTTTGCAGTTTCAGCTTGACTTTTTTTTTTAAAGACTTTGTTGAATTAGTAGGTTTAGCATCAGATTTGCCAAGTTGAACGTAAAAGGTTGAAAAGAGGTTAGAGCTGTTTTTCTTGAATGCAATTGTGAATAGTAATAGATTTTGATAGGGGACTGTTGTCGGATGAACCCAAGTGGTTCCTTCTCTCCAGCTGCTGAATAAAATAGACTTTTAGATCTCGTATATTTTAATTAAAAAAAGTTTGAATGGTACCTTTCTTTGTCCATGTAAAGTGGAACAATTTTGGCTACGTTTTATCCGTAGTTTGAGAGCAAACTGGGGGGCTCAACGTTTTTCCTTGGGGTCTTACAGGTTTAAAAGCTTTTCTTTTCCCTTGGATTTGTGTGAACTAATTCAGATCAGAGCAAATAGTGCTTAGAGAAGTGATGCTGAAGCAGGCCATGCGTTTAGCAATAAACCTTTTTGCCGCCTGGAAGCCTTGAAAGTGGCCAAAAAAGCTGCTTTTACTGTACTCTTAGCAGATGATCCTTGAGTCTTTTAAGACCCTCTCATCTCCATTTTCCTCCTTAGTGGAAAGCAGACTGATCTCTGCAGTGCATTTGTGCCGCCTTTTTTTTTTTTTCTTTTTTTTTTTTTTCCCCGGCCTTAGTTTTGCAGCCTACAATTACTGAGGATTGTTGGGCAGAAATGAATATGGTAGAACAAGGAGGTGGGGGGGGAGAAAAATCCAAAGTTATGTTCCTGCTTTTTAATCCAGATTGGCAGGTTCCTTTTGCCGGGGCTCTGACTCATCCCCAGCTTCCTTGCTTGAGGCAGCTCCTGGCAAAGCATCAAAGCGGAGAGCCGGGCTCGCAAACCATCGCGAACCAGGACTTTCCTGGAGTAAAGACTGTTTTTTTTTTTTTTTTTTTTTCCTTACGCTGGGAATCTTTCATGTGCAGAACAGCGCAGGGTGCAGCCGGATCTCTGGGAAGTTGGTATTATGCTTCAGTCAGACACCGTCGGGATGAAAAGGCTTCTTCTGCCTCCTTTGAGCAAGGCGTGCGCTGGATCGGAGGGTCTGGCCCACGTGTGGAGAGGTTAGAGAAGCCCTCCAAGGCCAGTGATGGAATAGGACACCCAAAGAGGCTTTTCACTTTTCAGTTGCTTCCTTTTGTGCAGCTTATTTCAGGTTTTAAGCCTGATTTCTAAGTTTAGTATTGCGTTAAAAAGGAAATTCCTGGGCTAGGAAAGGGTTGTTTTTCCTATTGAGGAAATAGGCAGAGATGCACTTTGCTCAGCGCTATAGTGGTGGTAGAGGTCCCTGCCCACCCTTCCTTCATTCTCCTGGTAAACTAAAAATATCGAATGCTCCTGACTCCTTGGTTTAAACTAGTTATCTCTACCCATTCGAAACAGTAAAATTGTAATAAGCTTATTCACTGTGAGCAAGAAGGCTTAGCAGCGAGCTGCGCTGCCAGGAGCTATTTAGGGTGGTGCCACGGAGAGGGGAAGACCCGGCTGGAGCATGGAGAGGTTTGAGTGATACATAGCGAAACTCTTGCTGAAAGCTTTGTGCCAGGAACTGGAGGCGGCTTGTGGAAGGCCTGGGATTTCTGTGGAATACCCCTCGTGGCTTCACACAGCTCTCTCTGAGCTCTACTGTTGGTTTTAGGTGAATTTTCTTCAGCCGAAATATCTCAACTGTTCTGTAAGTTTTATAGTGTGGTGGGTTTAATAGTAACAAAACTCTTAGAAGAGTATAGCTATATAAAAATAGTATAAAATACAATTGTATTACGAATCATTAGTTGTATTATTAATCTATCTATCATACCTATGTATAAAGCAGGTCTGCTATATTAGATAATATCTGTAGGTTAATTTTATTTATTTGGTGGAGTGCCGAGTTGCAGCCTAAGATCTTTTACTGAACCTGATGAAGGTGCCTGGTCCAAAGAACTTGAAGCAATTTGAGCTGGAGCCATCGAGTCCTTCAGGAGCTCAGTGAAATGGTGCCAAAAGACAGTGTAGGTCAACTGGGGTCTTGGCACACCTGAGGCCTTAGCTGTGGGGTTTCTTTGTAGGTGCCGTGCAAGGAAGAGCAAAGCCTGAGAGAACAGGAAAATGATGTCTAAATATTCAGAGGCCCTTCTCTCAAGTGCATGAGGGAAAGAGCCTTAGAGAAGTCATGAAAGTGGTTGCTCATTTCTTCTTAATGAGCAGAAAATGAGGCTTGGCATCCTAAGCTGGCAGAGGAGTCAACTTCTTGATAGGGATCTATCCAGATCCACTGGAGGAACAGCCTTAAAAGTACAGATGCCTATTAATGCCTATTTAATCCAGTAAAGATGCAGTAGGATGCAGGAGAAGAGCAATTAGATCCTATAAAAACCTTATTTTTCCAGCCCCAAAAGGTTATGACACAGCAGGGTAGCCTTTCCCGTGGTGATAGGGAGCAGTGACTGAGATACCTGTCCCGGAAGGGAGTCCTGGTGTGTTGGTGCAGCCAGAAGTTCTTTATCTTTGTGACCTGTGTGCTAAGGGAAAAGACAAAAAACAAACAAACAAACAAAAACTTGTTCTTAAATCCTGGCTGTATGGCCGGGTGCATTAACTCCAAAACCTGGTCCATATTGCTTTCATTTACCAGCAAGACCTCCTTCTTCTGTTTCCACTTTGTCCCTTGAGTTTTGATTTTGTAAGTGGCATTTTGCATGGTTTTACCTTAGCTCCTCTTTCTCTAGGACGCTGCACAAACACTTTTCTCTCTCATCCACTTCTGGACTGTTTTCCGCATGTGACAAGGTCCCTACCAGAAGGCTTTTTTGTATGGACGTGTTTTCTTATTACCCCCTTATTCTGCATCTGATACCGTGAGATCCTGGAGGCTGTGGCGTGTTGCTATAGCATGAGTTTACTCAAGCTGTTTCTAATATTGATAGATGGTGTCAGGTAGCTGCATTTCCTCTTCCTCTTTGTCACGGCATGTTGTGTGACAAGTGGGCCTTGTTAAAAGCAAGGTTCGTTCTTTTTTGCTATTTCATCCAAACTTCGGCTCGCTCTTCCCTGTGTCTCTGCCGCTTTTCCCTGTGTCTCTGATATGTCAGGACAGCTGCTGTAAGCGTTGGACCAAGTGACGCTTCACAACATTGCTGATTTCCTAGCTGATTTATTTTTACACTATACAAAGGAGTTAAATACAAGATAGATCTGGCTGTATTTAAGAATTTGCAATGGACAGAGGTCACATGCTGTCCTGGAAGCAGTGTGGAGTGAGAGGGAGAAGGTACAACCTTGTGGCTCGACCTGTGGTGCTTCTGCTACTCCTTTTGCTGTTCAGATTTTGAATTCAACGTTTAGGCAAGAGTATTTCAAGGCAAACTGTGATCTGTCAAAAGGTCCCTGTCCATCTCCCTCCCACTATATCAATCTGCAATAGGCCCCTGTAAATCAATTTAATAAATGAGAAATTGGAGTCGTACCGAGGCTTTGTATCTTTTTTAGCTTTCTGATCATGCTAAGTGTCATGAGGTACAGGCTTTTTTTTTTTCTTCTGCAATAGTCTCAGCACCGTCAAAACGCTATAACCAGCTTTAGTTTTCACCATTTCCTATGATTCTCCATTAACCCATTTTTTCAGGAAATCGGTGACTTCCTGTAGATTATTTGTAGTTGCTGTTGGCCAAGAAAAGGGAGTTGATGTTTATGCCATGAAACCTGATAAAGTGTTGGGGAAGGTTTGCTTTTCTAGGGCCAGAATGATATAATTGAGTGCGTTAGTGTTTTAAGACTGATGCCATGTGTCATTTCTGCTCTCGTTTGCGCTGTTGTAGTGGCAGTGCTTTCCTCCTCTTGACCCTTGAGCTGCCTGGGACCAGCAGACGCGCACGGTTGTCTGTACCGTCTGGCTGCCCAACTTCCTCTTCCTACCAGTCCAGCTCGCTCCTGGATTGCGAAGATGAGCCAAAACAAAGCGTTTCTGTTCAGTTGATTTATTGCATTTATTTAATTAGCTTGGCAGCACTGTTTTTCTCCTTTAAGAAAAAGAAGCTTCTCTTTCCTGCTGTGGGGAGCTGAGCTGGGAGCGCTGAATCCTCCGCAAGGGCCGTTCACCCCTGCGCTGCACTGCGCTGAGTAGTCAGAAGCAGTGGAGGCTGAATTTATCTCAGGACTCACAGATTTCAAAACTTACATTTCTTTGCTTGTGTAGTAGGTGAGGTGACTTGTGTTTAAGAGCAGCCTGTGGTCTAATCATGTCCATCAGAGGGAAAATCCTGTGTTTCCAGCTCTGGGTCTAGGAGTAGAAGACTGAGACTTGGAGGCTTGAGCTCCTCATAACCCTTGGTCACTTCTAAGGGGAGACTGAATGATAGAGCCCTGTATCTTCTTAGTAGAAGAAATGTCATATTAGAATAAGGTGCATAGCTTGGTGGCCTTTAGGAGGAAGCTGGCGTAGGAATGTCTGGTCGGAGACGCCAAAATCCCTGAGGACGAACGGCCGGTTTGTCCCGTAGCACTCTGCCGGCGTCTCGCTCCTCCGTGTCCTTCTTTTGTTCTTCGGAGGCGTTGTTGGGGTGAAAACTCGCGGCAATGTTCCTTGCGTTAATCTTATTTACTGGCGGTGGGAGCGTATCTGACGCTATTGTCTGGTCCGCTGTGCGTGAAATCTAATCTCGGCTCAAATTAGCCCTTTGTGTTGGCGCTTCCCCGATAAGTGAGCGAACAAATATTACAACGTTACCGCCAAGGTTGCTATCTGTCTTCAAGATACAGTGATTGAGCTTGAATGTAGGTTGTTTTGCATAGAAAAACCTTATCTGCCTTATCCTGAGTGACCCTGCGACTGAACGTTCCTGCCCCCGGCCGTGGTCTTAGGGCTGGCTCCATGGCGAATTGCAAATCTTGCCTATTGCAGGAACAAAACGGCATTTTTCCCCCTTTTCCACGTGTAATCCTGGCGCTGCCCGGCCATGCCGAGCCAGCAGCTTGCATGCAGAAAGTGCATAAAGAGCCCAGTGTTCGCGGGCAGCTCTGCAGCGGCTTGGGCTTTCCAGCAGCGCTCCTGAATTCCGTGCAGCCCGTTCCCTCGGCGCCTACGCGGTCGAGCAAGCGACGCGCGCGACGGGAGGAGCCCGGGAGCAGCCAGTTGCCGCTGCAGATCAAGCAACTCCTCCACCCTACAGCCCGTCCCTGCGCCGAGCTGGCCCGGAGGTTGCGCGTCTTTGCCACGGAGTGTGACGAGTGAGTAGAGCTCAGAGCACGAGCTGGAGCCGCCATGGGAGCCCCGACGCTGCGCGAGGAAGGCGGCCGCCGTTGCGTGGCTAAGGGCAGTTATTTATTTACTTCTCCTTTAGGCTTGCAAAGTGTAGGTTTTTTTTTTTTTCTTTTTTTTTTTTTTTTTTAAAGATGAAAATCACATTAAATTAGATACTTCTAAAGCATCTGCATGATTTTCCAGATGGCTGACTGTTGTCATGTGGATTTTTTTTTTTCCCCCCCTCACTCCGGATGGGGAAAAGGAGGAGAGCAAATTGCTTCCAGAGATGATGTTATAGCTGATGAGAGAGGCGCCCGCTGAGGCAGCGCTATGGTGGAGGAGGCCGGCTTTACGCACAGCTCGTGCTTCTTCCTTGTCTCGTGCAAATTTCTTGTGGGAGCTTCATGGTACTGGATCATCCCTGGCAAAATAACGCCTGGGCACCTTATGGAAAGCTCCCCCTTGTCAGTGCCTAGTGTGGTCGTTCAACTCGTGAAGGGACTTTGCTCAAGATGAAATTTTAGAACAGCCTCTTAAACTTGGAGAACTGAAGCTGTCCCAGTCTGTTCAGATTCTCCTTGGCCTAGCAGTCTTCTGACTGTGTTGTCCATCTTAGTCGAGTGCGTGAATAAAGCAGGAGGTATTAAAGTTGGAAACTGCCTCTTTCTACTTAGGCAGGGAGAAGAAAGCTGAGCTGCCCCATGCTTTCCTTTGGAAATTTCCCTCAATTTCTGTATCTGTTGCATTTCAGGCAGAGTAGGAAGCTGCTCGCACATTAACAGGATTTCTGGTAGCCACCTCGAGGGAGTTGACATCTTCTCTGTGCCAATGTCCCATTGCAGACATTTTCAGCCAGATTTCCTTGTGCTTTTAGCACAGGAACTATAAAAAAAAAAATACCTGGCATCTCTCTAAAATTCAAATTGGGAATCCCTAGAAGCCTTTTTATCTTCTTGTTTTCTAACTTATTGAGCCCACCTACAGTCTTATATTCCCCGTGTCCCCATGTACAATGGAAGCAGCAGTTGGGCCTTCTCAGTAGGCATGAGGGCGACAGAAGATGTCTCCTCTGCAGGGCCGTGCTGGGCCCTGGAGCTAGGCTGCTTTGCTCCAGTGCCTCTAAACCAGTTCAGCAGAAGAAACCCAGCTGGTTTAACTTTTCCTGCTGAAGATTGACGCTGTCCCTTTCCCCTTGAAAAAAAAAAAAAAACCCAAAACAAGAAACAAGTAAAATGCAGCAAACCAGGAAGAGTCAAACTGAAATTACGTGTTCACATAGAGGGTGGCACTAGGACCTACTGGGTTCCAGATTATTCATCAGAACCATTAAAAGAAAATGTCTTTTTAAAATTTTATTTTTCCTGTCTGCTTGTTGAAGAAGCCTTTTTGATTTATGTCCGTGCCTCTTTTACGTGCATGTGTCTGAGATGAAAGCCAGCATGGCTAAATGATGAGGTTCAGGTTGACTCGAGCCAAACAGATGCACATCAGAAAATGAGACTTCAATCTAAAATTTACTTAACTCATTTCCTAGTGTCATTACATTATCCCGATGATGGATGCGCTTTAGTAGCGGGATCCTACGCTAAATATATTTTTAAACGTTTTTTCACACTCTTCTGTTGATCTCATCACATAGCAAAGTTAATAGATTTAAGGCAGTTGGTTTCATTTCCATACCATATGTTCCCTAAGACATTTCAGAGGGATAAGTATAGTGCTTTTATATTATATTTTCCTGTACGATGCTAATATGTACTCGATGCTTCAGGTAACAGACGTGGGATAGGAATTCTTGGAGAAGCTCTTGACGAGATGACTTGTTTTTTCTTAGTGATGCCACTGTCTCTAAGGCAATCCCCTCCAAGTAACGTTTCTGTGAAGAGCAACACTCTAGCACTGGACTGTCAATTATTGAGAAAGGAATATTTCAATATTTCAGCTGCTGTAAACAGCAGTGACTTCAATACTCAACATTCAATAAATAACAATATTTCAGCAATATTTCAATCACTGTGAATAGCGTGGTGAATTTGGAGCATCAGGGCTATAGCAAGGACAGGGCAAGGCGCAGGAACTTCCTCGTGCTGCGGAGGGAGGTCACCACGACGTGGCACAGATGCCAGCTTTCCTTCAGCTCCTGCTGCTCCTTAGCCACTGCAGTGACCTGAGCAGAGATGGTGGCAGCAGAAAAGCATCGCGATGGTCTATGGGGACAGCCCAGATCATAAACTTGGTTGCAATTATAACATTCTTTCTTCGTTTTCCTTCAAATTTGAATTTTATACAATAAATGGATGCTGATAAAATTGAACCCAAAATGTCAGTATATTGTTGGTTGGTTGGTTTTGCTTAGAGAAGCTGCTTTTTGTTTGATTAAATTTCAACTTAAAATAGTGTAGAGAGAACACTTGTTTTCCAGTAATGGGTTATTATGGCCACTTCTTATAGAAATTCATGTCCTTTAATATAAATGCGAAACTTGATGGTCTTGGTAGAGAAGAAGCTAAATATTTCTGGAAATGTTACCACTTAAACTTGTATTCTATTCCTGCAAGCAGCTCTATTTCATGAAATCCACTTTTTTTTTGGTGTTGGAAGCTGAAATCTCTGCCCAGTTCAATTGGGGACTGCAGCTGGGATCCAAATGCAGTATCTTCCTGTTTTGTTTCTTACAGGCTGGCCATAAGTTCATCCTTTTCATGTTAGTTTTGCATAGCTTTACTGCCTGTGATGAAGTCAGTTAGACGACATCATCTTAGGAGCGGTTTAGAGAAGAGGCTTTGATTTGCTTTACTCCTTATGGCGTGAGGGAAACTGGTTGAAGAAGCCTCTCCCTGGGTGTTCTGGGCAAGTGATACAGGTTTTTAAGCTGTAAACAAAAACCAGGATGCCCTGGTGTTCTGAAAAGCTGCTTGTACAGTGTTGTCTAGAAAACTCCGGTCAGCTCTTCTCTCAGAGCAAGCAGTCAAGACCGTCCTTTTCCAAGGAACAAATGTGAAGTGCTCTTGTCCTTTTGGTCATCCTTGTCTTTTGGCAGAAGAATTTAATGAGGTTTTCCTCTTCAAAGGGATATTAATCTTGGAGATCAGTGTCAAGGAGAAATGCTTTACTAGGAAGTAACCCATTCTTTTTCTTTTTGCTTGTGGAGGTCGTAACAGAAGTTGGATGTGATGTTGCAGAGACTTCCAAGAAAGGGTATGAACTGGTTGAGGGGCAAATGCCTTTAGTGGTTGCAGTTTGGAGGCTTTGAGATGGGGGGAGCCCTCTGCTCAGGATAGCAGAGGAGCTGGAAATGAAAGTGTGGGGTTAATTTTTCCCATTGGCAAGTTGAGAGTTGGGGAAGGCTTGTTGGGGTCGGGGGTCAAGGTCCCAGACAGCAGGCTATGAAGTAGAAGAGTCAATACTATTTGCACTGACTTCTGGAGAATGACAAATCCAATGAAGTCGTTACTGGGTGTTGATTAAGGGGAAAAAAATCCAAGTTTCATTTTGTTTTGGTCTAGGTGGAGTAGAAGGAGATGGAAATTAGAAGCAGGTATGGTGGAAACTAAGAGAAGATGAAGTCTCCAAGTGTATGCCTCTGTCTAGAGAAAGAGATGCTCAATAGGAGCTAGGAAGAGCTGTTCCTTGAGGAACAATTGGCCACACAGAACCACAGAAGGTTGAGGTTGGAAGGGACCTCTTAGAGATCATCTAGTCCAACCCCCCTGCCAAGTAATAGGAGAAACAAATGAATGTTACAAAGGCTGAAAGAAGAGAGAAGAGTGCACCAGAATACGAGATAGCAGAGGTAAAGGTGCTAGCAGCTCTGAGAGATCTGGGAGTATTGGGAGTATTTAGATAATGTATTTATTTTTGTGGCCTTGTTTCTGAAATTAAACTAGTCTGGCATTTCACTTTTTTACCCCTCCTTAAAAAAAAATGGAGGAAAAAAAAAAAAACTTTGGGGTTAATTATGCTGGTTTTAGCCAAACTGAAGATACGTGTTTCAGTGTAATGCAGCAAATGCAGGCTTGACAAGAAAGGATCAGGGAAAAGTAGAGGATCAGTGAGACTCGACTTGGCGCCTGCTGCTGCTTTCATCAGGGCGATGAGGAATACAGCAAATGTTTCTCTGCAGGTCAAGCTGCAAATGAGGTATAGATAATAATAATACAAAGGTTAAATACTAATAAATAAGTTAAAATGCTTTTCTGGGAGAAACTGGCTTTTGGGTTGAGGCCAAGCCTTGCAAATGTCCTGGGTTTTGTTAGGGAAAGTCGGGGTTGCTTTCTCCTGAGTCAGAAATTCCAAGGCTTTGCGCTAACCTCAGGCTCGTGCAGCTGCCGGGCTTTCGGGGCCCTTCGGAAGCGGGAAGCGCAGCACGGATCGCTTTTCTGAAAAGTCAGCTAGAGCTCGGATTTCTGATCGGGGTCTAGATCCGTGATTCCTGTGCATTCCCCACGGCTGGGAATGGCATATCGGAGATGGTGTATTATGGCGGGGCGGGGGAAATCCTGTTTATTCCCTTCGAGCTGGAACTGTTGATATGAAGGAGATGCAGGAACTTTTCTCATCTTATTTTGGTACCTTCTCAAAAGGGCGAAACTAGTATATAATGTAAATGATGGTAAAGAAATAACTATTTCGGTTCTCTCAGAACTATGGAAGTTGATTAGTGCCGACTTAGTATTCATAAAATTCATTTTTTTATGCGAATAGGAGAGGGAGCAGCCGCTCTGGGCTCGGCCACAGTTGCCTCTCTCTGGCCTCAGGCTGCCTGTTGTGGCGGCTGCTGCTGTCCTAATGTTTCTAATTCTGCCGGTGAAATGGAGTGCAAATAATTGAAAAAACCAATAGGTTAAATCTTCCGATGCAGCTTTTCTTTTTTTATTGCTGTGCCTGTCTCCCCCAAGGCCCCCCTGCCCCGTTTCATAATGAACTCGCTTTGCCGCCGGCAGGAAAATTGAGCTGATTTTGTTTACTTGTCTCTTTAAATACTTATTATTGGATTTTCCTGACCTCTTTCCCTGCTACAGAGTGCTGCTGTATTTGTGCCACCCAAATCATCGGTCTGTAATCTGAAAGCCTTTGGTTGAAATGGTTTACTCGAAATCACTGATTTCCCCTGCCTTTAACTTCTGCTTAAAACAGAGCAATTCTTCTGAAATTAGGTGACTTAGTTGAGTGGATGAGTAGTTTGAAACTATTCTTTAAATGTGGTGAAGATGCATAAGATGCACACACGAAGTTGAAAATATTTCAGCTGAAAAATCTCTGTATTGCTGAACAAGGAGCCAAATTCGAGTAGCTCGGAGGAAATAAATCAATAGCCTAACCCTTTTTGCAGGCTCTTGTAAGGTATTTTGCATTGAAATTTGTATTTGGATCCTATGTTTCGTGACCCACAGTCTGCTCCCATAAAGTGGAGTCTCAGAGCAGAGCAAATGCTTTGGAGCTTGTGATGACTGTTAAGATCAGGGTAATCGGATATTACGCAGTGTCTGTCATTTCTTTTTGAATTGTCTTGATAAAGAACAGGTCAAGAGGAAAGCGGTTGTGTTATATGAGCTGATTGGAGCCCTGCTATCATCAGCACTGCGTTTGGGTTTCTGCAGATAACGTGACGTTGACCCCGATTGCATCCTCTGCACTTTCAAGGGCAGACAGAGCAGGTTAATGCCTTGCCTTGGGGCTCTCTTAAATACAGGTGTAACTATGTGTCTCTGCTAGCTTTATAACACAAGCTTAAGGAAAGATGAATATATGAGCCTGGCCTCGAATGTACGAAGTGTTGAGGCAGTGCTTTGAAAGGGTGGTCTTGCTTGTCCAATAAGTTACATGTAGAATTTGTTATAAATTGCACATATGTTTGCAATATATTGCACTGTTGATGGTGCCTTTTTATGCTAGCAAAGGAAATGTCTCAAAGATGCTATTAATGCCTCTCACAAATCAAGGGAGGTATTTAAAACCCCAGCATGCTGTGGCCATGCATTTCACCTTCAGTACCAATGCAGAGAGCGGGCTGGGAGAGCCGTTTGTTTCTCATGGAAGAGAGGCCTCTGCTCCTGGTTTCTCCTGATTTCTCCAAATTTGGTTTCTCAGTGGAGATTGGCTGTAAGACTCTTACTAGGTACTTGTCTACAATGTCAAAATTCAGCCAGGCCTTCTTGGAGAATAGCCCTTCAGCAATAACTGAAGTCACTCTTTGTTGCATAATTAGAAGAATCTGCTTTGAAACCCAAATATCCTAAGGGAGACTTTAGATGTTTCGTGGTTTCAAAGATGATTAACATACGAGGTGGAAGGAGGGATTTTTGTTGCATTTGGCACCTCGGTGCAGTTAACAGTTTTGGGCTGAGTCTGATGATCCCCTTGATTGCGTTTGGGGCAAGCGCCGTCACTGAAGCAACCTGGAGCTTTTGCACGGTGAGTGCATGAGCAGATGTCCAAGAAAGCAGTTGTGCAGACCTCACCCCAAGCAATTTCTTCTTTTCCTCATGATATTTCCACTCAGTATATGGAATTATCATTGCATTTGTAATACTTTTCTGTTACAATTTCTCTCTACTTTCCTAAATCACCCGAGGATGCTTGACCTTGGTGTAGACTGCCTAAATGGGTGTTGTTCCATACACTGTACATTCATCTGTGTTCCCTTGGTTTTATCATTCCCTTTTTGGGGATGGATCAGATTAGAATTTGTCATTTCTGGCCAAGGATGAATATATCTGGTTATTTGAAGGGCTGGAGGTGGGTGGAAGGGTCTGTGCTCTCATTGAGTCTTAGTATTGTTTTTGCCTAATTAAAAATCAAGCCAGCTAAAGGGGAAAGTGGAAAGTTTCCTCCCTTTGAGTCTTCCCTGTCCCTTGTGCCCTCTCACTCTTGATGAAAAATGGTCCTCCTGGAGACAGGAACAACGGGCAAGTTCAGGGCACTGAGTGGAAGACTAAAAAATACTTTGTGCTACTTTCAGTTGGAAATGCTGGGTTTCATTTGTGCCTGCTGAAGCATAGCAAGCCTTCCCCTGCCAACCTTGTGAATGCTTCTGTTTCTGTTGCTTGATCTCCAAAGTAACCAGATCTCCAACCCCCAGCCTAGACTCTTATTTTTTGTCGGACAACATAGCAAAGCCCTGGTCAGCTCTATTCTAGCCTTGTTGATCCAGGTCTGTGGTTTGCCTGAACCCAAAACATCCTTTTGCATTTTGTTCATTCAAAGCAAACGAAAGTGCTGAACTTCAGCTTGGCCATGGAAAGTGGATGCTGTTGTCCGCCTCCAATAGCAAAATGGTTTGAACCCCTGTGTGATTCTGTTGTTTTTTGGGTTTATTTTTTTTGGCTCCAAGTTCCCTTTAGGCCCAAACGCCAAGTGACTGTGGCTCTCGTCCCCAGGAGTCACCTTCCTCCTTGCCCGTGCTGGCGCTGCCAGCTGGATGGCCTTATCCCGTGATCTGCCTTGCGGCTCTGGAAACCGGTGCTTTCCTTCCTAATCTCTCCCACTGATATGCCGGTAGTTAAAGGTGTGTGACTGTCAACAAAATCCCATTTTAAGTAACCCGGAGGAGGTCGCCTAAATTAGCCCTGTCTGCTCGGGCTGTGTGCCATGTGTCCCAGCGTCGCTGGTAGATTTGTGACTACTGCTCATTTTTTAATTAAAAAAAAAAAAAAGGGCAGAAGCTTTTATAGCGGTTTGAAGCTGCCCGAGTTTCTCAGGAGCGTGTGGTCGAGAGCGCTCCGCTTCCCATTTTGTGACCCTATTTGGGGGCTTAGAAGAGATGGTGGAATAGGTGTTTCTACCTGTTGATGGCATCTCAAACAACCGTTGTCGCTATGAAGGCTGTTTGGTGACTTGGAAGACTTTGGATGAGGAGTCTTGCTTCTGTTTGGAGAGAAGACCACAGATGTCCCGGGATGCTGGGATTGCCCTGCTATGGTCCCAGGCAGTGAATCTCCTATCCAACGGCATTACCTGGAATATATGTGCTTGGAATAATGAATCTTTCTCATACTTGTAGCTTGTCAGATCCATTTATCAAAATGTAGCTTGACATCCTTCTGCATTTTATTTTGCTGTGTACAAGCACACCAAAAAAGCTAGTGTGGTGGAAACCTTCTCGGCCTCGTCACCCCCAGCATGCCTGTGCTTCATGAAAGGATTACTGATCCCACAGAATAATTCCATCTTCATAGTCTGTCCAGTTCTTGCCTTCCCTGCTAAAAATGCTGGCAATCGCACCAAGGCAGCATTGCTTTTTTTGCTTAGGCCTTAGCTTGAACCGCACATTTTGTTTTCTAGATGCCGTGAAGGATTAAAACAGCCATTGGTGGTCTCTTGCAGGGGATTTCAACTTGCTCCTGCAGCTGTAACGTTCGGTAGCACCTGGGCAAGTTGGAATAAATCCAAAAAAGATAAAATATTAAAATATAAGAAGAATATTGGACTCTCTTTATCCCTGCTTGGGTGAAGTGGCCCCAAAGACTTGCAGTCCAAAGAGGTTCATGTTGAAAGCTGTAACCCTGGTAACCTGGCTGATGGCAAATAGCAAGTGATGCTTCAAACAAGCCGTTCCTTCAGCTCAGGAATATTAACTAACCAAATATTGAACAAATATTGAACATCAGATATTTTTTCAAAAGGGACCTTCTATGCATTATTAAATATTGAGTTCTCTCTTCTCACCTTTTTTGCTTCTTTTACATGCTAGTGATTTGAAGCAATGCAAAACTTGTGCTTTCAAATATTTGCCTGTTCCATAACAGTTATTTTTCTCTGCTAATTAACTGTTTTTTAGCAAGTTGTCATTTATAATTCCAGGGGTTTTTGGTACTTTTCAGTTGTAAGAAGACTTTTGTTTTTAGCTTCATGTGTCAAAAATGCATTCAGAATCCTCTTTGTGGAGTTTAAAAGACGCTCTTGTGTTGTGGCACTTACACGACAGCTTAATTTTGAGATTAAATATATTATGTTGTGATTGCTATAAATGTAACGTGTTGTTTGTGTCCTTCCTTGACAACTACCCTTGACAACAGATGGCCTCTGGAAGAGAAAAGACTTTTTTTTTTATATATAAATTGTTTTATATAGGATGTGTCCTGCTTGTCTCTAAGGTAGCTACATGAATTTGACAGTGCAAACTTAAAACATTCAAAAAGGTACTGTCAAAGGAAAAGCAATATTAAGTTATCTTCTTTTTCCTTCCTAGACTCTCTAGGGAGCACGTGGATTCAAGGTGGCACAAACTGTGCAGCAGGATCCAACTTGCCCTATCCCGGTATCCATGTAGTGTAGTGGGCACTTTGTGCGGAGCGGAGGCAGAATGGAGTTTCAGATCCATGCCACAAGTTTTGGCATGGATGTACTCTGAGGATATGCACTAAGCTATCCTGCAATGCTTAAATTTCCATGTTTGGATGGTTATATTGAACAGGAGGAAGACTTTATGGGAAGTAACCTCTGTCTTGCTGTGCTTCATCAGATGTTCCTCTGCTTAGAGTGTCTGCTGCTTGACTGAGGAGAATATTGCTTTTTCTTAGGAGATAACTTCTGTAACATTTTTTTGATAATCTGATAGGAGATGAAAATAATCTGTGGTTTAATAAATAGTTTTATTGTTTCTCTGCTTTGAAAGTTGACCTTTTTGAGGAGGATCTCCACTTTGCCCTTTTGTCTCTCCAGACATTTGTTATTACCTGGGGTTCTTGGGGTTGGGGGAATGAAGAGAAACTTTGATTTGTTCCATGGGTTGGGTAAGGCAGGATTCCTCTGCCTACTACGCCACCTATTTTGTGTATAATTTATTTGAGGATTACTACTCCTTGCTGTTGTTTAAGGTTGTTTTCTTTTAAGAACTGTTTTCTGGATTCAGAGAATACTTAAGCATCTGCTTAGGGCTGAAAAAGTCATTGGTACTCTAGTATTAAGAGTACTGATGCTTTCGTATTTGTTTTCGCCCTTAACTTACGTTTTAGCAGCTCACTAATGACTGAAGTTATTTTTGATACCAGCCTCTGAGGTGGGAGGGATATGTTAGGATAATAACAGGGCAGCATCTTCTTCCTTTGTATGAACCATAACTCTAGTAGTGGACAGCTGCCTTTTTCGGACAAGGGTGCAGTTTTTGCTGCCGAGGGCTGACGTTTCCTTTATTGCAGAAAACGTTACGCTCTTTTGGGGAAGTGATTTCATCTGCAGATTGAGAACGGGAAGGAGAAACGAGTGGAGGCGGCAAAGAGGAAGGCAAAACCCATGTGCACTTTCCAGTTGAGAGTTGCCTTGGGTCATCAAGCAGCGCTAGGGATGTGAAGGGTTTTAGAAGAACCCGGTAGACTGTGTTCCACTCCTGCTGGGCTGTTTATTGGAAGTAAAGAGTTACAGCCCAAGAAATGACTTAATTATAGCAGAAGAAACTACACTTGGAATTGCTTGAATAGAAGGAAAACGACACGTGTCTGCTCATGGGGTTTGCTGAAGGTCAGCGGTAGCGGTGAGTTGCCAAGGCAGATGTCAGCAGTTGCAGTGACGGGCACGGAGGGAGTTTCAGTTGGTGGCAAAGCCTGTGGGAATCGAGCAGGCGAGACGGAGAAGATTAGGAAGTCCGTGATCTTGAGGGGCCACGCTGAAATAACTCGATTCCTCATCAGATGCTGGAGAAAAGTTGATTATATTGGGGCTTAAAGAATGCGAAACAAATGGAGCAGAAATGTCTTCTGGAGAGCTAGCTATCTAACCACTGATTCATGAAGAGAGATGTTTAATCTAAACTGTTCCCAAAATTGGCTCAAGACTAGGGAGAGCTGTTTTTTGTTGCTTGCTTAAATCTTGAGTAGGCATTTTCACAGCCTATCCTATCAGTAGGAATGTTACCAGTATCTTTTCGGTGGTGGGAAGAGAAAAGTTTTATCTGTTGTAGGTCTTCAAGAGGAGGTAGGTAGCGGTTTTGTGAAATGTAATAAAATTGATTTGGGAACGTTGGAATATTTTATCTGAATATGGTGTTTTGCTGGAAAGATTTTTCCAGGAGAAGGCTTTAAAATCATCCTTTTTTCACTGGCTGTCTCAGTCCATAATTCTCTGTAAAATGAGGTAATAGAGAACACCTATAACAAAAATTACAATATCTATCTATGTATCTGTAGCACTGTTGCACTTAAATTTGACTTGGCGCTGACACTATTAACTTCTGCCAGATACAGTCAAGGCTCTTAAGACTGCAACCCTGATATTGTTCTTCACCAGGAGGCCTGGTAATTAGGTCTGGTGAGGACCAGCACAGGCCGTGATGGACTCGAGAATGAGCCTGACCGAGCGGCGGGTGCCATGAAAGTGGCTCAGCTTCCCTGAGAAGGCAGCCCAAATACTGAGGGTCTGAGGAATGAAATACAGATGATGGGTTCTGGAACAGAACAGGATCCTTTCAAAAGATACATTTCATGTTAGGATGAAATTAAATTATAAGAAGGTATTTCTTGACCATGGCACATAAAAATCTGTTTTTTAAAGCTATTGCTCACTTTATAAAGTTTAAGGCAACGATACAATGACAAGGAGGTGCAATGTATTTTCATAAGACTCATTCCTTCCAGAAAAGTGCTTTTTGCTCAACCGTTTCAAGTTTGAGGATGCTCCTCGTGTCTAAGCTGCTGCAAGAGGCGCTCGAGAGCGGTGCCGCGTCCTGCAGCGCTTTGCAGCAGGCGGGTGCCTGCAGGGCTGGATTAGAGGGCAAGAATCGTCTTTATTCCCTCGGGCTTTGTCCTCCGAAGCTCACGTAGGATGGAAGCAGCTTGTCCTTAACACCTGGGTAATTCCAGACCTCTGCAAAAGGCGTTGCTTTGCAATTTCTTTTCTTGCTCTATTTGGGGGCTGCTGAAATGCTTCAGAACTCCTCTAGTTCCTGGCAATGTACCTCTGCTGTCAGCTTTACACCATTTAACAGATGCAATAAGACTTTTTTTTTTTTTTCTTTTATTGTAAACACTGCTTTTTTTGCCTTTTTTTCCTCTCCTAAGTTGTATATTTTAAGTTTCTGGCTAGAAAAAATAGCATACTGGTGCATGCTGCTTGAAATAATAGGAAGGTGTTGTATCCATTTACAGTTGATACAGCAAATATTTTCTGAATCTGTCCTTGCAACATGCACAGTGCAGATGTCCTGCTTTTTCCTCTGCCCTGCACGTGAAGATAAAGCAAAAGGATGTCAAGAAAACTTCTGTGGTTTTAAGTAAATATATATTTTTGAAAATTTCCCCCTCTACTGTGCTTTCCTCTCCCAACTAAGTCACTGCTGGTGGCAGCAGCTATTCTTATGGTTCTTTAACGTTTTAGCTTATTTTCAGAAGCAAAGGCTTCATGTCAAGTGTTGCACGTCTCGCCCCTACCTTTCCCCCCTTCCCAACCTGGATTTATCTCCCAGGCATCCCTAGTAAACCATCTTCCCCCACGAACCCCACAGCCTCGCTCATAAAACCAGGCCGGTTGCCAGGCCGCGGCTCCCTGCGGCCGATGCCGGCCGGGGCTCGCTGCGAGGACGGCGCTGCCGCTCGGTGCCCCTGCTCCGCGATGCCGGCCGGGCCGCTGGCAGCGCCTGCGGAACGCCCTCAGCAAATGGCAGATCGCAATCAGAAAATCATTTCAGGAGCCTGAGCAATCTCATGAATTTGCGTAACAGCTTTTTGGATGCGGTTGGGTTTTTCGGCCTCCCTGGTATGCCGTGTCAAGGAGTTCCTGTGCGGTATGCAGTTGTTTCCCTGGCTCTTTTCCGGGCTCGTGTTATACTGCGTTTGACAGTGATCTATGCTTTGGGGATATGAATTCCAGATTGGGCTCCAGCGAGGTTTCCAGAGACTGAACCGTGTGCTCTACACCTGTAAGGAACAAATCCAACAAGCGAGCAAATTGCACTCAAAAAAAAAAAAAAAAAAAAAAAAAAAAAAAAAAAAAAAAGCTCATCGTCTTCACTGCCTCATCTGGCAACGGTGTTTAATCACCGAGCACGTTTCTAGGTTGAAATCATTCCACCCAGTCTGGGAATACCTGCCACAATGCGTGCTGTTTGCTATGTGCTTTATATTCCCTGGTGCAGCTCGGCTGGAAAAGCCGATATTCCGACCCTTCAGGCGAACAGGGTTGCTGTATCCATGTGGAATGTGTACTCAGATGACGGTGCAGAAGCCTGGAATTAATCTGTCCAAAAAAAAAAAAAAAAGTGTCCTAGCAAACATTTTGTGTTAGATGTGAAAAATGGACATTCTGGTATCAGAGTGTTTAGATGATACCTGATTTTTTTCTTTAGTTGTGGAAAAATGGCTACAGATTTAAGAAACTATATAGAGCTTGGAGAGTACACAGGGCTCGGCAGAAATACAAACCTTGTGATCAATTTTGGTCTGAAATAACCATATTATGGAAGCTTTCTGTATGTAGAGCTTATATATTTAAATGGCCATGGCCCCAAAGGGGCAACCCTGCCAGGTGCTGCTGCTAACCATCCATGGTGACCACTGTGGGGTTATTTTATTTGCTATGTGTGTGTTGCAGATCAGTTTTGAATTGATAGTGTGAAAAATCTGTTTCCTTCATGGCAAGCACACTTATATAATAACTTACAATGTCCCATCTGAAGCTGATAGATGTGAAAAGCATGGTGATATGCTCGACTATGCAACTCAAGTGAAGTATTGCCTTGTCTTGAGAGGCTTGTGCTTCCATACTCTCACCCTTTTATTTTAATAAGGAAGGGCGAATCCTTGCTCTACACCTGCAAATTTGAGGTAGTTCAGGGAATATTTCAGTAATATTTCATATTATCTGCCATGTCTCTTATTAGAGAGGGAATATCCTTGAAATGAGTATGTTGTTTTAGAAGTTTAGGCTCCTGGTTTATTTTGTCGCCACTTCTGGAATGTCAATTCTGGGGTTACCTCATTTGTTTTTGTAATGGAGAATGTTTTGAATGATTTTCTTTGCTTTGTTTTTCTGCCTTAACTTTTTCCGTTTAATCTTCAGATAACCCCTGCCACCGACCTGCTCATGCTGATTTTTGATGAAACCAAAGGGGCCTCTTTCAGCGGTCCAGAGAGGAGCTGACTTGAGTTCTCCTTTTTTTTCTCCCCTCTTCTTTGGTTATGTTTGGAGATACTTGTTCGGGTTTTTTTGGTTTCTGTTCAGTAAATCCAGGAGACAGTTTGACCCTGGGCATTTGCTTCGCAGTGGTTCTAGGAGAGCTACGGCACGTTGGTTTTTCTGGGCTTTGGTTAGGTCTGTTGGATGGACGTGTGGTTGCTCCAGCACCAGGTTTTCCCCAGGGCCGGACTCCTAACTTGTGCTTGTTGCGATGGATGTTGTGGCTCCTCGGTGCTCTTCTCATCCAGACCAGATCTATTGACCAGGTGTTGGTCGTGTTGGTAGATCCCTGCGCCAAGCTTGTGTGGAACCGTGTTTCACAGCGTGCGAGTGGTTACCTTGCTCGGTAGCTGACTTTCACGATGAACATGCAAGAAATGCAGGTAGCAGCCCTGCTAGGAGGGTATCCATGGCAAGAGAGGGCTTCTGGGCCATTCGTCACTGCAGTGACGGAATTGCAGTGGGAAGGTGGCCACTAGCCAAGGCTGAGAGCCGGCACAGAGGTGTCCCAAGGGGACTTTGCTGCTAGGGAACAAGTCCAGGAGCAGCCTGTGTGGAGCTCCCGTGCCAAAGCAACGCTCTACCCGCCCAGCTGTGAGGAGCTTTCAGGTCATCACAGGGAAGATGAGTTTGGAGCAGCAAGTGTGATGAGGTCAGGATGGGAGGTGGTATTTCCCATAGCCCAAATGTTTTCTCAGAGGGATAGATTAGCAATTCTTGGGTTCAACCTGTTGGAAGCCACCAGCACCCTGATCATGTGTGAGGAGCAGGTCTGCACTGAACTCCCACCATATGAGCTCATCCAGCTGCTCTCGGTTCAGATGTTCTACCAAAAGGATTCAGGACATACCAGTGGCTTGTGCTTCTTCCCTCTAGCATTGTATATTCAAACTGTTACCGTATCTGCCCCGTGGAAAGCAGTTGAATTTTGACAAATGAGAGTTGCTGGTTAATTTTTATTCTATTATTATTGTTTTAAGACAGTATTGAAGAGTCAAGATGGGAAGTGTGCTGAAAATGAGGCATTGCTCAAGCAAATAATGGCCTTGAGTCAAGAATTTTTAGCTGCTGCTTAGTGACCCTGCATGTATGGAAAATAAACTTTTCTGGCCTTGGAAACTGCATAGCTTCGAAAAACTAGTTTTCAAGCACAGCTTTACTCTGACAGTTCTGTACTGAGTGAAAAGAATTCCTTGCTAGCTGGATGTCTGATGCCAACTTAAATATTTTTGATATCCGGTAGTGTTTTTTTGGTGTTCAAAACACTATGTGATATTAATAATGCATGTATACGGTAGTATGTATGAAATGCAGATGACTTGTGTAAGTCAATTTAATAAATGTGCCCCAAATCCTAATTTTGCCACGTACAATATAGATTCCCTCTTACTTTAAGTTTTGATATCTGCATTTCTTTTTTTTCTTTTTTTTTTCTTTTTTTTATTGTGCACAGAGTGGAGCTGTTTTCTTTTTCAGTCCATCTGCCAATTATTTTGGAGCCAGGTGGAGGTTTCAGTGTGTGTGAATGCACCATGTAGTAAAATAATAGTGACTTGCAATGAAAATACTGCAGCTCCAGCATCATCGCTGGTGAGAATAAAACGTGGCTGCTCTGCAATCAGACTCTTGAGATGAAAGTAATTCTCTGCAACCCACCTCAGTTTCTCCATAGCTTGCCCCTTAACATTTTAAAATGCATCTCTTAAATGACATTTAAATGCAACAGTGATTAAATTTAACCAAAATACAGTGAATCTTGGGCTAAGATTAATTTTGAGTCCTGCTTCATGATGGCAATAACATGCGAGAATCAATGCGTGATTTGTTTTTAGCAAAGTATTTGTTTCATTAACAACTTGACAGTCTTGTAAATGTGATTTTTGTCGTGTTTGTAAAATGTCCATTTCTAAGGGTGTTTGCAGCAGATTTTTCTTCAGCATTGGCATGTCTGCTTTGATTTTTGTTCCTTGTTTCTCTTGACTGTACTGTTTTTGGATACCAAGGCTCTACGCACGCGATGGGTGATAGTCTGATGTGAGTTTGGGTTTCTGTGCCGGAAACCCAGGCATGATCTGGCCTTCAAGAAGAGCGCTCACAGCAACCGCTTTCCTAATTTGCAACTGTAGCATCGTTTATATTTAGATCATGAACCTTTGCATTAGATAGCTAACAACAGAGGAGTTAAACTTGACTTCCAGACATTAGGAAACATGGAAGATAAAGGTGCTTCTGCCAACGTGCTAAGTTACTCTTGTGTCCAGAGATGGGAAGATGCGGTTGAGCAGGTGAGCTTGGGCGCACTCGTCTGTGGCTCTCCATCTGCCCCTCTTTTTATTGGCATTTTCTCCATAGCAGAGGCAAAAAAAAAAAGGCAACGTATGCCTCCTTTTCAGCTGCCATGGTTGGGGCTGGAGTATTAGCACAAGCCGCCCGCGCCGCAGGACAGCTGAGGCGCAGACACACGTCCCATTCTGCAGCTTCTGTCGCCCGTGGCTTCTGGCCAAGAAGCCAAGACGGCAGCTGGAGGCCATGGGGCCTCACACGGCTTTAGTTGCCAGGTCAGAAATCACATTTTTTAATGATCATACTTTTTTTTTTATATATATATTTTCCGCCCTTCTGGCAATGAGTATCCAGTATTTTTGATTCTCATTTTACAGGTGAATCAGTGGGACACAGAAAGAATCAGCTTGGAGGTGCTACCTCTTCACCGAGTGCCCACCAAAAGGGTGGTATTTTAATTCTTTAATGCTGCTGCTGTTTTCATATGTCTCAAGTATAGCACATACTGTTTGAGAATTTCAGTGCTTCCAAGAAATCGAGATCCGGTGACTCAAGTTGGGAGCTTGAGAAAGAGGAACCGGCAGTGCCCACAGCTGAAAGACTCTATTTATACCCTCTCCATCCCCCCGCTCCTAGCATCACATAGAAAGTCTGTGATGGAAGAAAGGAAGAAATTCACTTCTGTTCAGTTGTCCTCATCACAAGACCATGAGACATCTTCCTGTAGTCCCCTCTTATTTTCTGTTCTCTCCGTTTACTGTGTGCCTTCACAAAGCACATGTGATTCCACTGAAGGTGCTTTGACCTTAAGGGGAAGAGTAATTGGTGGCAATATTTGTGTCTTAACTCCATTCCGTTGTCCACAAGACCTGTGTTTGCAGAGGTTTCTGAGAGCACTTGATTTGGCAATCTGCTTTTTTTTTTTTTTTTTTTTTTAGTGGTGTATTTGTTCCTTTTCAGTTTGTCTTAGGTACAAGGTCTTGTACAAGCCGATAGACTTCCCCATGGGTCATCAGCAAGAGTATGACCAACTTGTAGCAGTGTCCTTTCCCTTCTTTGAGCTACTAGGAGAAAAACCATTAAACGGTGTTTTCTTGGATGTCAGAGGAACCTCCAGACGTGGTTTCCATTTCAGGTTGTGGAAGGGAGTTATCATGTGGTAAGGTACCTTCCCCCCTCAGAGCAGGTCTGCATGAATATTCCCTACTTCCGTGCCTGTTTCGCTGGCTATGTTGTTGCAGAAGGGAGCCAGCGGGTATGACAAGCGAAGGGCGTCAACTTCTGCTCGAGACTCCCGCAGTTGGGGCACGTCAGCTGAGGTTACGTCATGTGCTTTTCAGTCACGCGCGGCATTAAGCGTCATCTCTGGGGGAAGAGTTTCTACATCCAAAGACTTGAAATTGTGCTTCAGGTTAACTGAAGTAGCTGTTCATCCCTAATTTTTGGTTACTCTTTCTGCTAGTGTGTGCTTAGAGTCTACTAGGAAGTTTTGGCCTGTGCTCTGGAGCATCCCATCTATTTCACGAACAATTTTTGAAGTACTTGGGCTCTTATGAGGTTGTGAGGACCTCTTGTGTGGTGAGTTATTTTATTTTCAAACTATGCCTTTAGAGAGCTTTGTCTGCAAACGGGCCACACTATATCTCCGTAGACTTTTTACATAGGAGGAAGTCGAAGATGAGAGAGTGGATTGGTGCTCATATGTGCCTTGCTCGTAAATGCAGTGTCAGGGTAAGCGGAACCCATCTAGGAAAGAAGAGACCTTGAGTGCATAGCAGGATGTATTCTGCAATGATAGAAAAGCTTCCAAATGACAAGCTAATGGTTTAGTACAGCGATAGAAGAGATAGAAGTTGATAGAGGTCCATCAAGTGATGAATAAAATGGAAAAATGGGGAAAATAAGCTGGGTATTGCTTTCTGCTTTCTCAGCTTTTAACTGAAGGGAGAAGCCATGAGCTTTGTAACAACTTGCAGAATGTTTGCAACCTATTTTAGGTTATTTTTAGCTCTTTAAATTTTGGGAGCTATTTACATAGCTTTAGCTGTGTATTCACAACATCTTAGTTTAAATCCTGGCAATCTTGCTTGGAGGCTGGGTATACTGTTTCGACTGTAAAGGCATGACAGTGTGGGATTATGGACGCTTGAGGAGCATTTTACCCCCCATCAGACCTGCCAGATGTGGTTAGAATCCTGTCTTTGAGTCTTGGCAAAACCAGCCCCAACCCCCCTTCTCAAATTTATGAATCTGCCTTGGATTTCAGCCCTTAGGAGGGCTTATGTAGAGAATAATTTATTTGGATTTGCAATGTCTCAGGAAGCAGAAGGACGCCAGGGTTGCTAGATTGCTCCCACATTGGCATCGAACTCTCTAGGAAAGCTTTAGTGAAGAAGGGTTTTTAGCTTCGAAAGGCTGGAGGAGTTCTTGAATGAAAAATTCGTGACAAATTGAAAATTTGAGGGGAAGGAAAGAAAACACTGCAAGAGTAAAACGTGCCCTTGGGACGTCACTGTCATTGCACTCCTGTCCTAGCTGCCGGGCTTCAGGGGACTCCGTTTCGGTTCCGAATTTGGAGCCAAGTTTCCATCTCTCTGGTTACAGCAAGGATTCCTGACGCTGCTGAATGCTCACGGGCATGTCTCAATTCTCCTTTCCTGCTTTCATTTTCTCTTCTAATTTTGGTCCTCTTACTGTGCTCGAGTCTTGCTTAGATGCTCTGGGCTTTTGACAGGTCTGAATAAACTACTCTTAAATATACCCAGAATAGCTTTATTTAGTATAGCAAACATCCCAGTGTGCTGATTTTCTTTTCCCTATCCAAGCTTCTTTCCAAGAAGCAAATTAGCATCGTGATGTTAAAACGCTCACAAATTTCTTCTCGTGTGTGCTTTTAATTCTTTTGGACCCAGCTCTTTGCAGCTTTTGCATGCAATTTTCCTGCAATACAGATAAGGTTGCATTTGCGCCTCCTTTTTTCCCCCCTCGCCAGTCCATGGTACATAAACACTGTTGGTTTTAGATAGCGCTGTATCACACGCTCCCAATTTGAGGCTCTTTGAGGCATTCCCAGTCGATAATGAAGCCACGCTCTGACCTTTCTTTCCCACTAGCAAATAACAGAGAGAAAATGTAGCTCTGAAGAGAGGGATGATGAAAAAAGAGGGGAACGACCAAAATATAAATGATGAAATGAACTGATTTGTAAAGCTGTGTAATAACCATATGCTGCAGGATTGAAACCATGCTCATTTTTTATGCATGTTGTTAATAAAGTAAATAATCTGCCCTTATTTTTCAGCCCTTAATGCAAGGAAAAGTCAGGGTCTGAATGGATTTTCTCCCTTTCTAGGGCCTGGTGTTTTTTACAGCTTCAGCTGTCACATGTTTTTGATGTCACAGGCTTGTCATGTAGGCAACAGCAGTACTATGGTATTTTGTTGGTGTTGAAAAGAAATTTGTATAGATTTTATGCCACTCTATTCACCTTCAAGAGTGAAATACGTTTAAATTGGCCTGTTTCTGTATCAAGTTTTTAAGTTCAATAGATTTTGCCACATATCCTATATGTTTTCATGCACTGGTGGATACCTAAATCCAGTTTATCCTGGACAACGGTAGCCGTTACAGTTATCAGAGGATTAGGAATTGGGGAAAAAAGTTCATCTGTGCTATGGGCTGTTACGGTAAAGCAAAGTGAGCTTTGCTTCCAGAGTTTCCCCTTTAGCAGCCTCAACACTGACCCCCCCCCCCCCCCCCCGACTCATCCAATATTTGGCAAACCCTGTCAGTGATTTCAAGCTTTAGCTATCACAAATTATTTATGAAGGGTGCTCGTGCTTCCAGCAGACAGCTTATCCTGGCCTTGGGCCGTGCGTTGCTTAAACTGTCCCTGCAAAGGGGAATATTGAGACTTGTCTTTACGCACGGAAAAGTAGGAAACCCAAAAGCTCGTGCCTGAGCCTCCATTTATGCCTTTTGCCATAAATATAATAAGAGTCTCCCAGTTCCTCTTTTCCCCTTTACTTCTTGGGTTTCCAGAGTTTGCATGCTTACTGTATGGACAAAACCTAATTGTTCATCATTAATTTTAGCATGTTCCTTCATTGTGCTAGTAATTGAGTTGTGATATAGTAGGATATAAGGTTCAATTTGTTTTGTGACATTTCTTTACAGATCATGCTTTTCATGCTACAACTAAAATTATAGTAGCAGGCTTGAGCGAAATCAGCTAGATTTGAATCCAAGTTTCTGTTCAAACATAGAAAATGCACAAAAATATAGAGAAAATATAAGGGGGAAAGCGTTTTGGTTAAAAACCTCATGAATTCTCAATGGTGTGCAAGTGCTTCCTTTAGCATCCATAAATTTTGTGCAGAGCTTTCACAGGAGTTGGCAGTTATTTTTTGACCTCTGGGCTGTAATGCGTCCTCCAGCTTTCTGTCTCCGGTGGGATCAGCATCCTGTTACTGCTCTCCTCATCCTTGCCAAAGTCAGTACATTAGTGTAATACTCAAAAGGTAGCTTGGTGGTAAAGGTAGGTTAGCTTATAATCTGATGCTTTTTCGACAGAGGCACAAATATACTGTTTCAGTAAGATATTAGATTTTTTTTTCTCTCTTTTAGTTTGTATAGATGACCTGCCTACATAGATATAATTTTGCTAGACTCTCTTCTACATGGAAACACTCAGCAATACTGATTGTCTTTAAAGTAGACAGTACAGAGCGAGTATTGATGGGTTATAGAGCACTGTTTGTGTTGCCCTTTTCATGTCCGCATTTAAAGTTTTTCATGCAGAAGCAAAATTATAGTTGAAGTTGTATGAGAGCTAAAACGGCAGCCGCCTTGAGCAGCGTCTTCGTGAAGGGAACCTCCCTGCTGACCCACGCTGATTCCCCGAAGTCCAGTGTGTTCTGCAACGTGCTTTGAAAATCCACTGTCCGCAAGAGGTGCCTTTGGTGTTCGAGCCAGGCCAGGCTCGCGTGCATCCGTGGCTGGGAGGCCACAAGCAATTATCTTCATTAATGGTCCTTTGACCTACCATAACGCCCCGAGCTTATATTTAACGTTATTAAAAGTAAATCATGCGTCGCTCCTGTGATTTATGAGGCTCAAATTAGCAACTCTTCACGTTCTCACCTCACTAAATGTTTTAACAGTTGGTGGAGGCTCCTGGCATTCGAGTAGCTCTAGGAACCTGGCTCTTCTTGAGGTCAGCTTCCAGGGTCACGGATGTTTTTAGCTCTCCATACGTCGTGCTCGGCTCTTTTCTGTTGGGCTGCAAGTTGTTTGGATGCAAAAAGTGCAGTTCTTCATTACGCTACAAAGTCCGGGCAGGATAAGCATCTATATAGGAGCAAACAGGCACTTTCAGGTAGACACGGCAGTGCGGTAGACCTCTGATGGTAACTTTATAGGGAATTTATCCAGCTCGTAAGCTCTTGCAAGGAGAGAGGAGGTGGAAGGGCAGGTAGGTCTACTCAAGCGAGCTGGCTTGTGCTGTTTGTAGTTCTCATGTGAGTCAGCAGTCTCTGATAACTCGAATAAAAATAGCAAACCATCTCTTCCCAAGCTTTGAAGTCAAGTCTTAGTGAAGACTTATCTAGCTGCAGCTAAGTGTTTTTTCCCTCCTCAAGAAAGGCTGATAGGGTGATAGTCCTCAGAGAGCTAAACAAAGAAAGCCCAACCCGGCACTTAACTGACATCATCCCTGCTGCATCTGTGCATGTCCTAAATCTGCAGGAAAGCAGCTGGAGCTTTTCCCAGCTTATAATGTACGTCCTGCTACCGAGCGATGCGCAGTGAATCCGTGCCAGATGTGTTTCGCTGTGACATAGTCATTTTTTCTGCCTCAAATGGCGTGCGGTTAGGGATAATGTATTTAATGAAATATTGAGCGAGAAACAATGCAGTGTAAAGCAAGGCCTCTTCATCTGAGGAGCTCAGAAATGTTTGTAACAAATGATGCAAGTGTCCAAATCCTGGCTGTGTGGAGATGGTGACTAGGGAGGAGTGTGAGTAGAGGACGAGCGTGTAAAACGTTGCCTCCAAACGCTCTTCATGATCCCCAAAGCTCAGGAGCTCCGTAAAGCCCATAGTGGTCTGGACCTCATGCTTTTGGCTGCTCTTGAGTCTTTTGCTGCTGTTCAGGAACTATCCTTGGTCGTGCCCAGATGTCCTTCCTGAGGGCCAGCACTCGACTCAGTGAGTCTCGCATAAAGTCAGGATGTGCCTCACGTAATGCTTGCCTCCCGTGGGTCTCTCCCTGCTGCTTTATTGCCCCTATTAGAGATGCTTATGGTCCCCTGCATTTCTTCACAGTTTTCTTAGGAATAGCTGGAAAGGCTTCTAGGAAGCTTTGAGAGCTTGGTCCTTAACAATTTATCTGAGCTGAGAACCACTACTCTATCAATTCCTTTCATTTGGGAGGGCAGTTAGGATGTCTTATTTTTGTAGTTACTTAGTTTGAGCAGTTACTTGTCCATGAAATATGTTTCAGCCATGGGGGTGTGCTTTTGGGTGCTTTTTGTGCTCTTTGGATAATATGTGATGATTAAAAAGTGATATTGGATGACTGTGTTGGCCATAATGCATCATATCTGGTATTAAATATGAACATCTCTGAGAAGGTCGACACGCTATGTGAAAAACCATTGCTGTTTAGATCCTGACTGGTTGAAAATGCCCTATAGAAAAGTGGAAGAGGGCTGTGTCTCCTTAACCTGCCATGGCACAGGGTGTCTGGGTCAGGGAATGCTCAGTGCCTGCACAGAAGCTCTGTTTTTCTTCGCTGCGGCCAAGACCTTGGAGCTTCTGACAGCTGGGCAATCAAATTCATTTATTTTTTTGAATCAAGACTAGGCAAGTAACTGTTTTCAAGTGTCATTGTAAATTTTGTTCAGGAACGTCTTCGTAGCGATGTTTTCTGTTGGGTTGGAGTAAGCCTTAGAGATGATCCTTCTAAGTTTTCCACTTTTGCATTTTAGAAAACTGTTTAAACCTTTTAAATGTTTAGTGTAGTCTTGCACAATCTGTAAAATAATTTATGTGCATGTGTAAATTCATCTTTGGAAAATCGAGGGTTGGTCCTCGAAGACATAAATTGAATGATACTTGCCCTGAATTTGCCTGAAGGGAGTTTATGTGAGAATCTAAGCATGAGTAACTCCCAAATAAGTTATTTGGTAATTTTAATTGGCCTTAGAGACTACCTTTTGATATGGGAAGAATGCTGTGGTTGCATCAGTGTGCTAATCTGGTTTGCTGTCCGCAAGAGACTCTTCTTCCTGCATATTTTATGCAATCCCTGCAATCCCAAACCAGCGAGGAATTCACTGTATTTGGGATGCCTGAGATGCAAGGGGAAAACTAGTGAAAGCTTGAGGTCTTGTAAGTAATTATGTCCATGAAGAGCTGGGCCTGAAGCCATTAGTGTTTGCACGCTAAGGATTTTCCGAGTGTGTTTTTCCTGATGACATTTGTATATTTACGCTCTGCTCTCAACTGTCAGCTTGGAACGATGAGTCACTGTCTTCAGGTGTTGCATGGTGATGTTTAGGCTGCTCCTCTGTATTGCTTTCCACTGTGTGCATCCGTCTTTTCAGAGATTCCCAACAAGATAAAGGCCTAACCTATATTTATTTTTTCTCTCTTTAGTGTTGATAACATGATGACCTGACTCTCCTGCCTATGCAGCACGGGCACTGATGGGAAAGGATCCAATATGAGTGTAAATGATGTTGGAGGCAGACGACGCTTTGAGGAGAGCGAGTACACGCTGCACATCTACCCTGGGAGTATTGCTGAAGGGACCATCTATTGCCCCATCACCGCCAGGAAAACCTCAACGGCGGCCGAGGTGATCGAGTCGCTCATCAACAAACTCCAGCTAGAGAAGACAAAATGTTACGTCCTCGCAGAAGTGAAAGAGTTTGGCGGGGAGGAATGGATCCTCAACCCTACGGACTGCCCGGTCCAGCGCATGATGCTGTGGCCTCGCATGGCCCTCGAGAACCGCATCAGCGGCGAGGACTATCGCTTCCTTCTGCGGGAGAAGAACCTCGACGGCTCTATCCACTACGGCAGCCTCCAGTCGTGGCTGCGGGTGACGGAGGAGCGCCGCAGGATGGTGGAGCGGGGCTTCCTTCCCCAGCCCCCGCAGAAGGACTATGACGACTTGTGCAGCCTCCCGGACTTGAACGAGAAAACGCTCCTGGAGAACCTCAGAAACCGCTTTAAGCAAGAGAAAATTTACACTTATGTAGGCAGCATTCTCATAGTTATTAACCCGTTTAAGTTTCTACCTATTTATAATCCCAAATATGTTAAAATGTACGATAACCATCAGCTGGGAAAGCTGGAGCCCCACATTTACGCTGTGGCGGATGTGGCCTACCACGCCATGCTGCAGCGGAGGAAGAACCAGTGCATCGTGATCTCGGGCGAGAGCGGGTCGGGAAAAACCCAGAGCACCAACTTTCTGATTCACCACCTCACTGCCCTCAGCCAGAAAGGATTTGCTAGCGGAGTAGAACAGATTATTCTTGGAGCTGGACCAGTGCTTGAGGTAAGATGAACATGATAGTACTTTGAAAGCTATATATATGTATATAGTGTTTTTTAAAAAACAGAAATCTAAGTAGTTATGGTTTTGTTATGAGACTAATCTGAGGTTATCCGGTAAATGCTGATAATAAAGTAGCAGTGATATTAGCAATAAGAGGAGATTGCTTCTCTGCCTGAGAATACTGGCTGGTGCAGCAAATGGGTTTTTGGCTGTTACTAATGCATTTATTTTCAGTCAGGTGTTCTTTACTGCTGGTGTATGTCAGTGATTTTCAGTTTGAGAAATTCATAGAGGTATGAGAAAAGCCTCCTTGAATTGACAGAAGTCCATTTTACAAAATCTGCTGAAAGCTGAGTTCCTTGCCCATGGTATGTAGGTGGTGGTATTCTGGGAGACTTTCTCCGCCCTCAGCATTGCTGAGATGGGAAATGGCTCAAAACTAGTTTTAATAAATCAATAGTTTATTTTTTGACCCTCTTTTTTCTTTTTTAATGTACTTGAGATTTAGCCTGTGTGATTGGTTGCTTGTGAGAACTTTTGCTGGGGAGATTAGATGAACTGGAGCATTAATTTCCAAGATAGAAACTCCGATGAGGGATATAAGTATTATTTAATTTGCTCTCAAGTTCATTGCATAATTCTGTGGAATTGTTTTCCTTAGATTTGTCAGGGGCTTTTTGTCAGGGCTTTGCTCGTTCGAGCCTTCCGGCATGCGGCTGTGCATGCGTCTTCCTTGGGCGATTTGGGAAATGTGACTTCAGCTGTGACACATTTCCCCTTTGAAACCGGGATACAAAGAGGAGGCTTTCTAAGAAAGGCCAGCTGCTGTTGGCTGTGCAAACACTCCTCCCTCTTGTCCGAAAAGCTTGTGCTTCCCCCATCACTTCTAAATGAACTCGCATCCGCCTGCGTGAACCGTGTTTTGTGACGGGTGCCGCAGTCAGGCTGCACAGCAAAAGTCTCACAAGTGGAAACTATTCTCGTTTCTAGCTGTGGTTTGGCACTTTGGCCTTTTCTTGCGAAAGGGTGCAACTGTGCAAATGTATCTGTCTTGTTTGTATCTGTTCCCTCAATGAGCCTGAGGGTTTGGGTCAGCTGAAAGTACCAGCAGACGCCTGGGAGCTGAGGAAGGGCCAACATTGAGGCTTTGTGCTTGTGGACGTCTCGACTTGGGAGACGTGACCAGCTTCATCTTGAAGAGCCTGCAAGATTTGCTCTTTTCACATTAGCAAATGGCTAAGTCATTTTGGACTGGTTTTGTCCTGAAAAGAAGCAAAGATTCATAGCAAACTGAAGCGGGAGAAAGGAGAAATGTCATCTTTTGACATTCTTCATGAAGCTCCCTTGTGTTAGTGTTTTCAAAGCACACAGTCAAGTAAGTTCCCAGTTCTTTACTTTGCCCAGTGTTTCTTCTGTTGGTGTGGAGAGGGCTGGGGAGATGTTTCTTGCTGGAGTAGATTGAAGTATTGGACCAGGCCCTAGGAGCGTGTGCTTAACTCATTGCTGTTGTCAAACCAATCTTGATTCATTCTCTGCCCTTTGCAGGGGGAAAGGGGAATAACCAGGCTTGGATTTCTGCAAGTGAATGCTACACTTAATTGGGTCACTATAGAACAATAAAATTTGTAGGCCGTGAGTCTACAGGAGAAGGCAGATCTCTGTACAAAGCTGAACAAACCGAGGCTTATGATGTCTAGGTAGGCCTGGCATCTTTTGTAAAGCATTCAGTGCTGTTATACAGAAGGTTCCAGAAGATATTTGCCTGATGCGATTTCAGCTTGTGCTCCATGTTTGGACACCAAGCACCTGCTCAAGCTCATGCAACATCTCACCATGCTTCCCACCTTTCTGCATTGCTTGCAGGCAGGCAAGATGGTGTCCAGACATCAGAAGAAGAGGTTCCCTATGAGCTGCAGTGTTGCTGGATCTTGGTCACCTGCTGCCCATTGTTTCATACCATTTAACAGGGAGTTAAAATGCAAGCAATTTTAGTACAGTGCAATTAGAAAGTTCCTGATTATCAGGACTTGCAGTTGTTACTCTCTTGTTTCAGGATGGAGCTTTTTAGATCAACCTGCTTTGCTCTTGTTGGGGAAACTGTGCGAATAGGCTCTACTAAAGCTCTCTCAGCAATTGCCATTTGTATTTGTGCTCCTTCTTCCTCTGGTCGGTTCTCTGTGGTGGAGTTGGGCATGGGGAAAGGATGCAATAAACCTTTCTGTTCTCCTTTCACTAGATCTGCAGCTGTCTTTACAAAACAAAACAAAAAAAAAGGGAAAAAGGACACCCAACATCTGACACATGCTGGATTCAGGGAATCATGTCCGCGAGTTCCTCTGCTTTTGGAGCAGCAGTTTGCATTCTTGTGTCTTGGCAGCTGGACTCTAACGAACTCTAACGAGTGGCGTTATCCTGAGACTAGTTTGCTGATTGACCTTGCTGCAATTCCTTGCATTTGCACTCGGAATAGACTCCCTCCTGTAAGAGTGGAAATTACACTTATGTATTTTTGTTTTGTTTTCTTCCCTCTCCTTTCCTTCTCCATTCCAGAGGCTTTCTGGGATCCCCTTGTTTGCCTCCTGTCTACTTAAAATGAAATTCGTCTCCCTCGTCCAAATGGCACTTTTGGAGAGTGCTCTCAAAGCTTGTGGTTGTGGTCATCTAAATGCAGCAGTGACTTGAGTTGCAAGTGTGTACAGAGCTCTTTGTACATTAAATCCTATTTTTGGGGAAAAAAAAGACCAAACTGGTGCTTTGGGAATGGTTATTTCCATACCACAACAAAACTTTTAATGCTATTCAGTAGCATCCAATTGACTTCACAGAAATCCTTTTTAATCGTGCATAGTTATGGCATTATAAGAAAACTGGGATTCACTGTTTATTTTGTAACAAATGGTATTACCTAAATTCTATACTGAAGAAAAAGACCAAATTGGTTTAAAAAGATGATTTTCTCTGTATTTTTCCTGTATGGTTCTCCCACTATTGTCCAAAGCATTTTTCCCTGTACAAGACTGCTTTTTTTCTCAAATGATATAAGCAGAGCTGAGTTTGCCAGTTTGGCTCTTTGATTTTGAGGCTGATCTTCTCTAATTGAATTATTTTATTTAGCTATTGGTGGTAAATTTGCACATGCTAACACATACTGTACTTGCTGTGTAATTCAGTTCAGTTTCTGATACACTTTGTACCATACTTTGGATGAAAACTTAATTATGTTCAAGCTGATGCTCCATCAGGGGCTTGGAGCAAATGACTTTGCTGCTTAATTGCTATATATAGAGATTGTTTGCTTTTCATTTAGATGTCAACCCAGCTATTTAATAAGAAAGCATCAAGGAAATGTTCTTTAAATATTAAATCTCTTCAAATCTCAATTCTTAGCACTGCAGCTCTTACATTGCAGTATTTAATTTGGGGCCAGAAGCTTGATTCCGGAGATTTTTCCACGCAGTATTCCTGGTCCTCCTTGTTTGAAAGTCTTCAGGAAGGAGTGCCTTGGTGGAGCAGCCCTGCAGCTTGGCGGCGTGGATGGGATTCACGGGATCAATTCACTTAACTGAAGATTCCCAGGTTAAAATCCAATTTAATAGGTCAGAACTAATTGACCAGAACAGTCCGAGTCTCTTTTAATAAAACAATAACATTTCTTTTGCAGGGGAGGCTGAAAGTCTGCAGTTGTGTTGACCATCCTCTCCTCGCTTCCACTGTGATCTTGCTGTTCTCGTTGCTGTAATTATTGAACTTTTGCAGCCTAGGACGGAATTTGAAGCTCATCAGCTTCAATGCTCAATTGCAGATGTTTTTTTTGAGAAATGCGTACACCGTGAAGCCCGATTTTGGCAGGTCCCCTCAGACAGCACAGCCTTAGGTAGGCCTTGGGCACCGAAGCACATGATGTTGTCTCTCCTTAGACACCTCTCCTGTCTCTAAATAAAGGAGATGGGAATTGTTTCAGCTGGAGGGAAATACTAAACTAAGCATGCAGAGGCATGCAAGGCGAGAAGGGGAAGTCACGATTTTCGGGTATGGTGGTTCAGAGCTCAGTGCTTCTCAAGAACTGTAGACACTAAAGCAAGGCTTTCAAAGTGCTACTGCTGTGTGGAAGCCTGGATCTCCTGTCCTCCCTTCTCTGCTGCAGACTTTTAAGTTCAGACATTGATTGAGGTGGTGTGTTGCCCTATGGCCACACGATGTTTTCATTTTTCAAGATCCGCTAGAGACAAATCCTGCCCATGTAAACCCTTGGGAGATGCGTAAAAGGTATTTTAGGGCCCAGCCAGCTGGAAAATAACTCTTTTGGATTTCTCGTCTCTGCTAGTCTTATTGTTGGCTCATGTTTTCCGGAGAAACAAGAACTGAATTACACAGACTTCCTTAACATCTTAGGGATGGACCCTGCTGCTGGTGGGTGCCATCAGTTCTCATCACTGGCTCGCAGGAGACAAAGAAAGGCAAGAGGTATTTCTTTTTTCCTTGCATTGGCTGTAGGCAGAAGATAAAGATTTACTTCTGAAGTCCTCTCTGGACTTTAGGGAGGTTGGTACCCACCCTACAAGCCTTCAGATCCCTACGGATCCTTCAGCCTGTTCTGATGCCTCCTCAGTGATGCTATTAGCTTCATAGCTCTGCGCGTTGGAGTGTTTTTCATTCACTGGAACTTACCTGCCTTTTTGAACAATGTGACCCTTCAAAACCTAAAGCAAGAATGTCCTAATTGGTTTTGTTTTAGAACACTGGGTTCCAAAAGGTGAAAATGCCTCCCCAAGAGGCTTTGGATGCAACTGGATGGAAGGGTTTTCTCACCTAGATCTTCCCAGTATTGAAGGCAGCCACAAAACACTGGATGTGTTTCCCTGGCAGCTGTTTGCCCACGTCTCAGCACATCCCCATGGAGGGATTTCTCAATTCCATTAAAAAAGAATGAGCCAAAGTCTTTTGGGGAATAAAGGCTCCATCACTTTGCTCTTTGCCAATGGAGGCTGTTGCTGTCATTCACAGCTGACGTGCCTTTGCATCATCCATGCCCCCCAAAATTGTTTGAGTTGCTTTTGAAGAGCAACAGCCTTTGGATCCAGTGGGGATCCAGCAAATCCAACAGGGATTTGCTTAGTAATATTAGGAATAGCACCAGAACGATTGCTGCTTCATTTCTGAAGTAATTTTAGAACGCTAGTCCTTAATTCAGTTGTGCTTGGAAGTTATGGAACAATTCTAAGAGTTTAGCTGCATAAGAAGGTTGTGGGATAAAGCGATGCTCTTGTCTTAGGGCAAATTTTACAGTGTTTTCAAAAATGCCCTTTTCCTTTAAAGGAAGAGCATTGCAAATGCAGCGCATTCACGGAGTCGTGTTTTATCCTACGTCCATGATTAGTGGGAGTTAAGCTTGGAGAGGTGGTTGACCCAATTTCATCAAAATATGCGTCATTTTCTTTCAATTAGCTTATCTAATGCAGTTCACGGAGCTCGTTTTTCAATCCACAGATTAAAAGTCATCAGACTGCGCCCTGTGGTTATAGAGATTTTTGCAAGGATTTATATGAAGGAGCGAGAAGAGGAATCTGTGTTCTACTCCTAGCCCGTTTTGATCATTTTTGGCCTCAAATAGTGTTATCAGCCTCATCCTCGCCCATTTCTGGGGCCGAGTCCCGGCAGCCGGGATTGTAGCGGTCGGTGTTTTTCCTCCCGGCACAGGGAACGGTTAGTGAGGGAACAACGCGCCGCGATTATACGGGCAGTGTCTAATGTGGGAGGAATTTGTGCAGGCCTCCGACAGCAGGAGCCGCACAAAGGAGTCATACATTCATGCTCATGCAGTAAATGCTTTTTTTCAACACGCTGCAGCTCTTTAGCTTGTGATATTTTACCTCCCGTTGCTTTGCGACTCCGTATCAAATAGCGTGCTGACCCTCTGTGTGTGTGTGGTGTGTGTTTCTTTTTTTTCTTTTTTTTTTTTTTCCTGGGGCAAAATGATTCAATCTTGTTGTTTTAGTGCCTTTTTCCACTGTTTGGATTCATCCTATCAGTTGCTGTCTTAGCATTTTCTTTTTTCCCATTACTGCACATCCGCAGCAAGCATTTTATCACGCTTAATTTTGAAACCCAGTTTACAAGGCTGGAAGGATGGACCTCTTTTGGGGAAAGCTTTTCTCTCATCTCCCCTCGATACGTTCATCAAACAGTGTGGTGATAACGTTGTATTTGCCAGGCAATGGAAGGAAGGCTGCTGCGAGTCCTTAATTGCAATGGCAAATTGCAGGCTTCTTAATCTGTCTGTTTGCAGTTGACATGGATTGAAAGGAGCTGCATGAATGCAAAATATCCTCTATCAGGGATTTTTTTTCCCTTTTTCCTCCCTTTCTTCTCGCAGTCAACTACAGATTTGTTTTTTAAAGACCATTTACTGAGGCCTTTTGGGTTATTTGTGGTGGAGAGCCTCTACCTGAGCCTGTATCCAAATTCCCCCTCAGGGTTCTCTGCATCGCATGGAGCTTTGAATGCATTATTACAGTGTGCTGGGTTTTAGTGCAGGTTTGAATTTCCAGACCCCACCTTTTGCATTTCGTTTTGGCACCCAAGAGTCAAAATCTTGTCCCTCTCATGATTTCGAAAGCATTGAAGTGACCAGCTCTGATCCAACCCTGGGTCTCAGCATCCCCACGTCATCTTCATGCCTCATTCCTGCTTTCCACTTCTTGCAGGAAGTGGATGGATCCATAAATGCCTGTGAGGAACCAACACAGGGCACGAGCATCTGTGTGTATGCTGAGTGTTGTTCAGGGTTTTGTCATGGAAGATCTGTAAAACCAAGAGAGTTTGGAGCAAATCTGGCAGTAATCAATAGAGTCAAGCAGAAGAGCAAAGCAGGGGCAGGTAAATGTAGGCAACTGCTATGGAATAACCATCAGTTTATTCTGACTCTAAGATTAAGTATTGTCTAGAAGATGACCCAAGGCCATCTTCTATTGCCAAGAGCCAAGCTCTGTTGAGTAGATGACACTGTGTGATGGGACAATCCTACCCAGCAGCTACGTTGCCCAAATCTTTTCCTATGTCTCATGCAGGCAAATGGCAATGGTGTTTCCTACGCTTGTGGGAAGGACTTGCCTTAATCGGAGCAGCCAGTTGCGTCTTGCTGTTATTCACTCAGCTGAGGTTGGTGAAGGATGCACGTAGTACAAGGCAGCTGAGCGCTCGGGTTTGTCCCTGTGGTTGGAGCTTTGGACTCATATGAGGATAGAGAAGGTAAATGAGATGAAAGGATGAGAATTTTGTGAAAGCTGAATTTTAAGACTGTTACTTTGCTGAGCAAGCAGAGTCTTCTCTTGAGAGTGGTGTTGCAACTTGTTTGATGGTAACATCTGGATGATGCCCCATCTGTCAAGATGAGCAGTAAGCAAGGTCAAGAAGCTCCTCCTCACTGTCCTGCTTGACGTCCCCTTAAAGCTTCATGATGCAGAACTGGCCACGGCTGATAGCCACCATCCCACAGTGTTCCCTGGCTCAGTGGCTTCTGGAATGGGAGGCGATCCCTCTGTTGGATAGACCTGCCCGGGCTCTGCCTCAGTCCCTTGGGCTACATGAAGCCGGCAGCGCCGGCCCTGCACCACGTTCGCTCGGGGCTCAAGCGGGGCGGGCTTTGCGTCCCGCTGCTCAGCCCGGGAGTGTTCTCTACTTTAAAACTTGCAGCGATTTACTAAAAACGGATCTTGCAGCTAGATGAAAGCTAAAGCTTTTGGTATGACGACTCGGCAGCTGATAAAATGAGCAGTGTCTACGTTACCTAACGGCATCCGCCTCCGCGGGTGCTTGTCAGCCTCCGAGAACCCCTCTGGGCGCGAGGCGAGGGGTTTAATCCGCCCCGTCACGGGGCTCGGCGCTTTCCCGAGGAGGCGTTTCAGTTTGGAGGAGTCCTGACCCTGTCACCACTGTGAAGTGCAAGGCAGAAATGAGGAATAGAGCTGCAGGATTGGTTGAGAACCTAAAGCATCTTCAGAACTTAGCATGGCATGGCTAGCAGCTATGGAAAGGGGTTATTTATGTGCATGAAAGCAAATTGGGTTGGTTGGTTTTGTAACCAAAGGTATTGGAAAACTAGATAATCCTTTGGGACTGCCAGGAGACAGAAACCTGCAGTGAGATTATTTGCAATTTTAAGCGTTATTAGATATATTTAATACTTTGACAGTTAGCAAAATGATTAACTTAATTTTGACCTGGACATTTGGTTATGCTGTTAGAGTTGCATGGAAACATTGACTTTCAGAGAGGTGAGGTTTCGAAGGGCGTCTCAAAAGGGCTATTTGTGCTAATGACTGCTTTTTTTTTTTTAATATATATACATATATATATATGTGTGTATACACATACATACATGTGCACACATATATATTACCAGCCTGTGTAGTCTTTGGGTGTTTTTAGAAGGGGCAAAGAATAAAGAAGTGGGATTCCTACGTGGTGAGTTTGTGGTAGGGATCAAAGATGTGAAGGTTCTGCCAAAATAGGCTCCCTTACACGTGTCGTTTAATCAGGAGATCTGCTTGCGATGAGGAGATGTCTTAACGCGAGTCTGTTAATAGAAACAATCACATCTGAGATAAACGTGCAATTTTGAATCGAGAACTGTCCCAGAAATGCAAAAACAGTTTGAGGGAAGGGCCGCTCTGGGAGCAGCGATTTGGACCGTCAGGCCAGGGATGGTGCCGTGGGGCCAAAGAAGAGTGTCCGCATCCAGGGCTGGGGTGGGAGAAGGTGTCTCGCAGACCAGCTCATCTGAGCTCAGTTGTATTCAAGGTTAGGTCACTTTTCAAAGCAAAGCAGAACCGAAAACGAGGAAGAAATGGGAAATGAGGCAAACCATCGCCTACATGGACCAAATGTAGGCTAGGCACAACTGGCTTCGTTTCTGTCTCTGAAAAGAGCTGGATTTTGGATGAAGGAAATGCAGCAGATCTGATCTCTCTGGGTGCTGCCGAGGCATCCGAAGTGCTCCTGCCTGGAAAATTTGAGGCAGAAGAAGCGTTTAGGCTGGGAACTCCAAGAAGGCTTTTAAGCCTCAACCCCGAGGACTCCTGGATCAGCCTTCAAGGAGGAGAGACAAAGTCTCACTGCTTCAGAGCACCTCCTGCCAGAAGCTGGTAGTGCCCTTCGGCCCGTCCTAGGATGGGACTCGACGCCTCGCGTGCTCTCATCTCCAAAATAATGGAATATTCCAGCAATGTCCATGCTGTCTTCTGCGGCTTAGGTGAAATTCCTCCCAAATTGGTCAAAACCAAGCCGTTAAAATAAACCATGTGTCTCTTGCCGTAGCTTTCTTGTAATTCAGAATGGATTAAGTGCCATGCATTGAGTGGTGGATACGATGAATGTGAGTGTGAGGGGTCCCATGGGGCTCTTCTTTGGACTCCCAAAATTCATGCTGAAACTCTGAATTTATATGCTGCAGCGCTGTCTTTTTTAGCAAGGAGATCTTGCAGCTCCAGAAGACTGTCTTGGCATGTAGAAAATTCCCTTTTTTTTTGGTTTCCAAAATACAGATGAAAACGTCAGTGGAAAGGACCAACATCTGTTGCTGTCACTGCCAGATGTTCCGTGAAGAGCAGCAGATAACTTCAACACTTCGTGCACGTCTGGATTGACTGGGGCAAGTGGTGATAGAGTGTTTGTGTGTGTGTGTGTGTTTTCTTCAGATTTAAGAGAAAAAATCCCTTCTGGAACGTGTCAGCTTGCTCTCGCCAAGCGTTGGAGCCTGATGGACAACTCTCCCGCCCGGCACTTTTGCGTACGCTGCAAGATTTCCCTCCCAAATTCCCCGGGCGCTGCGAATGCTTGCCTCAAACAGGAATGCTTTTTACCCGACGGAGAAGTGCAGCTCCAGAATGAGCTCTTATACTTCAAGGCCCCATACAATGAGGCTTCTTGTGAGCCCTTTCTCAAAGGAGAGATCCACAGTGGCCACGTGGTGGGTGGAGTGGGTTGCATGGGTTGGAGGTTGCGAAGAATTGGGTCAAGGAATGACTCTTATGCCCCATATTTAAAAAAAAAAAATTAAACCAAAAAATCAGGCACTTAAGTGCATCACTTGCAGAAACAGAAAAGCGAGAGTATATCCTGCAAATGCCTCACTGCAGTGGGGTTTCAACCACCTACTGCAGCCAGCTCTGCTGTCGTTGCAGTTGGTAGATGATCTGAGGCTCCATAGAGTGGCTGTGTTGCCTCTTGTTGCCTTTTGGATTCCTCAAACCCATTTTGACTTTATTTTAGCTTTTTTTGTGCCAGTGAGTTTGCAGCCTTGTTCAGACTCTGTTAGAGTGATGCTTGAGGAACGTATTAAAATTATCCGAGTGAACTCTGCTTTTGTGGGCCAGAGTTTTCTCGGTATTTGGAGGCCTCTGGGATGGAGCTAAACTTGCCAGCAGCTCATAAATTTTAGCCAGGCTTTTTACCTTAGTCAGGAAATTCATGTTTGAACTTTATTAAGGGGCTTAAGCTGGGATTCGCGGTGATCTAATACCGAGAGGCTGCCAAATGCAACGTGCCGTTTTTTACGTTTCGTTGCGCTTTTTATCCCAGCGGTCTTGCTCGCGTCCCCTTGCCGCGTGCCGTTGGTCTTCGGTAGTGGGGGAAAAAATGCAAAATGCCTCGGATGTGGGGAAATAAATGCAAAACGCCTCTCGGCTGTAATACGTTAACTGCAGCATCAGCAATACGCAGCAAAAAATAGGGAAGGTTTAACCTGGCACCTCAGGCATTGCCCTTCTGCATGTGCATTGCCCAAGGGTTGCAAAAGGCTTTGCTTTCTGGGAGAAATTGGGATGAGTAAGTAAATAAATAAATATTATACCTCCTCCTAAAAAAAAAAAAAAAAAAAAAAAAAAATTGGCCCGTGATAGGGTTTTGTGAGTCCTGGGAGATGCTGGAGCAGAAAAGCTGATGCCGCAGGTGTCGTGCTGGCAGCCAAAACGCTTAATCAAGCGGGATCACGCTGAGCTGAGGCCCCTGCGCTGTGGTTTGGCGTCGGGCTAGCCGAAAAAGCATCGTTTGGAGTCGATCCTCAAGCTTCAGAGGAATGTGTAGGATAGAGCAAACCGTTGTGCTGGGCAAAAGCGCAGCCGTCTGCGAGGGGAACTCGAGCTGTTTTGGGTAGTACTTGTCTACCAGTGTTTGCCTGATGTTTTAAGTATCGCGTGTGTTAGCGAACAGGCGTGTTGGTTATCGCGCGGGTGTTGGGCAGGGATCTTCGCACACTGAACCCGGTGTAACAGCGCTCTTTTTCCCCCAGTTGCTCTGCTTAATTTTGCAGAAAGAGTCGCCTATTTTTGCATCCTGCCTCCCTCTCAGTACTGCTTTTGCCTTTGAGCTGTGAATCGTGTAAATGAAGATACACGTTGAATGTACCCAGTAATTTAGGCAGTGATATTTCCTAAACAGTGCAGGTACACAAATGATGAGTCTTTTTTAACCTTCTAAATGTAGCAAACGGATATCCCAGAGCTAGTAAACCTGGCTTAATCCCGGGCTTGGGCTGCTTCACAGGAGATTATGTGCCCTAATATCAGCATTAACGCTGCGGGACGGAGCGGGAAGCTTCCCAAGTGCATGAGGAAACTTTGCCGAAGCCTTTTAACTTGCCGCTTTTTACTTTCTGTGTCCACGGCGGCAAAGACCTGCGGTCTCTCGAATTGCAGTGCAATTATAATGTTTATAATAATAGAGATGCAATATAAATAGCCTTATGGCATAAGGGAAATATATGGGTAATGAGTGGGTGTGACCGGCTCGTTGCTGTCTCGGTTTGACTTTCTGGCTCGTGTCCCCCTTCCCTCCGTGTGACATCTGGTTTTCATCTGCTCTGGGTGAGCCAAATAATTTCAATAAAATGGACAGAAATCATAGTCATTTAAAGAAAAAAAGTAAAAATAAAAAAGATGTCGAGTTGCTATTGCAGCTCCCCCAGCACAGAGTTTCCAAATAGGGATTTATGGATCGTGGGGCTCATCCCGAGCCCCAGCAGGAAACCGCCGCTCCTCGCTGCAAGCAGTATCGACCCGCTCCGCTGGGCAGTCGGGGAACACTTAGTAATTTATTTATTTATTTATTTCCATTTAGGCCGTATTGCTCTTGCAGATCATTACATCAGTTATTTCTTCCCTTCCTCCCCGCCACGTTTTATTTATTTTTAATTTATTATTTTCCCCTGTGGCTGCATAAGCTTCTTTAGGCAGCGCTTACAAAGAAGATTATAAAATATTTCCTATTAACTGCAGCTGCTGAATGGGAATTTTGCAGGTAGCTTGTAGGGAGAGGAGAAGGTCATGGAGAGAAGGAGCCTTTTTAAAGGATCCCCCTTCCACATTCGTGATGAGCTACTGAAAAAAAAAGAGCAGTTTTTTTCAAAATGAGGTGTCAGTTGGGAAGGGGACCTGCAATCGACGAAAGTTCCTTCCAAAGAAATGCAGGAGCTTCCCATTAACAGGAATGACTGCTGTATTTTGGGGGGCTGGGTCTGTATTGTGAGGTCTGCTTGAATTTTAGCTCCGCTTGGTTAATCTTGCTGCAGCTTAGTGCCCCTGCCTTTGAGGGACAGGATGTTGAAGGCTCAGCTTGATACTTGAATTTCTTACATTTATTTTATGCTTGATTTCTACCTGTAGTTTTCCCTTGCTTTTAAGCCGAGGGCCCCGGTGCTCCTCGCTGTGGCCGTGGGTCCGGGGACTCTTTGGCCGCCGTTCGGGTGCGCGAGATGCCGCCGTGGGCCGGGCGGCCGCACAATCGCGCCGCTGTTCTCGCCCTGTGAGGAGGAAGGCTCCGTACGGCTGCTTCGTGCAAAGAAAGGCTTCTTTCTGTTTCCTTTCCTTTTTTTTTTTTTTTTTTTTTTAAATCATATTTTAGCTTCCTTTTCCATTCTTCCTCTTGGACTACAGGCAGCCATATTAAAGAAGTGCTGTTTTCCCATAATTTTGTTTTTAATGCGGTGTTTCACTTGCCAATAAGCAAATGCCTTTTATTTCCCCCTCTTGAAAGCCTAAGGTGCGAGTGGGCAGTCGCAGCGCGCTTCCCCAGGCTTTTCATGGCAAATCCAGCAAATTTGCATGGCGCAAACCCGACGTCAGTAACGCTCCAGCTCTGTTTTATGGAGGAAAGGGTTTTGGATATGGGTAATACGTGATACATTTCATTGCATGGTGATATAACAAGTGAGTAACTGAAAAATTACTAAAACGCCTAAACACACCCTAGTGATTCTGGAAAAGTGGAAAGCAGGAACGTTGCCCTAGGTAGAGCTGTTCTTTTCTGCAAGGTGAGTCGTACGCCGTTCGTTTGCCCCAGCGAGCACATCCACAAACATCTGCACAACAGCGTGTACTCACAGAGGGTCCAGCGAACAGCACGATGGCAACTAGACAAAAAAGACGTTAAAAATCATCACATGCAGTTGTTACATTCCCTATGACACAAGCCACCCAAGGGCACACAGAAAAGATGCTGTGGGTGTCCCTCTTTGCAGATAGCTCGAGATGCTTCCAGCTAGCGGGATGCTGCTGTGCGCCGAGGATGACGCTGCAGATCTCTGGAGCTCTTGTTATTCATTGCTGCTTCATTATTTATACCCTGCGGATGAAATCGCTGCCACTGCTTTTTTTTTTTTTTCTTTCTAAGAGAAAGAGCTGATTTCATGAACGGGTGTTCTGGCAGAGCTATCTTTAGAAAGGGTGCTGCATATTTGCAGGGAATTACACAGAAAAACAAATTCTCATCAGCCAAGGAGGGGAGAAAAAAAAAATCCCCGGGTGTTTTCTTGAGGTGGCTTCTGTATTTCTCATGCCGTGCTGTGGCATTGCAGCAAAGCACAGGAACTTCCCCGGCCACGCGTGCGGACATCCCAACCTCGTCTCTTCCTAAAGATCTGGCAGTTTAATTGCAGGGCTGCCCACGTGCACAGTGTTGTAGTGGTGGTTATATCCTTTTAAAGGAGTAAAAAAGGTTTAAAAAGCTCATCTGCTTCAAAAATGAGTGAAGCCCTTCATACCAAGACTAAAGAGGTTGCTGAATTAAGCACTATTATATTAAATTAAGCACTGTTAGATTAATTCCTGAAACTTCTGGTTTGCTAGGGAAGAGGAATCAGCGCTGGGCATCGCTTTGCCTGGTGTTATCAAATACTGCAGTCACAAATGGGAATGTTTTTTTAATTGCTGCGTAGGGAAAAAGGCTCCAGTATCCGTTGCAAACCTTTAGTCATTTCTAGATTCACTTTCTTCCTATTTTGCAGTTTGGTGGGTGCCAAAAGGGCGTTTTTTCAGTGCGCTGGTTAGCAAAGGGAAGCTGCTGGCAGCTCCGAGCCCTTTGCAGAAGGCATCAGCTGGGCTGAGCGTGTGTCATGTAAGCAAGGAGCTGCAGCGGACGGAGGCCGTTTGCACACACGGAGCAGCTCTTGGCACCCAAAGTTTTGGAATTTGACCAAGAGGAGCTGTGGATTATTTACATAATCCATTCAAAAGAGCAGGGAAAAGCTGGGCACTTGCATGCTGGCGTTTAACCTCCTCCTTCCCTGTGCAATGTTATTTTATGTTGCAGAATGTGAATGTGTTTTTTTTTTTTTAAATCATCTTGTCTTAATGACAAGGCTCTGACAACATTCATATTTTTTTTTAGTGAGGGGGAGGTTGTATTATTTATGTCTGCAACTAGGAAAAAAAAAAGTTGCTGTGGTCTAAAAGGAAGGATAACGTGCACAGTGGCCAAGTTGGGGTTTCACATGGCAGCGGGATGTCTTGGTTGCTGCTAACATGTTTTTGTTTTTATTCAGTTACACGCACTTCCCTTGGAGGGGAAAAAGCATGGAAAATATGCAGAATCACCCCGGGGGGTTGATGGGGCACTGGGGACCACTTCTCCTCCTGCCTAGCTCAGCTTTGGGGTGCTACGTATGGTGACAAGCTCTGGGAAAGCTGTAGGAAGGATCCTCTATAGATAAATTGGCATAATGGCACTATTTTTTAAAGTATTGGAAATTATTTAAGTGAAAATACTAAAATAGTCTGAAAAATATTTTAAAATAATTTAATAAATAGCTTGCCAAGGATGTCTGCTGTCTGTGGCGTAGACCTGGTCTCCAACATATCCTTCTCCTGTGATAGTTAATACAGTGGTGGTTCTCAAAAAGTCGGATAAAGTTCTGAGTAAGGACATTTTTCTCAGTCACTGGGGTCAGAGCAGGGACCCATCAGACACTTGCTGCCTCTATCAGCCACCAAAATAGCAAAATTTTACCACATTGTGAAAATAGGAAGGTTGAGGAGCCTCAACATCCACTGGGTTGCAGAGACCCTAGTAGTAAGATTGAGCAACCAAAAGTCCTCTTGAGAGGTGCTTCTCTCCGTAGGAAGCTAAATGGGCATTGAAAGGTTTCCACCTAAACTGGTGTTGGCCAACATCATGCGTTTGCATCTTTACATCCTTATCTAACGTGCATGAGGACGTCTTTTTTCAGTTAATCAGCTGAAAATTGACACCCAAAACTTCTCCAGTTCAATGTCTTGATATTAAAGGTAGTTTTTCTCCTGCTGAAATTAGTGAGTCTGAATTATGCGCTCTATCCTGTGCTGACAGGAAAAATTCCTTGACAGTGAGGGTGACGGAGCACTGGAACAGGCTGCCCAGAGAGGTTGTGGAGTCTCCTTCTCTGGAGATCTTCAAACCCGCTTGGACGCAGTCCTGTGCCACGTGCTCTAGGTGACCCTGCGTGTGCAGGGGGTTGGACTAGATGACCTCTAGAGGTCCCTTCCAACCTTAACCATTCTGTGATTTTATGATTCTATGCATGTGTATAAAGGAAAGCAGTCATAACTGACCCCATATTTTGAACCGAATTGCTGTAAAAGATGTGTTTGTTCAATTCTTCCTTTCCAAGAAGAAAAAGTAATGTTTTATGTGTAAAGTTGCATAAAGTATGAGTATTGAGAGGATGAAGCTTACTTGGCTGTCGTTCAATAGCTGTTCTCTTTGGGCTGTTATTCTGAAATACTCTTGAAGTATTTGATGTGTTTTAAATTAGGAGCGTTAATTTAATGAGCAGTAATTAATTTAATAACTAATGGGGTTCATTTTGGATGGTGCGCATGTATGAAGGGTGGACTATCCAGCGTGTGTTTGTAGATTCTCTGATGTCAGGGAATGGAAAACGAGGAGTGGGGAGAAATAGGGAGAGGATCACAGGATTGTTTCTTTTGGTCACCGTCCCACCTTCATCTCTCTTGGCGTTCCTAATTGGTGTTGATTTTCTGTCAAAGCTGACACGAAGACTACTGTAGAATTACTGGTTTTCTTCCAGGCAATGTGGTGACACACGACTCCTGTTACCTTGTTCTCTATGTATGGAGTAAGATGGCTGCATTCTCAGGAGCCATAGAATAATGTGGGCTGTCAGGGACCTCCCAAGGTCACCTAGTCCCCTGGGCTCCAATCAGGTCCAGGGGGCTCAGGGCATTTTCCAGCTGTGTTTTGAGCATCTCCAAGAATGGAAACCGCACAACCGTGTCGGGCCTTGTTCTAGTATCAGCCTGCCGCCACGATGAAGATATGTGAAATCCTGCTGTGTCTGTGGTAATTTGAGTTGCACTGAGTTGAGTTGGGCTCCCATGTGACAGCAAGATGATCAAATGTGTTGATTTGTAAGGCTGAACAGACCAAGTTCTTCCCTACGCCCTGTGCTGAGGCCCCATCTCCCTATACGCCATGTGCTTGAACTCTCTCCTCATCGTCGTGGCCAAGATGGGACTTGCTGGGCTGTTTCGTTGCATTGCGAAGAAAGAAAACACAGATGTAGCCTGATCTTATACTGTAGCACAGCAGTGTTGAGAGCTTTGCAGATATAACTATGCAATGTAAGAGAAATTTTATTTCAGGCATCCTTATGTGCGCTGTGGATTTTATCAAACAAAGCTGCCACAAAGGGTGTTCGCTAAATGGAGGGGGAGATCCCTTAAATTTATATACAACTTAAGTTGTACTTAGTCTCTTATAAGTATGTGAGACTTGGATATTTATATACATATAAGAGTATTTTTCTTTATATGCAAATACATATAAAAGTCACAAAAATTACATGCAACTTCCATGGATATATAGACACAGAAGTGCAGGTTGCAGTGAGATGTGCAAGTGAGAGGCCTCATTCCAAACACCTTTTGGGTACTTAAGACTCATGTTCGCTGTACAATTTTCTCCTGTTTTCCTCAGCTAGGATTTTTTTTTCTAAAATATTTGAGAGAAAATATCACCAGTTTGCAATATAAAAGATAAAAATACTTGCAGTTGCCGTCTCGGTGAGAACTCCTTGCTGAAGCATTGCCGCGCATGTGTGATAAATACTTTGTGGTTTGTGTTTGCTACCATCGAAGCAGAGAAGGTTTCATGAGGCCCCATGAAGCATCTAACCACACAGGAGAGAAGTGGTGAGCGAGGTAGGTGTCAGCACTGGAGCTTGTATTTCGTTGCTCTACGGTGTTCTCCAGTGCTATTCCTTGGCCCGGGCGAAGAGGTGGCGAGATTAAAAGAAAAACTCTTTTACTTTGCATGTTTAAGCTCTTTAGCTCAGAAATCACCGACTAGACGAGGCCCTGCCAAATCCTGCTTCTCCCCTGGCTGCCCAGCAACTTTGCTATGCTGAGTTTGATGAATGGAGATGTTAGATTTAGGCTAAGGAAAAGAAACAAAAATTAGGCTTGTGATAAAAATATATGTTCTTTTCAATGTCCACACATGAGCTGAGGTCATAAGACTTTTTTTTTTTTTTTTTTTTTTTTAAATCGCTCGGTGAAACCAAACCGCTCCAGCTGCTTTAAAAATAGCATTTCCTGAGCAGCAGCAATAGTAGAGATCAGGAAGGCTCTGACTTAAAGTAGTCTAAATGGTGAGTGTTTTGGTCATAATCCAATATAATTTTGTTTAAAAAGTAAGTTCCTAGCAAGATAAAGAGGGTCCTCTAAGACCCAATTCCTTGCAGGTAGAACAAAAACCAGCAAAAAAGTTATGTTTACCATGCAACTATTTATGTTGCAAGATGCATAAAGGAGCTCTTAAGTGCATCAGAGACGTCTGATATCAAATGATAAAATGCTTCTCTTCGTGGCCGTGTATGCAGGAATGCACTAGCCGAAGCTCCATGGCTAACGCATGCTGGGGCACGCTTGACTTATATGCTCAATATGTGTGCTGTGTAGTTGAAAATTTCATGGGATGGGTGTTCCTAAGCAGAAAATGGGTGTTATGGTTGGGTATTTATTCTGTAAAGGTGTTTGTGTGCTGTTAATTGAATTGTGTTATATGGCAATGACCTTGTCTAGTTGTGCTTGACAGCCGTTGTTGCAGGTCAGCACGCTCAGTATTAAAGAATCGCTAATAATAGACGAAGTCTTTGTTCTGTTAGTGCATTTAATTAGGTTTTATGGACGTGAATTCAGTAGCTCTTTGAAACAAATGCTGCCAGCATTACTCTGTTGTCTCCTTGCCATCTCATTCAGGCCTTGGCCTTTTCTGGAGCCATGTGTTGGCCATAGACTTACATCATCTTCCTCCCTCTTCCTTGCTTTTCCTAACATGCTAGGGCTTGGACTGTTTGGGCATCTGGTTGGATCGATTCCATAGCTTTTCATCCAAAATTAAGCTATTTCTTGTCTGTCACATATATAAGAACAACTAAATCTTTTTGCCTTGCCCAGGACCTTCAGTGTCCACTAAAATATCTCAGTGGAATATATGATGCATCTGTTGCTTTCCCCCTCAAAGACTATAGCTGCAAATACAGATTGGAGAGGTTTATTTGAGAAAAGTTCTGCTGGGGAGCCTAGAAGCCTGGGTGAAGGTACGTGCCTTTCCCCTGGTGCTTTGCGCTGCGGAAGGTGTCACCGCTGGGCATGTGGACTCGCCGAGTGCTAGTGCTACATGAGGCTAAATCAGTACGGTGGTTCCCTAGGCTGGGGCCTTGGTAGGGTGAAATGGATGTCAATGTGATAAGGAAAGAGGAGAAAAAATCATGAATATTGAATGTATCCATTTCCTTGATGGATTTGACTCTCTGACCCCCAGAAAGTACATTATGATGGTCCTGCTCGAGAATGCAGGTTTGAAGGACTCGATGATCAGCTTAGAAGTCAATCCATTTCAACATGACTTTTAATTCTAGAAAGTCTTGTGATTTTTGGAAAACATTGATTTGTTTGAGCATTCATTGCTGCCAGTATTGATGTGCCTTTTGAATTAGCTCACCCTAAAGGCATTTAGCTCGCAGCCTCTTCCACAAGAGCCGTCCCTGCGTGCCGAAGTGCCGTGGGAGGCCACGGGAATGGGGCTGCTGCTGTCTCTGCATTCACCCTGCTCCAAGCTGTTGAATCATCAGCGACCAGCTCAGAGGGCCGCGTTGCTCAGACAGAGGAGGGTATTGAATTTGTTTCCTTCCAAATGTTGAGCCCTGGCCAGTAAAAGCTTTGGTCTCCCTAAGAATTTCAGGAATGCTGTTATGGCGTTTTTCCGTTGAGCGCTTGCAGCTTTGAATCAATGAGCTAGTAAAATGAACTAATATGAACAGAATGTGATTTCTTTTAGTGAAATAGTTATGATTCATTTTTGTGTTTTCCGAGGCCGAGCCATTTCCATTATGCGCTATCATGATTGGCTTTGGAAGGACATGGTGTACTGTTCAAGTCCGTGTAGATTAGACAAGCATAAATGGGAGTAAAGAGCCTCTTTTATAGCCTAATAGCTCTGTGCAAGAAACACAGTGAATAAAACAAACAAAAATGTGTTAAGTTGTCTCAAGTTAAACATCAGATATTCCTTTAGCTACTTGTTGGCTCTTTATCGGTATGCCTTTGCCATAGAGTTGGTTTAAATTTTAACAAGGCATGATTCAAAGCGCTTTTGCATTTACATAAAGAGTAAGGAAAACTTACAAAAGACTGGTGTTATATGTTATGGTTTCCGTAGGCTTTGGGGTTATAAAATATACTGGCCTGGCATGCTCATCTAGAGAAAGTCAAGTAAGCTCATTCATTATTTTTTAAAAAAATGAGGCATTCCCTCAATTTCCCACTCTTATCCTCAATAAAATGTTGCCCTTTATCCACTCTAGCTGCTCCCAGATGGAGAGCTCAAGAAGCACAGAAGAGATTTGAAGACCTATTTCCACCTGTGGGGTAGAGGATGAGGTTCCTCCTTCCTCAGGGGTGGAGAAAATGGAAATATGTTTTCCTCCCCTCTTCTACCTTCATCTCTGAACCTTAAAGCGCTCCTGATGTTTTTGGTGGCTCAAATTCTTTAGTAATATGAAAGGGGGATTGAAGTAGGGTTGTTTTCCATCTGGTCTGAAGAAGTTCATGATTGTTGCTGAGTCATCTGTACTCAAGCAAACGGCATCACGTAGTTGTGCTCAGTCCTGCTGCAAGGAACTGCTTGTAGTAATTAATATTATTAAATATTTTAACATATGGTAAACTGCAAGTACAGAATTACTCTTCTGAGATTATTGGTGTTTGGAAAACCTAAGGCACTGTGCTAGCTCATGTTGAACGTAAACATATTCTGCTTGGAAGTTTAGTGCTGCATCTCCGTGTGCTGAGCCATTAAGAGGAGACTAGGTAAATCCTTTGCAGTTGTTTAAAACAGCACTTGTGCATTTTAATGTGGTACTTGTGAGGAAAGGGTGCCTGAAATATGTTTAAGGAGGTCATAGGAAACCCCAGGAGAATTCATCCAGGCTTTTGTCAATGCCTGTTCATCTCTTGCTTCTTCATGTTCCTCTTGGAAGTTCTTCCATTCCTGGTAACACCTGAAGCCTGGAGCCTAAGGATGGGGCTAAACCACCTCTTCTACCAAGATCCTACCCTTCCTGGCTCATGGAGCTGGGCTTCAGGAGGAAAAGCAATTGCTTTAAAGTTGACTGATATATAAGGAATATGCATATACAGGGCCATGGGGTTTGGAAGGAGGAGGCCCTGGAGGCCAGGTAGGACAGGGGGCCAAGCAGGTAGGCTGAAGAGAAGAGATGCACGAGTTGGCAGCAGGTGGCTAGTGGTTAGGCCTGACTTTGCTGGAGATGGACTGTAAAGCATCACTCCAGGAGGAGTGGACAGGGTGGGCTGTAAATGACCAGGAGACTTCAGGGCTTGGATGTTCACCTATAGGAATAAGCCACAAAGAGGGGATTGATGTTCCTGGGAGGGGAGGAGGAGGGATGGAAAACCACTGAGCGTGGGCATGTCCCTGGCCTAGCGATTTCGGAGGGGTCTGAGCAGATAACGAGTACGGCAGCCTAAAAACATTTTGGAATTCTCTATGGAAATGCTACTTAACTATGTGCTTGACATCAGCATTGCGCAGTAAATGCAGGTACAACTTGCTCGTTTGGCAGGTTTCTGGTACTGCTGGACTCGTTTCAGTCAACTGAAGCAAATCTGTATGCAACGCCTTGAGTTTAAACAAATTTGGGCATTCAAATAGGAAAAAAATCACTCAGTATCCTCCTAAGAAATCCCCTTTCAGCCAGGTTCAATGCCCCATGTGACAAGCGATGCGTCTTCCTCACCTTGGTGATTTGACTACAGCAGAGCGAGGTAGGCAGCAATTGCAGCCGGCAAGGGTTGTGTCCGCGAGTCTAAGCCGAGCTCCCCGCTCTGCAATCCTTCCTTGGGCTTCACCCAACCCTCCTCCATGGGAATATCTGCAGTTTACTTCCAGGCTCTGCTTGTCAGAGCAACCGTCCTCATCCTCTTGCCCCAGCTGGCTTGACTGGGATGACAGCCTGTCCCTACGTGTAGCTAAATAAAGTTCCCCGGGGAAGAGAGAAGTAGAAGTGAGCACCGAGCATCATAGCCCGGGGATGCGTAAGGGGAACGTTACCAGCTGCCTTTTCGGGAAGGCTTCCTTGGCCTTTCTTCTCCTTTCAACTGCAAAATAAAAGTGGGAAAGGTCATTTGAAAAGCTTGGGATTGTTAAGGTTAAACCCCGTTTTCATCTTTTCTAGCAAGTAGCGGAGTAGGAGATAACTCTACTGAGAGCTAGGACCTCAATTCTGATATTAAGCCTCAGTCCAATGTGTATTTGCAATTGTAATTCGGTGCACATACACAAACAGCTCTTGGAAATTATCGTACATAGAATTGCTTTAAATAAGGTTTGGATTGGGAGAAAAGTTAAAAGATTATCAAGATGGATTAAATAAATGAAGCTTTAACCATACCTAGCAGATTGACTCGTCCTATCGCTGGGAACAGGGTTTTTAAGATACCCTGGGCACAATTGGGAATTACAGATCTCAGCTGAGCAACTTTGAGATGCGGCGCTGAGAGGTTTCGCCCAGCTCCTTCGTTCAGAGATTGCTTTTAAAAAGCAGTAGCAGACTGTCCATGTTAGCTTTATTAAATAAAAACCTAAAATATATTTCCAAATTAATATTAATTAAAATATTTCAATCTGGGGACAATTACAGCAAAAAAAAAAATTGAGCGTTTGAAATACTGAAAATCCTATAGGTTAAGTGAATGTCACATGCTACACTGTCTGACATCCGAGCAGCCTTCAAAGTGTTTTCTTTAATTTCATACCTAATTAAAAAGCAGCTTCCTTCAGCTCATTAAGAGTAGGAGTCTTGTTGAAGCAGTGTACTTCTATATTTATTTGCATGAATAAAATATAGGCCTTAATGTAGAATATAATAGTTTAAAATATTAAATGTCTCTAGTATAACTAATGCGTTATATTTAAACAGTGTTTATCCTTCCTTCAGGCTCATCAACCTGCAAATCAACGTGGTCCCAGAAGTTTATCATGTTATTTTGTAGACCGTTTCACTGACTTTCCCCACTTTTTTTTTTTTCCTAGTAATTATCTGCTGAGAGCAAAATCTCCAAAGTTGCTTGGACTGTGCCTGCAAGTTAGGTATGGTGGTGGCTTTTCCAGTCTAACGATGGTATCTCTGTTTTAACAGGCTTTTGGAAATGCCAAGACAGCCCACAACAACAACTCGAGCCGCTTTGGCAAGTTTATCCAAGTGAATTACCAGGAGACGGGCACTGTGCGCGGGTAAGTGCAATCCCGGCTGGAACGTGGTGTTTAACAGCAGTGTTCTTCCTTGCACAGGGAGGCTAAGCTCTTAGAGGTAATGCATGAAATAAGATTGATTTTTTTGGCCGGAATATTTCCCCAAATTATGCCCTTTTTTTTTTTTTAATTTATATAAACCATTTGGCAATGTTGGCATATCTGTGCTGCAAATGGAAATGAGAAGATGCCCGAGCTTGCTTGAAACCAGCCAGTGTGTGCCTGGATCTTGGGGCAGGAGAGGATGAAAAGCAGCCGGCTTGGGCTCTCCCGTTCCGGCCGGGCTGGTCCAGCTCACGCGCTTGTGATTTAACCATCACACACTCGTGATTTATCCATCCGTCTCCCATTAATCATGATGTCACCCGCATAATTAAGCGGAAATGTGTCTTTTCTGCAAACAGCCGCCACGGCAGCAGAAGGGAACGCGTTAGCCTGGTAGCAGAAGGGCACAAGTGGCAGCAAGCCAAACTCCGATGAGATACAAACATTCTGCTGGTCAAACACTGGGACAGGGGCCCTGTCCCAGAGATACTAAAAATCTCTGTCCTTGAAGGTACCAAGAACTTGTCAGGCAGCTCAGGGTGTTGTGCAGTCTGAATTTTGGTTTCAGCTGTGTTTTGAGTAGGCTCTTGGACAAGATGACCTCCAAAAGTTCTTTTCAGCCTAATTATTGCATAAATCTGTCTGAGAAATTGGCGGAGGCAGCTGCTTTGGAGGTTGTAGGATGATGCAGTTGCTTTCATCCACTGTAAAAGTGGTTTCAAGGCTGTTGGTGGTGGGTTGAGAGAGTATCAGAGGTTTTACCGCAACCTGAACTAAGTGCTTGAGCAGTTAGCAGGTGGGACCTTGTTCAATAAAAGCCCAGTAAAGGACAGAATGTAGAAAAGCAGGAAAACACTAATGATGTTTTACAGATATCCAGGTTGGAGATTTTAAGGGCTGTTAATGGGAGTATTGTGCTTCTTTAACTATGGCTAAAACTTGCTGTGGCCAAGCTGGAGGGCTGCGGGGAGCTGCAGTGACCTTCCTGCTTGCTTGGAGCTTGCGAAGACATCTCCTGTAGTGATGCAGCTCCTCTGTCCTGGGCAAAAGGCTGCTCCAGCTGCCCATGTGCATTAGAGCTGCTCTGGGGAGCTCACCCTGTCACAGCTCCTCATGTCTGCTTGCTTGTGTCATTCCTAGAACCCATCTCTCTGTCCCCGCGGTGTCCAAGGAGACCCTCGTTTCCATCATGGTCCTCCACCTTACAAGTTGTGATTTCTCTCCAGCATTGCTCCTGCTCTCCAAAACTCAAGGGCAACGCAGCTGAAATTCACATTACTAAGTGGAAACGCTGTGCATGGGCTCATGCGAGCTGGGCTTTCCTTGCAGCTCGCTTCAGGGTCAGGGTATCACTTAAGCTCGCTGTAAATGAGCAAGGGCTACATCAGCTCTGCTTTCGTCTGGGCTAATTAACTTGACTGCAAAATAAAGTGCCAAAGTGGCTTTCTAGGGGATGTATTATTTCTGCAGCTAGCTGAGATGTCTCTTGCTGGGGCTTGTACCTATTTTTAGCGAGCTGCTTTAAATTTTTTTCTCTTATTTTTCAGCAGAGCAGTATCACACAAATGCCTTTAATCATTTTTCTTCCCTTCTTCCCTTGCTTATGAGTTTGAATAGTCCGTAGACCTTTCAATTTAGCAACTGTTTTTTCATCCCATTTCTAGTCTGATGATTATTTTTTATTATTAAATTTGGTCAGCAGTTCAGTTATATAAGGATAAGCCTGAATTTTTAAATTCCTTAGCGTCAGGTAGCAGGAATCCAACACATGTCTTAACAGCATGTTTATATATATTATATATATATTGGATATACTTTGTCACGGTATATCTGCTCTCCTGTAGTGGCCTCTACTGCTATTTGCAGGTCTCTGCCAATTATCGTTGTACTAGTGTCTTCTGGCTCTAGAAAGAAGAGGAATACTCTGTCTTTTCTGTAAAAATATGCTTATCTGGTCCTTTATTGCATGGTGTGAGGTGTCTGTGCTTTGCTGCGAGCTTGAAGCGCTACCCCGCTGACAGTGAAAAGACCTTTTAAAAACTGTGAGCTCTTCCTGGGGGATGAGAATAAAATACTGCATTTCCATAGCCTTAAAAAGAACTTGACAGGTTTGTTTTGTCTTTTTAAAAAAGCTTTGCGTAGGTTTTAAGTGCTTTGAGTCTGGCTACCTGAATGGAGGATCTCCCCGTTCAGTGCGTACGTTTGCTGTGCTCCACATAACTGCAAATCATGACCCCAAATCAGAAATTTGCACTCTTCCTGGGCTGGAAATATCAGCCACGTATTTGATTATGAACTGAGTACAAACCAGGGCTTGAAGAGAATATAAACTTAAGATATGCAATAGCTGAGATATTTAGCAGTAGCCAACCCCACCCCATGAAATGAAGCCTTTGAAGATGTGCTTTAGATTGATGGGGCATGAGCAATGGGTACGTTTAAGTGCGTTCCCATGAGACTTTATGACTTTATTAAGTCCTGTTCAATGATAAGTGACTTCTGGAGAACGGGCTTTACCAACTCCCTGTAAGATGATCAAAAGCCAAAACATCTTAAATGCTTCATGAAATGGCAGAAGAGCCAGATAGGAGACATTTAATTAAAAAGCAACAGTGCAGAGGTATAATGTTAAATTTGTGCAGTGGCATGAGCCTGTATCACAAATACCATGAGTTAGCACTTTCAAGCATGTTGTACTTGAGTGCTTTGCATGCTGGCATACGTATATTAAATTCATCCTCAAATTTGAGGGCAATACTACTGGTTTGCTAAATACAGGTTCAGTAGCATGGCTGGTTTAGTATTTTGCACAAGCTCGTAACTCTTCTTTACTATTAAACCTGTGAATAATGGAAAGACACATTTTATATAATTATGTAATTTATATAATTGGCAAGAGTGGAAAGACATTTGGGGATGTCTGGTACTTATTTTAGTTTCTCTTTTCATGATCCTATGTGTGCTTCTTGGGACATTTATTCGTTATGATCTTTGCAGCAAGCAAGGAGCATCTTTCGGGAATGGCGTTTTGGTTGGATCTACCAAAAGAAAAATGTAGTTGGCCCTGCTTTAAATAGGGGATTTGACTGTGTCATATGACTGCCATTGACTAGATATCTTCAAAGGGCTCTTCAAACCTAAATTATTGTATGAATCTTACCTTTATTTTTTTGCATATAATGAGAACAGAAATTACCGAGGAAAGGATTAACTGTCAAGAGTGATGGACTTGATCCAGACTGTCTAATAGTGGTGTGCTGAACTGCTGCCTGAGCGGGATTGGGACATTCGAATACCCTTTTCCCTACCCCAATCACTCACTGAGTCTACTCTGAATTTCATTTCTTGGCCTAAAAAATTGTCAAATATGAATTTATCCTTAAAGTAAGAAAGAGAAGGCAAAGGGGTGTTACTGGAGAGGATCATCCAAGTCTGTTGGTGCACCTTAGGAGCAGCAGTACTACCGCTTTGCTCAGGCTTGGTGTCCCTTTCTTTACTCTTCCAACACATGAAGAGCATCCCATTGTGGACTGAATATGCCGGTCACGGTAGCTTCTCCCAGGAGCTGCCGAAGGGGCTGTCCCGAAACTCTGGGGCACATCCAAGCGACTTCTCTGGGAGAAGGGAAGGCTTGTCGAGAACACAAGCCATGAGTAGGTCTGCTTCCCCAGCGGGAGGTCTCAGTGAGGACCTAGGTGTAGAGGCATCTCGTTGGCCCGCAGTGTCCGAAGTCCGTGGGATTTTCTGACTTGTACGTGCTACTTAACAGAGTTGTTGAAACCATGCTGAGGTTACGGCCACGTCATTGGACTTCTATGGCTGCTTTTGCATTTCGAGTTGCATCATCAAAAGTGACAACTCCCAGGATCTAAATCCCTATCGCTACTCTGCAGGAAAAGAAGATGAATCTTGTTCTAGCTAGAAAAGCTTTGTATTAATATGTAAATTAAGCCTGTTTATTAAGAAGGCCACTGGGATAAAATGTCAGCTCCACAAACTTGTGCATTTTTGTTTTTTTCAAGCATAGCCACGATGTAATATGCCAAGTTTTTATTGAAAAGCAGCCGTTCTGGCAGAGAGGAGTGATAATTTGGGTACTGATTCTGTAGCTAAATTTTCCTTTGCAAACTTGTGCATCCAGATGTATTTCGTATTGAAGCAGGATCTGATCAGGCATGACCCTGGGTCTGCAAGTGATTTTTTTTTTTTTTTTTTTTTGCTGGCTTTGGATTAAATAGGTATCCTAGATTCGTAGTTTCTGTCAAAATTTCCCCTGTGCTCCCTGCCCATAGGCTAGCTCATCTGAGATCATGTTTTTCATATCCAAGTTAGTTTTGGCTTTGTATCAAACCCCAAAAACCTCAAAAGCCAAACATAATATTGGGCTTGTTCAGCCTAGGAAGAAATTTATATAACTAAGTGAAACAAGGCTGAAGCTTTTTTTTTTTTTTTTTTTTTTTTTGTATACCGAAACTGAAAAGTCCCAGTGAAGCTGCGTTCGTTTACAGTCAATATTTGGTCAATGAATAACTTTTTTTTTTTTTTTCCCCTCCCTTCCAGAGCTTATGTTGAAAAGTATCTCCTAGAGAAATCCAGACTAGTCTATCAGGAACACAATGAACGGTAGGTGTCTATTTTGCTTCTATGGTTGGTTTTGATTTTTGAATGTCTTGATAGCACAGCAAAGGGAGCTCAAAATCTTGTTTCAACTGGAAAGGGGGGTCAAGATTGTCACATTTCTGATAACGTGATGATAGTTACTTCCACAATAAATCATGTACTTAAATTCTGTGTCATGCTGGCTGGAGCGAGCAAGAAAATCTCTAGTTTGAATTTGGAGTAGAAGATACCAAGTTGTCTCATCTCACATCCTGGCCCGCTGAGCGTGTGTTTAAACTAGCTCTGATCACACATGCTGTAATGACTAAGTGCAACAGTAAATACCTGTGCATCGAGGACTGCCTGCCAAAAAATTTGAAATAAGTGAGCAGGATTTGCATTTTGCCAAAATGTGGCAGATGGAGGCAGCAGCTTTGCTACGTTAGCCTAGAAAATAGTGCTGGTGCAAAAAGTGCTATCCAGGCGTTGCAGATCTGTATCTCCCATTTTCTAAGCAAGTGCTCTGATGTCTAAGCTGCTGCCTGGTGAGTGACTCCATTCTGTCTCCCGAACTAGGGTTAGATAGCCCAGATTTCAGGTGGATGATGAATCCATCTTGTTTTGATCGTTTCCAGCACCCAAGGATTTTGCACTGCTCCATGTGCCAGGAGCATGAAGGGATCTCCACCCGGATTAATTCCTAGCTCACTCTGACTGGTGGCACAGATGTGTTTGAAGCTGCTGGCTAAGTGGAGATCAGAACCCATTTTTGCTTCTGAGCAAATCCTCAGATTTGCTTCCTATTAAAGCAAGAACCATCCACTCCTTGGGCTATGTTTTTAGAAGGGGGAAGCTCAGGGACGTGTTGGAGGAGAAGGCAGATTTGTTGGCTGTGCCCAAGGCCATGAGATTTGGGAGCAGCTCTCTGGATCCACCGCTTGGGATCTCGGAGTCAGGCAGAAGTAGATGACCCAGCTGCTAAGGCCACCCTAGCCCTGGGCAGCTGCAGGAGCAGATCTCAGATGCTGGTTGAACTGCAGAGCTGCTTGAGGTGGCCACTGAACTTCAGGCTTTTTGATGTCAGTTTTGGAGCTGGGTGCTGAAGTCCACCTGACTACTCTGATTTTGAACAAGTTTGCTGCTTCTAATGTGACAGAGAGTGAATTTTCTGTCTTCTGAGGTGTCTCAGCTCTCAGCACCTCTGGCGGTGCTCCCTTGGAGGTAGTTGGTCTTGTGGAAGTCTGTATCAAATCTGAGATGCAGATGGGAGATTCTTGTCACTCACTGGGAGGTTGTAACCTCCCCTTCACCAGCCAAAGGGTCTAGTGGGAGATGTTTCTTCAAATGCTGATGGATTGATCCCAAAGTTAAATGACATAGCCTCCAGTGTGACAAATGTACTTGGGAGCATTGTAAGCAGGCTAAATATGTTTCCCCTTGGAAAATGTCTGTCATAAAAGCCAAGTTTTAATTTTAGAAATACTCTTCTGTTGTTAGCACGAAGGGTTTTATAGTCCTTTTGAAACAAAGCAGATGCACTTACTTGGTGCTTTGTACTATTAGTAATATTCAAGTATTTTGAATATGTTAGTAGCCATGAAAATAGAAGAATTTCCATTCTGACTCTACAATACTGGAACTGTGAAATTATTGGCTTCTTTATGGCAATGCAGTTTTTTTTAATAGTAATTTCTGAATTTTAGGGAAGTATGTTGTTTCGATTCCAGCAAGTATGTAGCCATTCCACGCATTTGTGGAGCAAAACGTGACTATGTTATCTAGGAATTTTAGAACTGCATTGCTGGAGGGTGCGTGTCCTTGGATGGAATAGAGCACCTAGTTCTCTGTTACCTGGTTTGATCTTCTGCAGCAATGTAAGCTGGATATGGGCTGGTCTCAAAACCACTGTCTGCATTAAATCAATGCCACACAGTCACTGCAACGCAGTCTGGACTTTGTGTATTTATTCCATGTGCCCACTAAGGGCTTTTTAAATTGAATTCGGGGCTTCTTCATGCATTTCAGCTGAATTTAGCACTCTAATCTTGGCTTGAGCTCAAGAGGTTGAGCCCTTCTTGAAGGGCTCTAGTGGCGTAGGGTTTCACTGGCTGTTAGGTGTCCCAACAGCAGGGTGTCTTTCAAGTGACCACGACTGGGTGTATCACCATGTAAACTCTGCTTATGGTAAGTCTTCCCATTAAATAAAATGGTCTGGACTTCACATTCCTCCTGGTTTGTTGGGAACTGGGTGGTCGCAGGGAGTTTTTGGTTTCAGTAGGTCTCTTAGATGTCCAGGAAACAGATGCATCTCATTCAAGACACATTTGAAGATATGCTGTGTGCCCTTTCCAAATTCATGATTTTTTTAGGGGTTTTATCTTGCTGCCCTGCCCACTAAGTGGCTGACTTCTATCAAAGTCACCTTGCTAACGTGGAACCGTGTCGCCTTCCCTGCGCTGTGTGCTCAGGATGCCCACCAAGCCTGAGTTTACAATTGGGAAATTGGTGTTTGCTTCTCTGTTTAAGACTGGTATTTGGTTTCAAGTTTAACATCATTTTTATTTGTTACCAGGAACTACCATGTATTTTATTACCTCCTGGCAGGAGCGAGCGAGGAAGAAAGATCCGCTTTTCATCTTAAGCAGCCTGAGGAGTATCATTACCTCAACCAGGTGGGCCAGCCTTGCAGTGGGCACTCAGCTTGGTTGACCGGTTGCCTTTTCTGTTGCTGCTGCTTAATCCCAGTAAAGAAAGTGGGGGCCACAGGAATAGCTGCTACAGTCGGACAGCTAAATTTATGCTTTAGCAGACCTAATTTACTTCAGGTGTTTAAGATGCTGTTATCAACTGATGCTGCTTTTTTTTTGCTTGAGAGAGAGGAGAAAAAAAAAAGACTAGGAATGGGGAACTTGTAGTTACTTCATATGACGATTTTGAAAAGTGTCGTTGCAATTTTCTTTGAGTGGAAACTTGAGGAGCAGGAACAAGTAGGTTAACCTAGAAGAGAGAGAAACACTCATGCACAGAGGATAATACAAATAGCCTTTAGTCTAGCTAGAAATATAATTTAACGCCGTTAAATGTCTCCATTACCCAGGGCTTTTTAAAGACCTTTAAAGTGGGCTATCAAAGTCAAAGTATATTGTAATATTAATGACTACCACCCACGCTTAGCAGGATCAGGAAATTCACACAAATGAGGAACATATTAAGAGTTTCAGGCTCTTGCTCCGTTGCCGCGTTTGTGCCTTCCACGTCCGTATGCGCTGCAGAGGTTGGGGAACGTCGTGTGTTCTCTACAGCCATCTGCGCCGCAGTCTTGAAGTCGGGAAGTGCCAAGATAATTTGGATTGAATGTTTTGGCAGCTTCGCAGATGTTGTTGGGCAATCCGGTAGTTTTATGTTAGTCTAAAACATTGCTTTTAATTATAATCCTTTTTTCCCCCCTCTTCTTTTAATAGTAGCAGTTAAAATTTGAAGGGCTGTAACACTTTAAGGGGCCTATAATGTATTGAGCTGAAAAGAATGAATATTATAGGTTGAAAAATGTGTTTTAATCTACATTCTGTCTAAGTAGACTGCAAAAGATGCAAAGCTCTGTCCAGTGGATCACGGAAGTAGGCTCTGGACTTACATAAATGCAATATGTGCAGCATAGTGACATTTTGGATTTTTAGTGTTTTGATCATAACCATTTTATTGCACTTATTAGTGTGAGAGAGACAAGTTTGCATTGAAAATGATGTGAAAATAGCTCCTTTGAATATGTTCAATGCTCCATTTTGTGTTAAGGCTTTCTAACAGTGCAATAACATCTTTCCCATGCCCTTTAGTCAAGGGAAGAAAAGCAAAATAAAGAGAAAACAGGAAAAAAAAGAGAGGAAGTTAAATAAGGATGTAAACTCTGGAAACGTAGAAGGGCAATGTAATAAAATGACCTGTGACCGTGGCTTCTTAAACGTGTCAGAGAGAAATCCATACCCATTGAAAGGAAAAAGAGCAGACTTGGAGATGAGCATAGAAGTTTAGCTGTAAAAATTAAAACTACAAAGCTATCAAACCTTGAAACAGATCCTTTAGCTCAAGGACTGACTTAGCCCTTGAGGTAAAAATCATTTTCCTGTTCCCAGGTTCCTCAGTTCACACTGTGTTATGCAAAACAAAATTGCGTTTTGCATTGCAGATGAGAAGTAATCTATTCTGAGATTTCAGCCTAAAATGTTCTGTCATTTTGTTGATGTAAATATAGAAAGCAAGCTGGAAAAAATATTTTTGTTTTTTTATGAACAACTTTATTTGCATCTGCTGAGTTTGGACGTCTTCTACGTACCGGATAAGACTGGTAGAAGTCCAGCCCTGCAACTTGCGAACATACTTGGCGCTGCTTATTTGTATTAATCGCTTAATCCACTGTTTATTTGAATTAATATTAGTCCAAATACTGCCTAACTTGATCTGCTTTTGCTTTTCAGCTGACGAGGAGACCCCGCAGGCAGAGCTGGGAGGACTATGGCTGCGATGGCGAGCCGGTCAGTACAACCAGCACCGTCCCCTCCTGCCTGGCTGCGGCCGAGGAGAAAGCAGAAAGCAGATTAGTTGCCAGTAACCCTCTTCACCCTGCAGTGATGTTGCTCTTGATTTAGCTCAGGACAATGTCAATGCTTTCTGCGTTGTCCTCTTGGTTGCTTGCCTCTTTTGGGTGTTAGCTTGGGCATCTAGTCTGAAGAAATACCTGTAACTTTTTGTTAAAATACCTGTTCTTTAATAAACCATGTTATGTGATGGTGAAAATTCTCATCAATTTATGGTAAGAATAGCTTGGCCCCTAGAGACGGCTCGTTTCAACAGTAGTCCACAGTGGCTACAGTGGTATAACTGCTGGCCAGCTTCTAGGAAAAAGGGGGAAAATGGAGAAAAAATGCTTAATGCTTCTAAAACTCAGCAAATTATACGCGCACACACACACATATCTATATATGGTGTATATGGTTCATGGTAGATGACCTCTTTTCTCCAGTGATGGTTTGCCCTTAAAGATACCCTGGGCTTTTCCCTGTCACCCAGGATGATTGCTAGGGCTCAAGCCACCTGTAAATGTCCTGGTGCTGCTGTGACACTCAAAGCGATGCCGGAGGAGCGGACGAGGTACTTGAAGCACACACTCAGCAGTGTTGGAAGGGCTGGGTACGGTTGGTAATTAGCCACAGTTATTCCCCATAATGTTTGTGGGGCCTCCTGTATATCTCATTTCCCCCTGCCAGAAAAAGCATGGAAATTACAGACTGCTATTTATGGAGTGCTGAAGCGGCCATCTGGACCTGTTCTGCTCTTAATTTCTTTAACTGCTTCATCTTTCTCTTTGAACCCCGCAGGACTGCTTCTCCGTCGAAGGGGAGGACCTGAAGCACGACTTTGAGCGCTTGCAGCTAGCCATGGAGATGGTGGGCTTCCTCCCCAAGACTCGCAGGCAGTGAGTTTGTTTGCCATATTAAAGCAGGCATAATCAGGAAAATATTGCACATGGCTTAGGCTAACTTGATCTACTGGGCGCTGTCAAAAATATCAGATCGCTGTTGTGATATGTTTAAAGGTGTTGTGATATGTTTAAAGCAAAATGCACCCATCAGCAGTGTAGGTTCTGCTTATGCAAGTTGAGGGGCTGCAAGAGGTTGGTAACCTTAAAACATTTTTGAACTATTTGTGAATAAACCTACCTTTTCTGGCAGGTTCTCTGGCTACTCTGTGTAACATGAATCCAGAAACTGGTGTAAACCCTTGTTGTAATCTTTGAAGTATTAGTTGTGCTTAAATGCTTTGCACTGACCTGCCAGTTTGGAAGAAGGATGTTACCATCAGGCCTTCATCACCAGGACAGTGGATGAAAACTGAGCCTGTTGCTGTCTTCTCTGGGAAATGACATGCTTGGAGTTGGGGCTCCTCTTCAACTGAAACTGAAAATAATTCTTGGGAGTGTTAATCATTGGTGTATTTCATTGTTTGATCGTCTTGAGAAAGTTAGAATGAATTTGACCAATATGTTATTAAAGGAGTTGGCACATAGTAAAAAAAATATATATTAAAAAAATGACCTCAAAGCAAGTATTGTTTTTGACAGTATCCGTGTCAGTGAAATGCAAATCAGTAACTGGAACACACACTTTTTTTAATGAGTAAAAGGCTTGAACCGTAATTTAATGAACACATTTTCCTTTCTGTTTGAAATATGTGGCAACAGGGAGTTACTGCTTTGTACTAATGGCACTTGAAGCCCTATTCATCACCAAGGGTAAATGAACTTTAAGATGCTAACATCTTTTGCAGCTGAGTGGATTGCCTCCTTATGTTTTAAGCATCATTTTTCTTTATTTCTGAGTCTGAGCAAAGCGCCTGAGCTGTCATTTGGAAGCCCTTGGCTGTGGGACATAATGTCCCGTCTTCTACTCCCATATAAAAATGTTTCATCAGTCTGAAAATCTTTTTAAGCTATGTAGTCCTGTTACAGCAAATAGAAGGTAGAAGTCATGCTGGGGACCAGGTATATAATTAAAAGCTAAGTTTTACAAATCAGAATTTATCAACTTGAGGCCAAAGTTGCTACCTAAAATTTTATATTACTTTTATTTATTTTTACATATTTTTCTTGTTACTTTCTTTTATTTAGTTTTTCATGCCAGAGATCTGACTAAATTAAAAATGTAGCCAAGTGTCACTGTTCTTTTTATCTCTGCATAGTCTGTGTCCTTATCAGTGGATTAGTTTAGATATGACTTATGCCATTTATGATTTTATTTACACGGGTACATGTGCACACACACATATCTGTGAAAAACAGAACTCATTTCTATTTGTTTTTAGCTTTCCTGAGTGTGCACAACTAGGCACACACATTTTATAGCTGAAGTGAGCTATGACTGGATAATCTCAAAGAGCAGACATTGTAGAAGGAAGAATATCACTCTAAACATTACCAAACTATCCCCCCAAAAAGTTGGTTAGATAAATGTAATGGGAGCAGTGATTTTCTCTTTTTTTTTCCTGTCTTAATTTGCTTATGTAAAATAAAAGCGTTTAAGCTCTTTTGTAGAGGTTTCCAAGCTGAGACTAAATCCGAGAGGGCGTCCCCACACTGGGCAAGTTCAGGCTTGAGTAAGTGAGAGTGAAGTCTTGTGTGATGCAACTTGGGTGCTTATTTTGAATGCCAGGTTGTGAGCAAGTGCTTGGAAATTATGGGCAGAAAGTGCTTCAGATTGTCCATAACATGAGCAAGCTAACTAGGAAGATGGCACTTTGAGGAGGGAGGATGAAAAGTATTGTAGGAGTGGCAAAATATTAAGTAGTGCAAGAAGTGGGCTGAGAAATTGCATTCTTTTAAACTGTTTTGAAGAGTTTTGTAGTTTTGCTGTTTTCCTGGTGATGGCATCCAATAAATGCTGGATTGAGTTTTGCAGCAAAGTTGGCTATGGAAAATTGGGAGGCTTTTTCCTTAGCTTTGAGAAATATGACCAGCTGCAAACGAATTCTCTTTATTCTCTTTAGAATTTTCTCTCTCTTGTCTGCGATACTACATTTGGGTAACATCCGCTACAAAAAGAAAACGTATCGGGACGATTCCATCGACATTTGTAACCCCGAAGTACTGCCGATCGTCTCGGACCTGCTGGAGGTAAAGCCTTCACTTTCCATCCTGCAGTGTCTGCATGCCCTTCTAATGAGCTACCTTTATTTTATAATAGAATTTATTGCCATTTTCACAGAATTTTCTCTCGTGGTAACCATTAATATTGGCCATTCTTACGTGTAAGTCGGTGAAAAGTTGTAATGATTTTTGGTGTAGTGGGTTTTTTTTTTTCCCCTAATCTTAACGTTATTACAACTTTGGTTTCATTATGCTGTATAATTAACTGAAAATAGTGTTTCTGTGATTAAAATAACAGTGTAAACCAGTGCTAGGAGGAAGTATTTTCTTAATTTGATAACCATCATCTCCCCCTCACTAAAATTCCTCACTGCTCCTGATGTCTATTCCAATACTTGCATAGAGAGCCAGTGAAGAAACTAGAGCAACTGGAAGGATGGATGGTCCGTCCAGCCTCCTCTTCTGTTTCTGGTAGTGTCATTGGGAGATGCTGTAGGGAAAACACATGAGCATGGCTGGGTTTTGCTCTCTGTTGTCCCTGTTACAACCTTTGTGGATGCTGGCAAAGTATCCGGCACACTGGAGACTGTGTCCCAGCCTGGTCACTTTACTACCCGTTTATGGACCTATTATCCATAAATTTATCTAATCTGTTTTCAGCCTGTTGATGCTATCTGCAATTTTACTGCCTAAAAGCACTTTGTCTCTGTGGGTTACAGCTGTGCTGGTATCACTGAGAAGGGTTTCAGTTCCTCAGCACATCTCACCTGGCTGATTCCCATCATATCCCATCTCACTGAAACCTCTTGCTGGAACATGCTCAGTGATGCCAGCTGCTGTGGATGATGGAAAAAAGGACCTCTTAGATCCCCTAAACTCCTTTGAATACTAGCTAGAGGGTATTCAAGATTAATTTCTGCTCATTTTGTGATAGCATCAGTGATAGCTTTTTGTGCACACTTGGCCCTGCCTCGTTCCTTCCTCCAGCTGCTATTGCACTATAACTGAACAACTCAGGAATTTGGCTTTCAAAGATTTTCCTAGCACTTCATTGCCGTTTGCATATAAAGCAGAGGAAGCTTCTGTAAAAGAGGGTAGATGCAGCTGTGTGCTCTTTGCATCTTGGAGACTGCAGAAATAAACAGAAGGAAATGATGAATTTGGACTTGAAGGTAGTTGATCTTGCTTGGTTTAAAATGGCCATATCATAGCAGGGAAGAGAGGCATTCAAGAAGTTGTTGTATTTTGGAAAACATTTTTGAACAAGAGAGTGACTTATAAATCTGTAGAAGTTCCAAGCTTTGGGTCTTTGCCCTGGCTTTCTGTTGCAAACAAATTCTTCTGCAACATCTGTATGCAGTAAGTTATCAGGATGCTTTTTGCACGTGTACATGTGAAATTATGCATTAATTTGGGCATATAGAGTCAACCATGGCTTAGTGCCGTGCCATGATATAGCACGGGGGGTGTGGACACCGCGCTCACTTGCCTTTAGCTGCTGTAGCTGAGCAAAGTGGTATTTTTTTTTATTGATCTCAGTAATTAATTTGCAAGCTAAGTGGTCATATACACTATATAAAAGCCTGGAAATGAGAGCAAATCAGGGTGATCCCTTCATACGGGGTCTTGAATTTCTGATTTGTTTGCGATTGAGAACATCAGGCTGTTGAATGCTCTTTTAGTCTGTCTGAAATACTGGCAGTAGATAATTTTGTTCTTTGATGTTACAGATGCATTTGTTAGAATACAGAACTGCTTTTGGCTGAGTGTTGTTGCTCGTTCCTAAGGTTGCATTTATTTGGTGTTTTTCTCTATGGGAGTGCAGATACTGACTGCACCACTAAACTTTCCAATAAACCTGCTCCCTGACCAGTTGAAATGAGAAGAGTAAGTGCTGGTTTTAGGGATAGACCTGCTTTCTTTTTCCAAAGCGCTGAACCGTTGCAGACTTGAGTAGATCTTCTGCAGGATTTATTCAGTTTTGACCAAAAAGGAGAACTAAAGGCTTCAAGCAGATCAAACATAACATCAAAATGCATCAATTACACGTTGCTATTTACTTGGTTAGTTAAAACTCTCTGAATTAAGTGTAGTGGATTTTCTAGGCGAGAAGCAAAAATATTGGTTGGCCTATCTGCCTCTTTATGGTTTGTCTCTCTTGGGTAGATGTTTGAGGTTGGTTTTTTTGTGGTTACTGAAAAGTGTGAACTTTTTTCTTTCATGCTGCTGTTACCGAAAACTTCAATTGGCTTGAAAAGGTAATTGGCTGCCTCTCTAGGTCTTACCATTGCTAAAAATGGAAAATCAGCACAGCATAAAAATTGTATTAGCTGACAAATACTTGAACTTCTTTTTATGTAGCTACTGTATTTTTGGCTGCAGATTCTAGAGCACAGCAAAGTACTTTCAGAAACCAGCTCACCTGCGACCTCTTACTTAGAGCCCAACATTTTTGGGGGTGTTTTGCTCTGTTTTAAAGGGGAAAGGGGGAAGACTCAGTGGATTCTTTGTTCGTTGGATTCTTTGTTCATTGAAGGATTGGCCAAGGAAAAGAGGACTTGTCAGACAGCAGCTGGAGAGTCATTGACTGGGAAGTGTGATGTCGTGGTGTCAGAGATGATTTAAAGACAAAAAAAGTGTTGGGAGGCTCCCTTGCCATGTGCTTTTGTGTTGGGGGAACAAAAAAGCAGCATATGGAACTTGTAGGCAGCAGGAGAAGAGGAAAGAAGGGGGGAAAAAAAACCCCGTTGGACAGAGCGGAGCCTTTGAGCATCCAAGGGCTATTGGGGGAATTTCCCTGCCATAGCAATTAGGGTAAAAACATGGAATAGCAGTTCTGCTTTCTCTCTTGTACCTCTTCTTCCTCTACATAAAACCCCTTGAGTCCTGTAAAAAGAAGCTAATATGCAGATTTTTTGAGGGAATTTGGAAGGAGATAAACTACTGAGGTGGATTTTCTTTTTAGTACCAGCCTCTTCCAGTGTATTTTTTTGGTTTATTAAAGCATTCAGACCTGCATTTGCTGAAAAAGCAAAGCGCAATGAGGGATTTTGGCCAGACTCTGTGGATCGTAGTTTCATTTACAGTAAGACCCCAATTTCTTTTTTTTCTTTTTTCTTCCTCCCCCTCCTCCTTATTTTTTTTCAGGAACAGACATAGCGCGTGGATTATGTGAGGGTTTTGGCAGGTTTTCCTCGGCCCTTTGTTTAAGCTGTGCTGAAATGCAGTGCTGCAGCATGATGTCAATGCTGTCTGATGGATTGAGCAGACGTGGAGCTTTGTTTAAAAAAAACATATATATATATATTATATATATGGGGAAATCATTATGAAGAGAGGAAGAGCTCCTCTGCAGAAACCTTAGAGGATTCTGTAAGACTTTTCTGAGCAAAAGCCTCAAAGTGCTGAGCTTAGGCCCTGTTGGTATCCATCTCTTTCCATCAGTCCAAACAAATTCTCCAGGCGCTCAACGTGGACTTAAAACAGCGGGGTTTTGTATTTATCCATGTAACTGATACTCCAGCTATATTTTAGGTTGAGGAGCTGTTTGTTCAGAACTTGTAGCTAAGCCGAAGCTGTGGATGAGCAACGACCTTTCTGTTTTGCTACCATTTCCTTATATTTTTTTAAGCTCTTAGCTATTTCTCTTTATTACGAGAGTGCATAATACTTAAACTACAGTGATATATGGTTTTGATTTGTGGATCAGGAAACCAACAGGAAAAGTCTATTAGAAATGACCTAGTATGAGCTCATCTTAAAGGAGACTCTTTTTTTGCATTAGAAAAGCAAGAGCCTTCTAACCGTGTGTATTTACCAGAACTGGAAATTATGTCAGCAGATGGAGCATTGAGGAAGGAAGGTAAATTGTACCCTCAGTCAGTAGAGCATTTTTATACTGTGTTGCCTGGATTCAAGGTTTTCAAGGCAAGTAAAGGTAAATATACGTTAATGAGCGTCCTAAATCTCCTTTTTGTGTTGGCAATGTTCGTTTTGGGACTGATGTCTGCCTGGATAGAAGATTGATGGAAGGAAAAGGGTGGATGTAAGGAAGGTGAGGATGGCAAGGTAGCATTCCATGGGCAGTGAGACCTTCTCCTAGGAATCCAGCTTCCAGATGAGCTCTGGGAATGCGGAGGGCCGAGCCTGAGCTCGGGGCAGGGCAGGTCACCTTCTGGCTGGTCTTGCTCTTTAAAGATATGTGGAAGGAAATCAAGGCTTACGAGAAAGCCTGAATAAAAAGCGGACATCTTTTTCAAGACCCTTATCAGAACTGAGGGAAAACAACGTCAGTCCCAGCAAGGTCTGTGCTCACCATTGCGAGTACGAAATGCCATAATCCCCGTCTCAAATACAGAGACAGCGCGAAGGGGAGGCGAAAAGATACAGTTTTTCGCTCGCGATTTGGGAACGGCTCCTTTTCCTTCACGCAGCGATTCTGCAGCTGCTATAACCCGATACCCGGCGGCGCTGGGGAAGCCAGCGCGGCGCTTTGGCTGCGGCCCAGCCTTTGTGGGAGGCTGCCTGCGCCCCGCCGCTCGAGCCGGGAAGGAGTTCCCGGTCATCCTTCACTGCCTTTTAGAGGTCTGGTCGTCCAGCCGTTTCGGCGTTAGCTCAGCTTGCATATGGCCAGGAGCTCTTAAATCATGATTTATGAAACAGTGACTGGCCTTTCTGGGTGAATTTTGTCCCTGCGTTTACGATATAAACTCTGGCAGCTTTTTTGAGAGAGCCAGACTTTGCTTTTCATGCTGGAAAACCAAAGGTTCATGAGGCGAAACTTAGAAGGATAATTTTGGTGGGTACAAGTTAGAGAAATAAGTTGCGTTTTCCTCTTTGCTGCTCTGCTCCGGTGCCTTTATTTCCTTTTCGACCTTCCGCTGAATTTCCCATCCTCACCCAGGGTATCTTTGTGTGACAAGGTGGTTTGGGGCTGCCAGCTGGCCTGGAAGGAGGGCAGGTTTGGGCATTAAGGACAAACATCCACAGGTCTCTGACAGCAGGGTTGTGCAGGGAAAGGAAAACTGGAGGGAAAAGCAGACAGATGGGGATAGCAAAGGAGGGGACGGGTGGCTGTTTAAGCCATTTAAAATTGCTGTGTTGACTAACAAATCTGGCAGTTGGAAGCAGTTTGGCTGTTTAGTCCTGGCACCCAGAGTATTGCATGGGCTTGCTTTTATTGGTAACTATCTGATAGCCCTCCGCCTGTGGCCGTGGCTAATGAAACAAAGCCGTCGTGCTCGTGGCTGGTGGCTGCGCGAGGCCTCCCTTGCTCCCGTTCCAGCGCGTTTGCCGCTCGCGCGACATCGCGGCCAGCCCCAAACCTGCTTTTGTTCCCAGCTTTGCAGCCGACGGAGGCCGGGCGATTGTTCGGCAGCGGCAAAGCGCTGAAAAAGCGCCCGGCTTTTCCCTTTATCCGCATGTTCGAGTCAGCAAATGCCCAAAAGTGGATTTGATGAGGCAGGAGCCCAGGAGCGAAGAGGAGCTGACTGGAAACTTGGAACCAAAAAGACGGATTGTGTCGATTTGGGAGGTTGAACTTTGTGACTGAGGCCACGTGTCTGTCATCCCAACGTGTGACATTGGTTTCTCATAATCCGGATGTTGCTGGTAGGCGAGAAAGCATTTGTAGGTGCCTTGCTGCTCCTTGTATTGTGTGTTACTGGCTGTTGCGGGGGAAGCCCGTTATGCAAAAATTTTATTGGAGCTTCTCCGAGAGGCTCCTGTGATGATGCTTTTCATAGAAGGGGTTTTAGTAGAAGATTTTCTCTTCTACAGCATCATTATTGCAAGGTTTCTTCAGTTCAAGTGAGAAGTATGCAAACTATGCCTTATTTTTGCTGCTCTCAATGCTAATTCTTGAGTCAAAGCAACAAATCAAGATGCCCTCTGAACTTAACCAATAAGTATTCTGCATCATCCGTGTCAAATCCTCTGTGGATGTACATTGTGCATGTACACATGCTATGAACGTGGCCTTGGATGGCCTACAGAAACGCTTCTGTACGTTCACTGCTTCTGGTTTTCACTGTGGGTGTTTGGAAGAGGCCTGGTATCTGAATGCATCAAGGCGTTTGGATTTGGTAAAGTGTACGGTGCCCGTATGACCGTGGTGAACACCGAATTGCAGCAGATGCACGTTAATGCAAAACTTGCTTTAGATGAGAAAATAACAATAAGTTAAATCTATTTAAGCCTATAGTCCTCTATTAGAGCACACTATACCTGCCTGATTTCCTCCAGAAAATATAAAATAAGAGGCTTGAATTTTGTGAGAAAGGAAGCTAGTTCATAACACTTGACACAACTGCAGTGGGGTTGGGGTGGGAGACAGGGAATGTGGCTGTTGCCACTTGAGCCTGGGGGGAGATATCTCCCCCCTTGCACAGCTGAGTCTGCTTAATTCATGCCTTTCCATCCCGTGATTTTTTAAACTTGTTTTTGCTATCCCAGGTGCTTCTCTTACTATTGCAAAAGCTTCTTAAATTCCTCCCCTTTCTACTCCCAGGACATCCCAGGTGTCACGATTTTGCTTGCTTATTGAGTAATTTTTTATGCTGCTGTCCTGCTAACACTGGACAGTTGATGCATTTTGCTCACAAAAGGAGAAAAAAAAGTGCGAGAGGGAGGAGCGCTTCCTGGGCTACACCTCGAACAAAGGACCCAATGGGAAACTGCTGGAAATGACCAAATGTAGAGAATTGAGCTCCCTTAAATACTGTGTTTTTCTGGTGCTGGCTTTATGTGCTGAGTTGTCGTCTCTAGATATCTAGCTTGTTTTTGTGGGTTGCACTTTAACTTTGTAAGCACTGGCAGAACCGTGTGGATGTTTCTTTCAATCTAATCCTGGAATAATCATTAACATCAAGGGTTTTTTTTATTTTTTATTTTTTTAAGGTGAAAGAAGAGATGCTGTTTGAGGCCCTGGTTACCAGAAAGACGGTGACTGTAGGAGAGAAGCTCATCTTACCATACAAACTAGCAGAGGTTGGTGCACAATGTTTATTTTACAAAGGGAAACGCTTGGGATGGTTTTCAGCACTTTGAAATGAGCTTAAAATGTCTGCTTACATGCTGGTTGAGTTTAGGTATTTCCTTACTTATTTAGAAATAAGTAAATGGAGAAGCTGATGTGTCTGTGGATGCAGAACACAACCGACTTAGGTTGTGATAGGAGAAGGGACCTGAAGAAGTGAGGTTGACCTGCTCGTGAAAACTCTTGTTAAAATTGTGAGTGGAAAGAGTAAATTATCAGGCTACCCTGCTGAAATGCGACTTAATACCATTGGGCTTCTACCTTCCATCTCACTGCTCAGGTTTCTCAGGAGAACGGGAGAGTTTGTCTGTTGTTAGAGCTTGGGCTTCTCTCGATGTCACTGTTGACCCTGCAGACGAGGACTCTCCAGCCCTGGTTTCCTCGGCTGCGTTGTACTTGGAGTTTTGGAGTGTTAGGGAAGAGCTATAAGGATGGGGCTCTAATCTGAAATCAGTGTTCTTTTGTAGAAAGCCTTGGGATTTTGCATTCTGAAGGGAGTCCTGAACTTCAGTGATGTCCCTAAGTGTGCCTGCTCAGTGACACGTTCAGTACAGATGGCTGGGCTGATGTTCTCAGGTCTCTTTGACCAAACAGTGTCTCATTACATGCGAAACGCAACTTGACACAGAAATACCTTCCAATATGTGGTTAATGCTCTTGGCACACGCTCCGTGACCCACCTCTTTGCCCTGCTGTGCGATATCCTGCAACGCCATGATCTTGTGGTGATGATAGTCCTGAACGAGCAGAGGAGACTGAAGTCATTGTGTCCTTTAGAGGTTTGGAAGCAGCAGAGCTGAGAGTGGACTTTTTATAGCCAATGAAGTCCTTCCTCTTCGATTTTTCCCCGGTCCCTGGCCCCATGAGGACACTAAGAGCAGGCTGCTGCTTGGTGGCAGTGATGCTGCATTCCTCCCTGTCCCCACGGCATTGTTATCGTGGCCAAATTAGAAACATCGTTGGGTGGTTTGGGGGATTCTTTTTCGGAGACTGCGGTTTGAGCACTTGGCAGCTCCTCGTTTGAAGCAGTTGTTCTTCAGAGCAGACCTAAAGTTAAATGAGATTCGTTTTGTAGATTTGTTCTGCTTGTCTTTACAGTAAGTCATGTAAAACCAGGCCTTTTATTTCTACATATCTTGCTCCTTGTATAAAAATATTTCACAATGCCCTTGTATATTATGTTTGGGGAAGGAGGAGCAACTTAGAGCTGAAGATTTGAGTGAAGTCAGTAGTGCTGAAAATGATCTCTACAATTAGCAACTGTTTCCCTTTTATGCATTCATCCTGTACTTCTGTGCTTTCTCCTCTCCTTGTTGGCTTTTAAGTTGAATGTTGGTGTTGTCAACTCGGTGTTTCTCTTAATAAACCCACTTTTTGAGCCTTACCTGCATATAACTGTTCTGTTGGGTGATGTTGAAGTATCTAAACTGATTTAAAAGATTGATATTATATTAAACTTCAATGAAGTAAGACTCCAGCAGAGTAAAAACCACCTTTCCCTAGGTACCAGCAGTTGCTAGTGCTGTCTTCTCCAGCTGAGCGAGCTTTTTCCAGCACTCGTGGAGTTCATTTAACTGTATTTCATGCAGGAGGGTGAAGGATGTGTGATAAGAGCACCTACTTGAGGAGGGTTGGAGGCAGGAGCAGCTGGACTTGTGCCCCAAGATCCCATTTCAAGATCTGACCTGTTTTTTCTAGGCTCTTAGTGCCCAGCTTCCTAGTATTATAAAAATGATTCCATGAGTGAGTGCTGTACGCTTCAGGAAAACCCTCTAAAACGCAACGTGCCCTCAGATTTTTTTGATCATACACCAAATCTTGGTCTATCTGGCCTTGGTTTTAACAGTGGGGTGATGCCTGTTGTCCTTGGAGTCACCGGTACTTCTGAAATTAGGGAGAAAGCGAGACAAGAGGCCTGGTTGTGAAGTTTAAAACGGACCCAGCTTGGCCTAGGCATCGTAGGTGCCGTTCAGGAGTGCAGTTACAATCCTTCCTCTGTGGAAGCCGTGGCAGATTTGGGCCTGACCGTGCAGTGCCCGCAGCTGGAGCCTGCGGGGAGCGAGCGCTGCCTCCGCGGGCCTGGTCTGCATATCGACCCGGCGTCGGGCAAGACTCCCACAGCCATAAATAATGCTTATATTTACCTCTGGCAGCTGCCTCTTATCTGGAGCCCCGCGTTGGCTTGTGTGCCGGAGAGCTGCCTCCTGGAACCATTCATTTTTCCTTTTATAGTAGCCGGATGGTATTTTAATGCAGTGTTTCAACTGACTGCATAATTTGCTTTAGTGCTGAGGTCTCCAAGCTTTTATGCTGCTGATGCTCTTAGAAAAAGCTGCACCTGCATGAAAGACTGCAGTTTTATTCAGAGACCTATTTTTTTTTCCTTTGTCCTAATGACTTTCTTAGGAGCGAGCCTGTATATTAACCTAGCTAGCAGCATTAATGGGTTTCCAGAGAAATGACAGTGTGTCTGTGCAGGCAGAGCACGGGGTCGGGTAACAGGTAGAATGCAGAGAGAAGGACCCTTCTCCAGGAGGGGATTTGGCCCCGGGAGCCCAAGAGCAGTGAGTGGCGTCTCGGTTCATTCGGCTCTGCCTTTAACGCAGGTGTTTTTCTCCAGCCCTAGCACTCTCCTTTCCGAGAAAGTAAAATGTAACCAGCGTGCCAGTGCAGTGGAGAAAAATGGGATTTTAATGACAGGCGGATAAGAGGTTCTGAGAATTATCGTTCTCCCTCCCCAAGTGCTCCTCAACTCTACTCCCTGAAAATATATATATATATATATATATATATGTTTTCATATTACAAATGCTTTTTTTAATTAATCCTTCATGCAAGGTAGAAATGATTTATAACCATGATATAGGCGTCCAAAGGTGGGGGGGGGGGAGGAAAGAAAAAAAACAAAAATACAGACACATTGAACATTAAGTGACTTCTTAGTAGGAAACATGCAGCACATCCAGGAGCACCATAAGCAAATCGTTGTGGAGGACTTGGAGGCTCTCAAAATCTTTTACTGCTCTTTGTTTGCAGTCTGAGCATCATCATCTCGAGCTTAATCCGGGAGTGGAACAGCCCTTCTGGGCCATGTCTGTCTTCCTGCCTCTATCTAAATAATTCAAAGAATTCAGATTTCTTTTTATCTCGTCTTACTGCAAGGCTCCAAGGCCTTGACTAATATAGTCATTTACCTCTCTTAAACCCACCCAGCATTCTCGCCTGGGGTTTCTCCACTCCTGCCTTTTTCCACTCTCCGCTTTTGCATTCTTTGCCTTGCTCCCCCTTCCCCTTGCAGCAGAGACCAGCTCCATGTCTGAGTGGACCGACCCTCTGCACCCACCTTCTTTCCATCCCACTTACTCTGCTTATCAGGCCAGGGCCTGTCACCTGCTGCTCTATTTTTCACCAGAGTCCCCACATTTTTTTCCATGATCTCCATTAGATGAGGAAAAACTCTTTATCAAAGTAGATGCATCTGTTACCAAATCCTCTTTTGCCTCTCTCCAGAAAACAGATTTTTTCCATGATGCCGTCAGTCCTGTTCTGTTGGCATTGCTAAAGTGACTATGCAAAAAAACTGTTGTTTTAACAGATCTTTATAATTTGCAGCCACTTATAAGCAAGGGTACTTTATACCTGAAAATTAGTTAATGAATTAATTCATACTCGTGAACGAGGCCTTTGTTGGATCCTGAGATCCAAAACGAGGCCTTTGGTCCTGAGAAGAGGAGAAGACAACAGGATGGTGTTTGTGGTGGCCCGTCAAGAAGCAGCGTGGACTTGTTTCACTTGCGCAGGTACCGGTGCGATGCTGTCTAGTGCCTTTTTCAGACCATGATAAAGAAAAGAAGGAATGACCTCCTGTGGCCAGATTTAAACATTGGCCAAGATATTAAAAAAAAAAAAAAAAAAAAGTTAAAAAACAAGCAGAGGAAAAGGTAATAGTTGCAGCTAGCTCTGAGTATTTAACAGCCAGACGGCATTGCAGGAGAAGTGGGAGGGATGGGGATGGATGAACTGGAAGGATGGGGATGCTTAATGGAAAGCAAAGTGTCAAAACCCCTGGAAGCAGGTACTTAATGCTGGGAGGTATTAGCTTATGGGACTCCTTGTCAATGTAGGTTATTAAACAGGAGCTTAGCAGGACTCCTTTGAAAGGTTGGGTACGGTGATGAGTGTATTCAGAATTACAGAAAAGCAATTAATGGGCTAAAAATGGAAAGCCCCCAAAGCTTTTAAGAGGCATCAAGCATCGCTGTGAAGGCAGCCTGTCAATAGGGAGCTTCAGAAGAAGCTTTTTGCTAGGATTGGGGTTTTCCTAACTGCAAGGAGCAGGGGATATGTTCCCTGTGGATATGGATGAGGGTTGTTTTAGCACTGGTGGATATTTTCTTGTGGGACGCAGAATCCTGCCTCTGTCAGGAAGACAGATGCCTTCCAAATGCTGTTTTGATAATTCTTTTATGTCGGCATGATTTATGCCCAAAGGTCTGTTAGCACAAGGCTGTGCCTGGGAGATGCTGCTGAAATTTGGTTGAATGGGTCTCGTTTTTGTGGAATTCTTTCCCAAACTGCGCAAGCACCAGAATGAGGACTTTGAGGGAAATGCTGATGTCCCATGGACTGCTCTACCCACTCCAAAGGCCACTTCTGTCATCAGATGCATTCTAGGCTCTCTTTGAGGGATATTTTAATTACACTTGATTACTGAAAAGATGTTTTAAATCCAAGAAGTCCCTTTAGTACGTGTTTTCAGTAATTCTGCTATTTAAATTTGGGCTCAGCTCCTGTAAGAAGATGCATAAGAATGGAAACCATGCCCAAATTAGCAAGACGGCTCTTCCCCCACACAGTGTAATTTTGGTATAGTTGGTTGGAATATGGGATCTTCTATGCAATCTCCCTCAATGAGAGCAGACTTGGATTTCTTGCTTCCCAGGGAGCTGACTAATGCTGTTTAGCAGCGCTGGAAGCTGGAGGATGCGGATGGCGGGACAGGGTCGCTTGTGCCAGCTGCCCCTGCAGCTCCCGCGGCCGAGACGCGCTGATTCTTAATAGCAGAAACTTGCCAAAACAGCCCGTAGTGAAGATGATACGCTGGCAAAACAAGGTTTTCTGCCAGAGTCTCTTTTTCTGGGGGTGAACAGAAAGGCAGGAATTGCTAAAATAGTTAAAGTGGTATTTTTGGCTCTATGTACTGTGTTCTGTGGTAGGAATGTCTATGAGAAACCTCTTTTAAATGTGGCCTGCAGCCTCCTCCTTGGTTAGGTCCTGCGTTTAGTTCCTCTGTCACTCAGTAACTTATTAATTTAGTCGTGTGCCTGGTTTCACTGTAAAAAACATGAGCAAAGGGCTTAGGAGGCTGCATGGGGTTTCAGTTTGTGCTCCAGACGCTTGGACGTAGCAGGATCTTGAGGATGCAGCTGGAGAGGAGCAAATTGTTCTTCCACCCCCATCAAGGTTGTCAAATTTGGCTGCCTGGTGATTCTGTTGTCAGGCAACTTCTTGTGCTGAGCTCCTGATGGGAGCATCCCATCCCATGGGAGCATCCTGCAGGAGCGCCTCAGCTGGAGGCCTCCATGCATCTCTTCCCCCATCCTTTGCTCCGCAGGGAGTTGTGGATACCAAGGGACATCTCTTGGCATCGCTTTGTTAGAGAAGGTGAGGGGGTTATTTTGCATTTCCACATTACTACAGCTCTCAAACCATCCTGTTAGAGTCAGCGGGCTAAAGTGTCTGACTACAACCTTTTTAGGAAGAAGATTCTTTTAACCACCTGTCTCTAGTGTTGAGGCGTAAAGAAAACAGAAAAAAGGGCTTTTGTTTGCTTTTGGTTTTACCGGTAACCTATTTTTTTTTTCCTGGTAAGTGTGACCACATAATATTACAGACATTCAGCTGCAACAGAAGGGAGCTTGCGAAAATGTCTCTTAAAATAAACAGCAGGCAGGCTCTGGGTTGATCTATGACTTGTCTCCCATCCGTTCTCTTCCAAATCCTGCCCTGCTCCAGGTGGAGTCCTGTTCTTGCATCAGGTTTTCCCCATTGTTTTCTCTATTGATGGTTGTGACAGAAGGAGGATGAGTAAGGAAGGGGAAACTGAAGCTGTTGAAGGTTTCGGAAGGGTTTTAGCACAGACAGACGACATTTTCCACGTTTGCCTTGGAAATAGTGCTGGGGCACGAACGGCTTGCAGGAATTTCGCGGGAGATGTAGGCAGGAGCAGGAGCTGTGATTTCTTGTTGTCTGAGCTGTGGTCCGGGGGCAAGGGTGAACAAATTAGGCTGTGATGAAAGGAGTGGAGTTGCATTAATTTTTAATGGTCACTTAGTAATAAATGTTGGGTTTCCTTGTTTGATTTCCTAAACCAGCAGGTAGCTCAGTAGCTAAACCATTTGGTTTTTGCTTCAGCAGTGTATTGGAGCTGCAGGGACATTTCAATCTGATAACATCCTTCTTTTCTCGTTGTAAAAATCCACCCAAGTGATAAATAAGTTCTGCAAAACGTAGCTGACACTTGTGTCTCTTGTGCAAAATGATCCCTTGGCCGGGCACCTCCCTGCCTCCTCACCTAAGGGTGGTAGTAAAAGGCTCTGCTGCCCAGATGTGGTAGCCAGAAATGATGTTTGCTCGGGGTTTAGGCTTTCTTTATTTCTTTATTTTGAAATAAAACATAAAAATGAGTTTTCTATAGAGAACTTGTAGCATCACTCAACGAGCTTTCCCTTTTTGGCAAATAGGCTCCTCTTAACGATTTTCCACTCCTATTCTTCCAGCATCCTTTTAAAGATTTTTCTCCTCCTTTCTTGCTGCAAACGTAAAAAGCCATCTGCCCTTTACAGGCTGCCCTGAGTACCGCAGAGCTAAACGCTCAGAGCTCCCTTAGGGGAAGCCGAAGCGAGCCCGACAAGAGCTCCAACGCGATGCGGAGATAAAATACGAGTATGGAAAATTACATCATGCGTCTTACGCCCGCCTATGATATAATACTCACTGATGCCAAGATCAGGCTTACGCTAGAGTCTGATATCCTGCACAAGTACTTTCCTCGGGGTGTTAAGCCTCTGTTTGTGGAAATAAAAAATGCTAAGCCTGGCTGTCTCGGCCGATGTCCTGTGGCCCGAAGGGGAACCGCAAAAGCTGCTTAATGTCTCACGCGCCGCAGGACGCGGCCGCGAATGCAAACCAGGCACGCGCTGCAGCGGGTCAGATATAGAAAGCGAGCAGGAGCGCAGGAAACCGTCGTTCTCGTTGCTCACATACACGACCCGGGACCCGCTGAACGGGCCACACCTGATGTTAGATAAGGAGGAGACCCTGAGATGTACCTTTCTATCTCCTGATATCTCCCGATGATTTCTATCTCCTACAATTGCAGCAACCCTGTGGCTTGCGCGTGAGCTTTGCTAACCCAGCGCTGCGATGCACTAGTCCCCTGGTTCCCCTAAGCTGCGGCTGGGATCTGAAGAGCAACCAGTGCAGTTTTCTGTGCAGCGCTACTTGGCTTTGTCACCATCCTCCTCCTCTTCGGCTGCTTCCCCAGCTTCGCTCAGCCTCGTGGCTGTGTTTCTGGGTTACTCCGTTTCAGAGCAGGAGAGGGGCAGACCGAACAAGCTCCTCTTAATGCCCTTGCTCTCCAGCCCATACAAATGCAAAAATAACTTGAATCAACCTTATGGTTTTTTTCTTCTATAGCCTCTTTGGAACAGTAACAGCATCATAGGATACTGAGGATACAACATTATCTATAGCAATAGTACAGCTTTTCACTCTGGCTAGGCACTGCCAAGAAAATAACGAAAAATGTGTGTTTTTGTTTAGCTGTTTTGTTTCATAATTTTGTTATATGTACAGCATCAAATAAGAAAACAAATATGCTTTTCCTTCCTATTTAAAAATTCTATATTACCACTGGAACCTATAGAAGCAACTGAAGGGGCATCACTGGAAACTGTTAGGTAAATAGCCAGGGTATCATTTAGTGGGTGTTAAAATGTGTTTTTTCCTCTGAGCTATCCTCAGTTAAGGTATTGGTGTCGCATTAAGTTCAGACTGAGTTATGAAGTTGAATTTCGCTGTAGAGAATACATGGCAGAACATGGGAATAGCCAGTAAGGATTTTAAAACAGACGTAGTGTACAGGTGATAGCTCACTGGATTTGAGTTTTTATTTTGTTATTTTTAGGGTGCCAGGAGTTGTTTGGGATCTGAGCAGGAATGAAAGTTGATTCACTGGCTAATGCACTGAAAATTTATTCCACCTCCCTGTTTGGGATGTTTGTTTTTGTTTTAAGCGCTTTTTTTTGACCATTTAATTGGAATTTCATCCTTGTATAGAAATTGCACAAAGTGTATCAAAGGTCGAGAGGGAGAACAGGATATTTCCTTTCTTCCTATGCTCACATCTTATTTCTTGGAGAGAGCAGCAATCTCCATGCGTGTTGTCCTCAAGCAGAAAACATGACCTGTTTGGTGGTAACCAGCCTGCCCTAAAAGAACATTGTTGGTGCAGTTACTGTTTCACACCAACTGCTACAAACTCCCAAAAAGGCTTTTTTTTTTTTTTTTGGCAATTTTGGTTGTCTTGTAAGGGTTTCTGAGAAAATTTGGTACACTGACCTGGCTGTTTCCTTCCTAGGTGGAAGGACACGCATGCCCGTGTCTGTGCGCACAGTCCTGGGCACCACTGGAGGGTTTTTGGTGTATTAGAAAATACAAAATCATGGGTGGTTTCTGTGGCTAAATTCGGGTCATTCAATGTGATTCACATTCTAATAAATGACTCTTTGGGGATCATTACCAATTTTTCTAGAGGAGATTGCAGCAAGTTGACTGTAAAGCTGGATTTCCTTGGGACGTGGGTCAAATCACATTAGTCGTGTCTGTCATTAGACACCCATGGACATGGGTGCCTGCACGTTCCTGGTAGAAAAAATGCTGAGAAGTGGTGGAGTAGGAGGGACCATTAGTAACAAAAAGGCACGTCTTTAATGCTCTGTTTTCCTCCTTTTTTTTTTCCTCCCTCTAGTCCCAAAGAATATTCCAGGGCTGTGCATGAGAAATTATTGGCCTTGAAACATCTTGTAGCTTTTAGAAAACTCTGGAGTCAATGCGATGACTTCTGTCCCATGTCTACTTTGTTCCCTTGTGAAAAAGCAGTAGGAAATGTAATAGCATGACGTTAGCAAAAATTTGGCAGAAGATGTAATAATGCATCTTTAAAAATGTTTCATGAATTTTCATAACCCCGAGGAAACAGGAGAAGGCTTGCATGCCACTTGAACACAGTCAATGACCTCTGCAGTGTTTTAATCCTCACCAATTCAATTTGGTGCTTGCACTTACTTCTCAGTTCTGCCTTTTAAGGTCACTCCTGGTTAGCTGAACTTGCAGTTAGTAACTGGGGTCAAAAAATAACTTAAGTGCCTGCACTGCGTAACCCATCCTCGTGAGCTCGTTTTCCCAGCAATGATTCAGACATGGTGGATACTGCTTGCAAGCATGAAATATGTGCCCCTATTGCAGCTGTTAAAATCCGATGCTAATTAATGAATGTAAAGATGTGATTAGAAGAGCTGCCTGATCCACGTAGCTGTCGTTCTTCTGCTTGTCCTGTTAGCCTCTCTCGTACCTCTGCATTAGCAAGGGAGGAAGGCAGATCTTGCTGTTGAAAACACCCAAGGTACCTAAGATGTCTCTGGAGGGGTCTATCCATCCTGTAGGTCCCTCTTGGGAGTCATCTCTTAGTCATAAGTGATCGGTGCAGACTTGTTCCTCCCCTGTGATAACGAAAGGGATTAGCTTGATGAACTTGACTTCTCTCGAGTCCCAGCGTTGAGTGATGGACTGCAAGGGAAGGGATATTTATTTTGCGCCGACTTTTTTTAAGCGGAATGCTAGTGGAAGTGTTTATACTGGTTAGAAGAGTCCTTGATGCTGTGTTTTTGTTTGGGTCAGAAATGTTTAAAGTTGGATGTCAAAGGCCGCTTGGCTGTTAGGGATTTGGCCTCGGGTTTGTTGGCTTTGGATGGAGTAGGTGGGATGAGGGTTTGGGTTTTGAATTTCAATATCACTTTGGTCCTCACTGTAGTGAGCGGGGTTTGCACCACGGATAGTGTTCATCTTCCCTTTAGAAGTGTTTGATTAAAATCATATAGCCTCCAGCAATGTCTTAATGTTGTTTTTTCTTTAGTTTGCCTTCTGTATGCCTTCTGATACCCGTGATGTATAGTCCCTGAGATATTATTGCTGCTATGAATGATAATTCTCTGCTCTTTAAACATTCCTCGGGATTTCTTTCCACCCACCCTCTATTCTCCGGACTTTATTTTTCCCCTTATTCTGAAAATATATATATATATATATATATATATATATATGGTTAGAATTGTTATATTGCTTGCTTATTCTTCTATGTTAGGTTAGGAGACGATATAAATGCTAAATCTGATCAGAATGGCAGACTTGCACGCTAGGAAATTTGTTATCCCAGCAGATGATGGGAAAACATCCACAAAAGGTTAGTGGGGCCTTAGCCAGGAGTGTCAGCAAAAGTGTCGCGCTGTGAGCGCCGTTGAACTGGTGGGGTTCAGGGCAGCTCGCTGGATGTGAAGTGAGAAAGAGCTGTCTTGAAGTGCCCTTACAGTCTTTAAATCTGATTTTATTTATTTTATTTATCTAGTAAATTCTGGCATTTCTGGCACTCTTGTAGCTCTATGGAGGTAGCAGGAGAGGAGCAGGGGAAGGACTTGACGTTTTGAAAGGAATAGAAAGTAAGAATAGCTTTTCCAATCAATTTTTGAGAGTTGGTCCACATAGAGCAAAGCTTTGCTGCAAAGGGGCTCTTCCACGAGCCTGTAGACATTCTGTTTTCAGCTTTCAGTGAGTCATTGCTTCTGTGGGAGAAGGTGGTATGCGACCGGGGAACACAAAGATCATCTTGTTCTGCCTGTAGGAGAGTGCCCTGTGAAATGAGAGTTTCGTGAGGAATCTGAATTTCTTTATTTTTTTTATATGAGGAATTTGAGGGCAAGCAGAAGGGAAAATTATTTCTATTTATTTATTTATTTATGCAAGCAAACAAATTACTTAGTGCTGATACCTGCTTCCAGTTGGAAACTTTAGGTCCTCTGCACCTAGTTTCTTAATTTTCTTCCTTTCCATCTTTAAGTTTTCCTCTTTAAGTTTGGAGGATCTAGCTTATTCTCGCCCTCAGAGATTAAAATCCTCTTGGCAGAAGATTTTTTCCAAAAAAGCATATATATTCTTAAGATAGCCTGAATCTAATGGCCATCATGAAAACGTACAGGCCACTCTTATAAGCCAAAGCAAGGAGCTTGGAGTCTTGGAGCTTGGCAGATCCTGGCCAACTTTCACACAGGGCTTCTCTAGCATGCAAGTAGGGTCGCTCATGATAAAATGTTTTTCCTTTCCAGCCTTATATGCAGGAAACTTTCTGATTTAAACATCAGCTTCAGTTTATTCCTTGGATCACCCGACTGAAGTGTGTTTTGATCTCTTCTGCTCTCCAAAGCCATAAGCAAGATGTGCATGTGTGCGCGCAAGATGTTGCGCTTCCTTTGATCCCTGGAAGGTTGTTTTGGTGTCGCGCGAGCTATTTTTATTTTGCTTTGTGTGTTGATTTTGCTGAGCGCCGCGGAGTTGCAGAGCTGCTGGAGCGGTCACGTCGTAGGGCAGGCACAAGAGCGCGCTGAGAAGTCTGTGGATGAGAGATGCTTTGAAGTGCTCAGAGGGATTCGGAAAACGAACCATTTGCGGGAAGAGCCCAAGGCGGTCAGATGCAGAGCACGGATGAACCGGTGTGACGGCCTACGGCAAGTCCGTGTGTTACTGTGCGGGTGAGAGAACCCGCTACGAGAAGGACTTCCCAGGTGGTGATGTTGGAGCAGAGCAGAGTATCTGCTGATGAGCTTGGTGTAAAAAAAAAAAAAAAAAAAAAAAAAAAAATCAAGGCAGTGGAAAGGAGACCGCCTGCAGGCAAGGCATACATACCATGTACTGTATACGTCTCGGAGCATTTCCTTTCCACATAAGTATGAGGTATAGGCAGTTCATTTTTCTTCGGCAAGTTGCATGTGGCCATCATCCCTTTTCTTCTAGCCACCCTAATAAATACAGGGTGAAGCATTTTCAGTGTGCAGCCTTTGAGCAACGTGTTATCAGTTACACCGTGGGCTTGGGAGGAAGAAATGTTCTTGGAGAGGCTTAAATGCTCTGGCGCACGAAAATGGGTATGAGTGTGGAGCTAGGGTCGTTCTTGAGCAACAGGCCTGCGACCGCAACGAGCAAACCCTGAGCAGCGCGCGCTGGCCTGCCCTTGGAGAGCAGAGATGTTTTGGTGCTCTGAGCTGCACGCTGTAGCAATGCTCTGTTGAATAAATGGAAAATAAGTCTTTATTTTGGCCCTTCTTTATTTCTGGCCAGTAACTCCCCAAAATCCGTGGATTTTGCGCTTTGATGCCCACATATGGAAAGGAGTGGCCACCATGAGAGTCTTGCGGAGTCTCCCATCTGGTTGGAGCCCTCCCGGGAGCTCAGGCTCTGTCTGGAGAGGCCGAGGGAGCTGGTCTTGCTTAGCCAGGAGGAGAAAAGGTAACGGGGGGACCTGTCCCCAGCCTGCACCAACCCCTGAGGAAGTTCTCCAGAAGATGAGGAGGACGTGAGGCAACAGGCCTGAACTGAAGGGAGCTTCTGCCTTTGCGTAAGGAAAAGAAAGTCACTGAACGCTGTGGGGGGCAAAATGCTGCACTCCATCTACGCTGTTGCGAACCCGGCGTGACAACGTTTGTAGTCAAGGGATTATCAGGATTTGCTGGTATAACTGAGAGAAGAAATTGGCTTACAAGGAGCCAACGGATTTGCAAATGAGATCCATGTGTAAATGTGCTTGCTTGCCCTGTATGTATGTTCTACATATGCCCCTTTGCTGGGAGTTTCACCCAGTCCCAGATGCATCGATCCAAATTTTCTAAAAACAAGTGCAGAAGGAGTCACGATCTGGGCCCATACCTTGTTCAGAGGTGCCCGAGTCCTGGGCATAGCAAGGGGGACTTCTCTTGTGGGCTACCCTGTTTGCCCCATATCAGAAGGCATCTCTTCGTTAGAGAGACTCTAATGAAGCAGGGAAAGACAGTTTTTGCAGTATAAAACCCATAAAGAGGACACGATGCCCTTCTTTATTGTGCCCTCCTCTGGCACTGCGTAGAAATGACTTTGGTATATATATATTTTTAATTGCATGCCTTTGTATTGGGACACTTAATTGCACTGGTTTACATTAGGAAAAAATCAGCGTGGGGGAAAGAGATGCTTCTGCATCATGGCCTTTCTCCTCGCCAAGAGGTAGATTTTCCTTGGGTTTGTGTGTTAGCAGCACTCATCTGTTTCCAATATTGTCAGATTAAAGATGCAGAGATAGAAAAGAGAGTGCAAGTGATATGGACTTGAATGAGTTTTATGTAAATCACTGGAATTTCTATAAGTCCAGACTTTGGGAGCTGCAAAATAAATAAATAAATGGTCTCTCACCCTGCTAAAACCAAAAGGAAACAATAAAAACCACCAAAACCAATCAAACAAACAAAAAAACCCAAACACACCTTTTAAGTAAAGGCAACAAAAACATTTACTGTAAAATATATAGTTTTTACTATACGGCCTGCTTATACCCCCAGATGCCAGGAGGATTTCAATATTCTTGTTGGAAAATTCAAAACATTTTGGCTCTGCGGGCTGCATATTTCCAAGTGCTACTTAGGTCTGTAATAGAACAAAATTCCAAGTTTTCTGATGTGCACTTGTTTTTGTTTTGAAACAAAGTTTTTTGGGGGACAAGCACAATAACTGCACCTGAAGCACAATAACTGCACCTGAATCACTATCGTCGTTACTGTTGCGTGAGACCTTGCGTACCCTGAATTTATGAGCATCTGTAGACTGTGATGTCCATGGTGGTAAGAGCTATAGGTTATGCTTTCTGCCTCTGGAAAAAGGGAAAGAGAGCACGCACTGATTGATGGCAAATAAGAGCAAAATGTTGATGGGATGATGATGATGATAAGTATCAAGGTAACATAGCATCATTATTTTGCTTCAGGTCAGTGCAATAATGCAGCTCTGATTGTGTGCCTTGATGGTGATGGAATGAGGGAGGAATTTTTTATTGTTATTCTTTTTTATCACTTAAACTCAACTCAGAAGAATAATTTTTTTGGGGCGGGGAAAGGGAAATTATTTTTCCTGTGGTAGGAATTTAACTCGATCTCAGCACAATGACTGGAAAATCTGGAGGTGTTTCAAAGCAATGTATAGCAAGCTACCATTTTTTTAAATAGTTCCAGGCTTTATTAAAATAGGTGTGAACCTGTCATGGATGACAGATCCCTTGTAGCAGAGGGCGGCCAAAACCAGCCAGGCACTGCTGGCCCAGTAACGCCGAGCCATGATCAATGCATGCCTAAGCACTGTCATACAATTCAAGATAATAATTCATAAAAGAGGGGAAAAAGAGCCTATACTTACAACTTAATTACTGCTTTTTGGCCTATTCAGCCAACTTATTGCATAGCGCACGCGATTTGGAAAAGTGCAACTATTAATCCTCCTTTCTTCTTGTTTTTAATCCCTGTCCGTCAAGCAAGGTCTCGTGCATCGGGGTTGAGAGAGGGGTTTGGTGAGCCCTCGGATGGGCTCCTCTTTCCAAGCCAGCTCCTCAGAGAGCACTAAATCTGTCTCGGATGATTTGTACCTCCCATTCCTGATACCTGGAAAACTTCAACTGTGCAGTGGGGTTTGCAGAGTTGCTCTGTGGCTGCAGAGGCTTCAGCCTCCCCCTGCGGTCAGTACCAGGCAGTCCCATCCCCAGCATGTGTTTTCTCCCGTTGCTCCTTACGGGAGCATTGGTATGCAGTGTTCAGCCTCCTCTTTCCTTTTCTTCTCCCCGAGTAAACTTTTATGTGAGCTCCATGGAGTTATTTTTCCTTTTGTTTTCCTCTCCATTTTATCATAAGTGATGAGGATTTATGGCGTGATCTCATCCATCGGATGCACCAGAGTGAAACAAGCCCAGTTCAGAGCTTTGCCTGGAATGAAATACGAGCGTTGAATACATGAGCTTAAGAAACAAACCCATTTTAATGCAAGCTGTGCATCATTTCCAATCACCTTTTTTCTTTTTTCAGGCCGTGACTGTGCGAAATTCCATGGCTAAATCCTTGTACAGTGCCCTGTTTGACTGGATTGTGTTTAGGATTAACCACGCGCTTCTGAATTCAAAGGACATGGAGGAAAACACCAAGGTAATGTCTCAAGTGTCTTGCCAGATATTTTGTTTTAAATTATTTTTAGTTTTGCAACACATTTCTGCTTTACAGTGTGTAACCAAGGAGTAAAATGTGGTGTAAGCTTCAAGCAGCAAATTGCTTAGCATGAAGCACACTCTTTATCTCGTGGAACGTTTCTGTTAATATTGTGGAAGGAGCGTATAATTATTTTAAGTGATACTTTCTGGATCCAGGAACAGTGAACAGCCTCAAATAATATCTCTGACAAGCAACTAGAGAAAAGGTTTTATTTTAGTTGCGACGGCCTCTGCTCCGCACCAGCTCCAGCACGAGTGCCAAATCAGTTTTCTCTCCCTGTGAGTAAGACTGTTGGATTGTATGTGAGGACAAATATAGATAAAATATAGGTAATAAAAAGGATATATCATTTTTTTGTTAATCTTGCCAGCAAAAGGCGTTTGAGTGAGGCGGCTATTCCATAAAAAGTAAAATGGAAAGGCTGTCGGGCTCGTGTGCGTCGAGCAGAGGATCTCAAACTATCAGGAGAGTGAAACTAGGGAAAACATCCCAACGGGAAGAGTGAAGTCAGCCCAGTGCCTCACTTGATTTCCCAAAGAATTTATGGAAGAGATTACATGACATTTCCTGCGATACGGGGCTGGACTTGATGACCCTTTCCACTCCTGTGCTCCAAAAACTAACGTTTTCCACCGCGCTCCTAGCGGAGACCGACCCTCGAGTAGCTCTCCAACAGCCTGGCCGTGTAGATGTGTATGTGCACACGCATGCTTGCAGCTAGCCAAATATCCTGCTTTTTTTTTTAAATTTTGGGCACGGGCCAGCCAAATTTCTTGGTTGTGCGTCCAGACTGTGGCCACGGCTGCCAAAAGGAGGATTGTTCTGCTAAGTGCTAACGTTATGTTTGAATTGCGTCGCAGGTTGATGGAAGTCGCAGGGCCTCTCAGCGTATCTCATCTTTAGTTTAACCCTCTGGAAATGCTCGTAGCGATTATAGGAGTGTGGGTATAGACCGTCAGGAGGCTGTGGTTGGGTGAGAGCCATGTTTAACGGGAGGTGATGGCACTGCGAATAGAAAAGTTCGTTAAAGTGGGTGAGATGCCACGTGTTTTCTGACTGCACGTGTTCCTTCTCCGTCTGTTTAACATACTGAAAAATTTGTTGTCTTTCCTAATTTTTTCAAGTCGTGAATGCTTGTTTGGGCTATCTGGAAAAAGCTGTTTGTGTGTAAGCATTGTAAGAGCCCAAACACATGCTGCTTATCTGCACTGCTGCCTTCATTTGCTCCAGGTGGGACTCCAGGTCCATGTAACTGGTTTATTCTGCCCCCTGTTTCCCTATGGTATCTCTAGGATGCCAAAATCCAAGTTTTCTGCCCCTTATCTTTGTCTGAAAATTGCCTAGTAGTTCTGTTATGGAGCGAGTCCTTGCACAAGAGCAGATCCACGTATGCTGGCAAGCACCCAACTGGAGCCTGTATAAACACAGATTAATTTTCGTATTTCCCTCCGGAATCGAGAAGGTACATGAATTTGGGCTTTTCTGTGAAGGAGAGGTTCAAGTGGAGCATTTGCGTGCATTGCATGGAGCTGTAGAGAGGAACTTTGTTAAACTTGGATTAGAAAATTTCCTCTCAAGCTGCTTTACAGTGTCACCTTCTTGCCCCTTGTTGGCCACTGACTTCAGTTCCTCTAGCAGTGAGGAAGGAAGAAAGCTGTCACGGTGCCCTCAAGCAGCAATTGCAACTGCTGCTCCCTCCTCCACCCTGGAGGACCTGAGCTGATCCTAATTAATTGTGTTTTCCCTAACACTTTGCAATCCTCTTTAAGTCCTTTTGCAGCTTAGGCTTTGAGAAACCCCGGATTAGCGGATAGCCCCTTCTTAACTCCCATATGTGCTCTTGGGGTTTGGCAACAGGAACGAGGAACGCCAAGGTGAACCTTGGCACAGGGGTCTGTGATCTCCAGTGCGGATAGGAATGCTGCTGAGCAAGGCAGGAAGCATGAGGGACCATCATGTGTTGTTCTGGCCAAAACTGGTAGTTGCTGGGATTAGCTGCTTTTCACAAAGGCAACATGTCAACACTTAGATGGGCATTTATCATGGTATCTACTGGCCCCCCAGATTTTTCTCCACACCTACTTAATATCTGATTTGAGAGAGAAAAATCTCATCTGCCATGCTCAGAGTTCAGTGTGGATGTCATGAAAGCCCCCTTTCACCAGGGGGCTTGGACCTGCTCTGAGTTGAAAGCCCGCAGGTGGGCAGCCGTTGAGGGTGGCCCTCAGCATGTGCTCTTCCTAATCTCACAGGAATTTATTGGTACTGGCGTAATCCTGTGCCATGCTTGTAGCCTGTGTTGCTTTGACTCTTCAGGTGTCCTTTTAGGTAGTCCTGCAGCTTTTGAAGGTGCAGAAGGTTGCCAGAAGGGGAATTGCCGACAACGATGGGGCATCTGTGGCAGATGGACTCCATATGAGGCATAGGGTTTTTTTTTTTTTAAATAAAAAAAAAAACCCACTACTAAACTAAAATTCTCCCCATTTCAGAACAAGCATGAGAGAATACGTGTTGTCATCTCTGTGTTTGGTAAATGTATTTGGCTGAGGCAAAGTGGCCTTGCTCCAGCTATCTGAGATGACCTCCGAAGACCATAGAATCATAGAATGGTTAAGGTTGGAGGGGACCTCTAGAGGTCATCCAGTCCAACCCCCCTGCACACGCAGGGTCACCTAGAGCACGTGGCACAGGACTGCGTCCAAGCGGGTTTGGAAGATCTCCAGAGAAGGAGACTCTATAACCTCTCTGGGCAGCCTGTTCCAGTGCTCTGTCACCAGACCTCTGTAGAGCAGAGGATCGGCCTCTTTAGAGGTTATAGCATTCCTCAGTGAGACCGCATTTGCCAGAGAAGCTGTTCCTGGCCCATTAAACCCACTAAATCTCTGAGGGACTATCTGTACCAGTGATGGACAGGAAGAAGACGTAGATCCTAACAAGGTCGGTGGCCCTGAGAGAAATTGGGACAATTAAAACGGAGTGCAGTTTTGTGTCTCAATATGTGCGTGTCTGATGTCAGCAGCGAGAAGATCAAAAGATGAAGCTAGGGTAGAAAAAGAAAATAAACACTCAGGCCTCATTCTTTCAGTGTATTTCAAGCTCGTATTTGAAAGACTGAAATCAGACCTTTGATATCCAAATTTAGTGAAATGTATGGTGAATTATTTTAGGAAAACACAGAGGGCTTTGGCTTATCTTGCCTGCTGACAGCATTTGTAGTGTTATATCTGAGTTGCGGTTGGAATAGTTATGTGATACGTATTGGTTTATGCTTATAGCAGTGCTGCACTGTCCCAGCCTGGCCGTGGAGCCCTGGCTGCTGGTGTGTTCTTCGTTCTGCACCGTCCCTTCTCCATAGCTCTGGAGTTCTGTTATGCAAATGACTGTTCTGATATTTAGCAAATTGTCCAAAATTTGACCTTATATTAATGAGGCCAGAGACTTTTCCTTCTCTTGAGAGCTAGAAAACTAAACCTCGGAGAGCTCTTTTATTTAATTTGTGTTTCCTAAATTAGGCTAAAACATTTTACAAGTCCTCCCTGATGCTTAAAGGAATGATGTCGTATACATCATGTTTTAATGAAAGACATGTTGGCTATGGCTCTTTTTTTTCTTCTTTTTTATTTAAGCTTTTTCCATTTGGTTCTGGTGAAATGTCTTCATTTCCTGCTAAATAACACTGTTATTGTGCTCAGATGAGGCGCTCTGTATGTGTCCACGACACTGAAGGTGAATCCATGCTGTTAAATGACATAAATTAATCAACCAGCTTATTCTTGGCCATTAAAAGAGGGGAGGAACTGATGAACCTAATGGGTTTAATGCACATCTCTGTCATTCCTCAAGCCTCAACTTGCCAAATCCTGGCATGTCACTGCCTCCCGCTTAGCGTGACATGCCAGCATGGGGACGGCAGCACTGCAGATTGCAGCCACCCTTTCACAATTCCTGGTGATGATTTGAGTTTTTATGGTGTTGGCTTTGCTTGCCATGGTGTAAAAGCAACAATTATTTTTTTCTTTTTCCACGGGAATGTATAGGAAACCTGTTTGCAACTGCCAAAATGCTACTCACCAGCTTTAAGTATTAGTTGCAATAGAGGAATCATGTAAGATAAGCTAAACTTAGCTACATGAGGTCTAGTCACTGATGTATCTCTGCGGATTGCCATATGGTGCTCATTCAACAACGTGAATTGGAAACCAAAGAACTGCAAGATGTGAAAGGCCTTTAGTTATTTTTTCTGCAAACCTAATCCTAAAACCAGTAAGAGTCCATGCTTTTGGGAGCTAGGTGAATTTTTAGCAAACTAATTTAATGTATGCATACCTTAATGGCAATATATATATATATGATTTTTACTCTTGCAATGAGAAATGGCCATACATTGGTAGCCATACGTTTTGCAGTCTTATAAGGGAAAAGTCAGTAGAGTCCTTCAGCATAGTTGCAGTGAGATTTCTGGAGAATAAGGTGTTTCCTTCTGTAGGTCAGTTAGCAGAGAAATAGTCCAAAATTCCCTGGGTTTTATCTTAGAAGTTTTAACAGCTTCAGTGTGTCAGACTTTTCCATGTGGGAACTCTTTGCAGTATTAAATTACAAAAGCAATATGGGAGAACTGCCTTGGTTGAACAAAACCATGCTCATCTTGCATGCTCGTTTTTCGTTTTGATAAATGCAATGATTTTGTTAAATGGGGGATTTGGGGAGTTTCCCTGAATTTTACTTGCCTGAATTTCTTTGATATGGCACTTTGTGTGATGGCAAAAACAAATAAGTCAATTTCAAAATGTAATTTGTGTTTGTGTGTGTGTATATATATATTTACTTATTTATAGCTAAAATAGCTGCATATTTTTCTATATATTTGAACTGTTTTGATTTATAGATTTATTTATGTACACACACAGAAATATATTTAAGGAGATGTTTTGACTTGATAGATTAAACAGCCTTAAAAATAGTATTCGTGCAGAAGGTATTTCATAAAAGTTGTGTTTGTGAGGGCCTGAGAAGTCCAGACCTCCGGAATTTGACTTGTGTCCTTGTGGTTCTGGCTTAGCAATGACTCCATGTTGTCAACATGGTCATTGTGAAAGATGGGACACCTGGAGTGGGCAGTTCAAGGTGGTTCTTGCTCATTTTTACCTGCACAAGCGTTCAAATCTCCATTTTTCAGTTGAACAGCTATTTCTTGTGGGCATTTAGCCAAGTGATTCTAAGTGCTGGGCAGGTGGCCAGATCTCTTCAGGAGTCATCGTTTTAGTAGGCCTGTGTGGAGGTGAGGAGGGACTCAGGTCTCTCCAGGCCTGGATTCAGGGGAAAAGCCCAAACATCAGGCAAGAGGAGACATCCTTCTGGAAAATGCAAGTGCTGGGAGTTTTACAGTTGTGCTTTTTCTCCTACGAGTGTTTGGGTGGCTGGAGTCTGTAGGCCCGTAACACTCGGAGCGGGAGGGAGCGTTTTAGCGCTGGATCTGGAACAGCCTGTCCCGTTCTCCTGAGGCAAACACAGCCTAGTCTGTGAAGGCCGCAGAAAGCAAGAAAAGCTCGTTCCCTGCTCAGGAAATGGAAAAAGGGTCTTTTGTTCACTTTAACAACTCTGTTGTCGACATTTGAAATCTGAAGGCAGCTCTGATTTAGGGACTGACTTGAGTCCTCCTTTGCAGCAGCACTGTTGTTGCCAGCATCTGTTTAGGAAGTCCCACCTTGGGAGTTACCTTTCATTGCTAAATGGCTTCCCTGGCTAACTTTCTGGGCTATGTTTTATGCAGGTTGGATATTATATTTGATACGGGTTATTTGCCCATCTTGCAATGCATTGTTTCTGTATAAACCCCTGCAGTGCAGGTGATTCTTTGGCAGCCTTGTGGCTGGAGCGTGTTTGCTTAAACACCCTGTATTTACTTTGTAGGCAGGTTTCTATAGACTGTCCTCATGGTCTGAGTCTTTTTTTTTTTTTTTTTTCTCCAATCCTATCTCCAATTTTTCCCCAAAAGATAAATACTTCCTTGGAGCCAATAGAATAAGTTGGAATCGGGTGCAGGTTTCCTCAAGGATGACAATTCGTTTGGTTATAAATAATTTAGAATAAATACTCAAAAGGACTTTTATTTAATAATAAAAAAAGGCCATCTGTCCAGATATCTAAAATTGCATGTTGTCCCTGATGTAGGTAAAGTCTTCCAGATGGCAGAATATTAATAGTTTCAGTAAAAATTAAAAGTCCTTCTGCAGAGTAGATCTAATTCTGTTTGCGTGGGTTTGATTACATCCTGCATGCAAATAGCCCATTTATCTTTCTGTCTTCTAATCGGCCTTTTTCCTTTGTCTTGCAGACTTTATCCATTGGCGTACTTGATATTTTTGGCTTTGAAGATTATGAAAATAATAGTTTTGAACAATTCTGCATTAACTTTGCCAATGAGCGCTTGCAGCACTACTTTAACCAGCACATCTTCAAACTTGAGCAGGTAGGTGTGTAAACATTAGCCATGATGCTAAGGAGCATTGACATCCATTTATTTTGCCAGTGTTCTGCTAATCCGTGTCCTGTGAGTTATTCAAATGTACTTTATATTACATTTTCTGATAAATGAGCATTGTGTACCAGTATGTATGAAAACTGTGTGGGTGTCACTTTGCAGCCTTAAAATCACAGGCTGTACCAGAGATGGCAAGAATAAGACATTTTAATACATGGCAAATAATATAAAGGGGCATAATCACTAGGATGGGAAGAGGCATTTCCAAATAATCGCTTGTTTTCTAATGACCCCAAGCAAGCATGTTGAGGACTGTGAAAGTACATGTCGTTTCATGAATGAAGAGCACGCAATTGGGTTACATCGGAGCCAGTCTGTCTTCTATGGTGTGTGACAACATCTAACAGCAGATGCCTGTGGAAGAATTAATTAAAAGTATGTGGAGTATGATATAGATCTCAAAATAAATATATATATTGGAAAATATATATTTTTCAATGCCAGTAGGCCTACATGTCCTCTCTTCAGGTGGAATTCTTCTTTGGATGAGGTGGGTGGGAATCTTCCTTAAATGAGTTTCAGTAGAGCTGGAGCTCGGTTAGGCACGCTCTTCAGGCTGAGTCCACGCAAGTCAGGGAATCAACCTCCAAAAGTCTGGTGGTTCTGTATTAAAAGAACTCAGAAGTCAGATGAGTCCAGTGAAAAAGTGACATCTGCTCTTGCTTGACCTTGGGTAAGAGGAGGGAGAGAGCAAGCCTTGGCTTCCCTGGAGCATTTGGGTGATTAAGCTTCCTAGTGAAGCTTCCCTATCAATAGTGCTCTTTTCCTTTAGCACGAAGATGGATCAGAGCCACAGTTTTATTTTCATTCCATCTATTCCACGTATATATTCCATCTATTCCAAATATATTCTGGTGCCTCCTGCTGCAATAAATGCAGGAAGAAATCAATGGGAAAATCTGCTTGTACTTACATGCAAGCAGCTCTGCTTTAGGATTCGGCGACATAAAAAGGCAAACCAAAAGCCAGTGCGTGAAGGCAATATAGCTGTTTTTTCCAGGACATTGCTGATAGGCTTTCCAGAAAGGAGTTAGGACTTGTTTTCCTGAGCATGGACTTGGTGGTCATCATCCATGAGGGAATTCCTGTGCTTTGCCTGGAGTTTCTTAGCTCCGTGCTCGTCCCGGGCTGGGTCTGAGTGCAAAGCTCCTGCTTGCAGCAGCCTGGCAGAAGGATTCCATCCGGAATTCTCCTCGGACTGTCTTGCAGCCAATGACCTAATTAGCTTTTGACTATAAATCTGTCATGTGCATGAAATCATTAAAGTGCATATCTTCTCTGTGGATGGGACAGGCAGGTCCAAACGGCACGGTTCCCACTCTTGGTACAAGAAGAAAATGATCCCCTGCAACCTGAGCTAGGGGAAACTATTCTTATCTCTGTGTGTTTTGCCTTCTACAAATAAAGATCATGCAGCTTCAGAAGTGATAGCTTCTGAAGGGGTTGAGGATAGGCATGTTTCATATGGCTTTACATGGCTTTATACTGTTGCTTTCCTTGCACTCTACATATCGAGGAGTGGAGCTGATGGAAACCAAGCTGGAGATACGTGTACAGGCTTTTGGACTTCAGAATCTGCTAGCTGACCCAAAGATTTGTCTGGAAATTTGTCCAAGACATTTGTCACTTGCAGGAGGTTACTCGATCTCTTTTTGTGCTGAAAATCAAGTGATCTTTTTGATGGAAGTTACCTGAGGGTGCTCGAATCTGAGCACGAAGGCATCCTCCTCTGTCTCCAGAGATCAGCTTGTCCTAGCTTTAAAGCATGCAGCATTACCAAAATATTTGGACCTTTCTGCTTTAAAAATAAATAAATAAAGAAAAGAAAAAGCACCAATTTAAGTAAATGACAACAATTTTTCTCAAAATGATGGCTGAATTTTTGGGCACGAGTCCTCTATTTAGCAATGACATTGCCCTGACATGCTTTTTAGATTATAGAAATCCGAATGCTTACCGCAAAGTGATCCAGCCCAGGCGTGTATTATTTTAACCTTATTTTCTTTTATTTCCTACACGCTTTCTCGTGAAATATAGCAAAATATGCTTTGTGATTTTTTTTTCTTCCCCCTCCCAAAAAAAACCCCGCTTTGTTTAAGCACAACAGTATTTCCAGCTGTTTGGAAGCAAGCATTGGAGGCGCCTCAGCCGAAGACGGGCTGCCACCTCCTATAAATACAGCTGCTGTTGTGCCATATACTGCAAATCCATCAGAGTCCAAGGCAGATTCAGAGATCTTTGCAATTCCAAACTCCTGTCTTGGAGCCAACCATATGAATAAGGCAAACACATCCCTCCACGCGCTGTTTATATAAAATAGGAGCAGAAGGCAAAAAGAAGAAAAAAGTAAATGGTAGAGTTCTGCCGTAAAGACAAGTATTAATGACTCTTTGCTATTTTTTTTTAAAACCAACTGTTCTGCATTAAACTTAGCTAGTGATGATTCATGATACATGGGAATATGGTTCACCGGGTGCTGGAAGCGTCCAGGAGAGACGTACGCTAGTGGGACCACAGAGCCCCAGGCTCATAAATTCTCATCTACGTACATTGCCCCACTTGGGTTCAGGATGGTCGTGAGTTATTTATGTCCCAAAAGCCTAGTTTTGCCTAGGAATTGCTGCCTGGCTTGAGGGCAGGAGACCCAAGTGTGCTTTTTAGTGGGACACAGGCCAGATGCTGTGAGGTCTCTTACATCAGGCTGCCAAGACCCCAATTTAAGGTAAGACTGGCCCATTTGCTGCTACATTTTACGTATGTGGGGTGATTCTTGGGTCCTCAAGCAACTGAGCGCCTCTGTCGTCCTCTGCACTTGGATCCTCCTCCACAAAGCAGATAAGCGCAGCGCTGCTGTGCCGTTCAGATAACGCTCGGTGCTGCGATAGGAAGAGCCTTTCTGCCTGACAGCATGCATTTCGATTTGGTTTTATTTCTTTTTTTTTTTCTCAATTTATGTAATAACTGCTGGGCACAAAATTAAACTTGAGAAACTTCTGATAAGAGCAAAACCATTCTAAGAGTTTTCCTTGAGTTTCTTTAAATTAGAGGGACAGGAATGCTGATTTCTGTGTCTCCGTGTATCTGGCGTAGCCCCGATGATTTGTTTTACGTAGAAATGTTCTCCCAACTGTCTTCCACGTCCCTTGTCTCCCACACCTCCAAGCTGGCTGTGTGCAGCGCCTGCATCCTTGGTTATCACTGCTGCTTTGAAGGGATGTTGCATGTACGTGATGCTATGTAGTGGAAGAAAAAAAGGATTTTCTTCTATTACATGGAGCATCTTTTCCCTTCTCTGTTTCCTCGTTCCATTGAGGTCGGGGCGTATGTTAGTGCTGCCGGAGACCCAAGCAGAGCATTAGACGTTGGCCGTGGAGTGCTGTAAGACCTGGTTCAAGTTTCTGTTTGGGTTGGAGATGGGCTGGCGGGCGCTGTTTGGAAAATGCTGTAGTCAGCTGTATCCCGCATGACACGCGGAGGAATAACACACTGCACAAGTTATTGATTTATTATTTGGAAGCGCGCCACGGCACATAAAGGGGAAAAAAAAGAAATGCGTACAGTTATTTAAGCATCATCTTCGGAATAGGAAGATTTCAAACTGCAGGTTAGAAAGAAAATATGACTGCCGTCATTATCGGCCCCCGAAACTGTTTGCTTTGGCTCTTCTGCTCTGGCGGGTTTGTTGAGTAAAGGGAAAAGGGAGATTAGAGGCTAGGATGGGGTTGCAGGAGGGCGTCCTTGGCCCCCGAGCTGCTTCCAGGGCCTCGGAGCTGGGAATAGATGCCCAAGAGGGACTGAAAAAAAGCCTGAAAGACTTATTAAATCTGCATACAGGTATTATTCTGAGGTGACATCTTACAGTTTCAAGCTGTTATTAGAAAGCTGAGGTTGTTTTTGGTTTTTTTTTTTTTTTTTTTTTTTTTTTTTGAATCCCTAACTTTTGCTTCCACCTCACTTCGGCGCAGTGCAACATCCATGAAGCCCACCAGGACCTTTGCTTTCGTGCACCTCTCCTGGTTGTAGTTGCCAGCATGAAGCTCTTAAGATAAATACCCCCATCTGCATTTGTGGGACGTGTTGTAGTCACGTTTTGCATTTAGTCAAGCCCGTGGGTTATCTGGCACCTTGTAACTGCAAGATTTTGAGACACGAATCCACCTTTGAGTGGGAGAGGGAGATAGAGGTAGAACCGCTTTGGGTGTTGGTCAACAAAGAGGCCACGCTTTTTAGAGAAAAACAAAATTTGGGAGAATTTGGGCAAAAGGCCAGTAAGTGGGATGAAGGTCTTGGATGCCCCTTATACTTTCAAGCTAGGTTAGGCAAGAACTTAAGAAATCTTTGGTTCTTCCAGCTTGAAAGCGTTGGCAGTTACTTGGGAGCGCCAACTTTTCTTAAAACAAGGCGACGTCGCTGCTTTGGTGGATTTTCACTGTCGGGATCTATAAAAGGAGCAGAGGGACCAAAGTAGAGGCCTGCTTTGGTGCAGTAACAAGCTTTTATAGGGGGATTTTACACAGGCACTGTCGCACAACTCTTGTCTTAGGAGCCCGCTGTGAGGATGAGCGAATGGGAAGGGCAACAGGCCGACAGGAGGCTGGTCGCTGCCTCCAAGAGCTCCTCGTCGGCGGTGGAGGAAGGTCAGTCCTGTTCCCCCAGGCAGCTGTGGCAAATGGCCCCGGCTTGCACGGCCATCGAAATAGGAACCGCACGCGCGGGGGCACCGCAAGGCAGCGCGGCGGCGTCCAGCAAGCGCTGCTGAGAGCCCAGTTAGTTGCGCCCGCTGTATTTGTCATCCGCTGGCGACTGCTGCCGGATTGACTCCCGCCGGGAAAAACAGACACCATCCGGCGGCGGCTAAATATAACGTCTTTCAGTTATTTGGTCTCTCTTTTCTCATTGCTTTGTAACAACAGCCGGGTGTTTGCCTCGTCTGTGCTTTGAGGAGGATCCCAAAGTGGGAATTCACTGATTTCTTTTTAATTATTTTTTAAGCATGGAATTAGGTAGTTTCAGCACAAGGATTTCACATCTCTGATGCAAAAAGTGTTCTCTCGGTCCTTAGCTTGCTGGTGTGTGAGGCGGTGGGTACCACCGTCCTCGAAGGATGCACCGCGTGGCTCCGACACGCTCGAGCATGGTGACTGCTGATAAACAGGGTGATTTAACAGAAAACAGGTGCCGCTGGCAGCTGTTTGTAACTTAAATGGGTCCTGGACGAAGAGCAGGGGTGGCTGTATGTGGGAACCCCTGCATTTATCCCATGGCGTGGTGAAAAATAGCCTCTGTGCTAAACCTGTTCATGGATGGTGTGTATTTATGCTGGATGTGTGTACCACTTCTTTTTCTACCTAGATTTTGGGGGAAGAAAGGCAAAAAAAAAATCTATATATACATATACGCACACATGCATATGTATGTTGTGAGCTCATAACCTACTGGCATCTTCCATCTTGACACTCTCCCCTAGAGCCTCATGAAGACCATCGAGACCATCTTAACACGCTGGTCTTCTATTGATAACTTGATTCACAGCTTGACACTGTCCGGTGCACTGGGGTTGGCTGGAGACACCTGGCCAGCAGGAGGTCACCAGGAGCTCCTCTGCTGCTTCCAGACTTTGAAAACCACTTCCCAAGCCCTGTTTGTCTTCAGATGGAGTCAAGGGAGGTCTTAACTACCTTGGGTGCCCCTGGTGTGCAGTAGGGTTTGATCACCCACTTTTTTATTGCATTTTTCTTTCTCCTGGATGAGGAATGTCATTTTTCTGCCATCGTTATTCTGACTTCATCCCAGCAGCCGGCACTGGCACCAGGACGCTGGCTCGTGGGTCTGTGGATGAAGGGTGACCAAGAACCTGATGAGCGTGGTCTAGACGGCATGGTTGCAGGTTGGCCAGGACCTAGTTTAAAGTCATTTTTGGAAAGTGAATACTCTCTTTTTTTTCCCAGTGGGTTTTCAATATATTGTCCTGTTCAATATTTTGTCCTAATTTCTGAATTTTGCTGCTGGAGATGAGGTTGGGATGTTTGGGTCCACCTGAATTTGAAGTGTGTTGTTGCACAGATGTCAAGTGGCTAGCAGTCCAGAGAGCCATGATTTATAGCCATGGGTTTACTGCCTCTAAGCTTGTGTTTGTGAACGCTTCAGTTGAAGGTATTAGGAATGGACTTGCCTGTAATATTTTTAGGGAAGAGCTGGGGAAATAGGCAAAGAATGAAAAAAGAAATGAAAATAACTCACTTCCTGCTCTCTATCTTGAATTTGGGGGAAAACTACATTCACAGAGAAAATGAGGAATGGTTGGCTATTGATTCCATCAAAAACCAGCATATGTCACTTTAAAATAAGAGTAGTGGGTATTAAGTGAGGTATTCCGGAGCAATTTATAATGCCCACATAGCCTTGCATGGCAGTAAGTATTCCCACACGTAGCTTCTCTAGAAGAACTATTTTTCCACTGATTTCCCACTTTATTCTGGGAGTTTTTGTGCATAAACAAGGCCGTCATCTGCCTCGCTGGGAAAAGTTGTGGGATAACAAGCTCTGGCAGATCAAGTCCTGCAGCTTATCCAGCCCCATCTGGGAAGGAAGCGAATGAGTCCAGAGGCTTTTCCTTCACTGCAGTGATTTATTCCAGCACTTTCAAAGCAGGTATTTTGCAGGGGGCACGGGAACAATCCGGTCTCTTTTGCATGCACTGCCATGCAGATAATTAACTTTTTAAAAAAATATTTCATTCTTAATGAAATAATGAGTTTTTAATTTTTTAGCTCTCCTCTATAAAAGATGACTTAGGAGTGCACATTAAATAACAGTGTGTTTGCGCTGCCGTGCTTACCTGTTGCTTTTTACAACCAGTTTTCCCTTCAGTTTTGCTGCATCTTGAGAAGGGAGGGGAAAAAAAAGGATGCCCAGAGGCTCTGTGCTGGAGGGAGACCAAGGCAGGATTTGAGGGCTTTATTGCACACGATTTCCTGTGCTTTCAACTCACATATAATCAAAATTTAATCTCCTAGCCAAAAGTCTGCTGCATTTTACATACATATATACATATATATATATATATATATATATATATATATATATATATATGGAATTCTCCACTCAGATTAGATTGGAACAGACATAGATTAAAACAGGCACAGATTAAGCTCTGGTCAAATGAATAAAGCGGGGTGGACTCAGCACGCTGCAAGTTCTTGTGGGTTGTTCCCCCTCTCTGGGTGGATGTAATTGTACAGATGGCCTTTCCCTGCATCCATCCGCTTCCTCCAAGATGCTCTTGGCCTTGGGGGTGTTTCCTGTCAATCAGGATGTATCAACCCCTATGTTGCAGATCAAAGAATCTTTCTGTCTGGTTTAACATCTAAGTAAAGATAACGGACTTGTTTCTCTGCACACTGAGCTGTAGAAGTACAGATGTCTTGTGTTCGTGGTGACTTCTCTCCGTTCTTGCATCCCAGTTGGGAATATTTTCCTGATATGCAGCATTTGTATTTTAATATTAGTACATTGCCCTTTGTTGCAGCCCTCCTTATCTTGGCAAAATCCTCTCGATTACGTGCAGTATTTCTCTTCAATAGTGTTTCTGTTTACTGTAGTTCTTTTTCACAGTTTCAGGAATTCTACCACTTCTGTTTATTTGGTCCATACTAATCCTGTGTGCTAATATGCCTTAGGCAGTAACGTGTGATTACAAAGAAAGATTGCACATCTATATGTACCCGTATGTCTGACATCAGGCAAGACCTCCATGTGCACGTTCTGAGCATGCACATTTCAACGTTTCGTCCGTCCAGCGAACGTCACTTGAGAAGCCTCCATAAGGAGGCCCTGCCAACAAAATCATGCCGACGTGCTCCGAGGAGCAGGGATGCTCATGAGCGCTGACTTGGAAGCTGTTCATCTGCTCGGGGCTGCTCGCTAGGTCATGTGGAGAGCGGTCGGTAGCTCCACAGCCTGTATAGCTGGAGGAGAATATCCAGCTGCTGGTCTCTGAGGAGCCTAATGAGTTACTATGGAATATTTTGGAAATGCTATGGAGTATTTTGGCTTTTTGCATGCTTCCTTGGGGACGGAGCTGTGTTTGGGAGCTCAAAGTGCAGCCGAAACATAGCTCGTTCCTCCCAAGAAATTGCAGCGCTCCACCCTCTGCCTGCAGTAACCCAAGTTTCTTTCTCCCAGGGGTGGGAAGAGTACAGCAATGTGTTTTTTGGAAGAACGGAGGCCAAAAATAGGAATCTGTGGGTTTTACTGGACTAGAAACTCTGCAGATACTAGTAATGTCAATGGTATGAGTCTTCATAACATTGATTCATCGCCAGAGGTCCTAGGATAGGCGTGTGTCTCTGTCAAAAAGTTGTTTTTGCCAATAACATTTTGCCTGCGGAACTGATACAATCTGTGCCAGCAAAAGCACTCTGACCTGTCTTTTCATATTTCAAGAGCTTGTCAGAAAGTTTGCAAGCCCTTTCCAGCGCAGACCATATCTCAAGAGTGCTGAGAAACAAGTTCCAGTGCGCCCTGCCAAGATGGCTAAAATCACTGCCTCCCTCCTTCAAAGTTATTGCCCTCAGTGCGTGAGTCTGCGCATATACACACACACACACACGCCTGATTCTCTCCCAGATTTCAGAAGAACGTGGTTAGATGACGTCAGGGTATTTTACTACAACAAGAAACATGGTACGAGATTCCCTTCACGCTGCAGGGACTCTTGGCCAGGACTTGGATTTGGTGTGTGAGGGAGATTGGCCTCCCTGTGACGCATCTCTGGTGAGAGACTGGTCACTCCTAGCTGGGCCAGGGCCGACTGCTGCAGATGTTCTCACACCTGGGGGCCTCACCATGCCTTGCCCATCATCTCCTTGCTGCTGGTATCGGCAGACGTACAAAAAGTTCTGCTCCAGAGTCAATTGCTCCCCAACTACTGTCAGATATGGCTCCAGCTTCATGATCAGGAAAGGTGATAGGCGTTTTTCCCAAATGGTCTCAGCCTTTTCTGGCCAGTTCACCTAGGTCTAAACCCGTCGATGTAGGGCTCAGGCTGTGAGGTTTGTTCGGCTGCCCCTTGGAGCTCTGTTCACGCTTCTCCAAAGTGCTCTGCTCCTAGGCAAGGTGCAGGGAGTGCTGCTGCCTTGGAAGAGTTTCCTCCAGTCTTCACCCATGGCTGCTCCTCAATAAGTTCCATGTTGCGTGCGGAGGTACCGCGTTGGGAAGAGCAACCTTGAGTCATCTTCTGCTCAGAAACCAGGGCAGGTGCTGCAGTGCCAGGAGACAACAAGAGCAGCTCAGAGGGGATGGCTGTTTGCTATTGTCCACAAGACCCGTGAGAGCAGGTCCAAGGAGTTCCCTTGGGCTGAAGTGCTCGGCTCCGCAGTGGCTGGTTGAGCTCGCTCAGTATGAAGTAGGTTGGACGTAACTTCTAAGGCCATCTCCAAAGCACTGCAGAGAGGCAGTCGTTGCAGCATGGAAAATTAAGTGCCTATTTGTATTTGGCCAATGCGTTCAGGAGAAATGCTTCTAGAAAGCTTCTAAAACAGCAATAAGCTGCCTGCCAGGTTCAAAGTTATGTAGACATTGAACTCTAGGTGATGGGTTTTGGGGTGGGGGAAAATAAAAGTGCAAAGCTCCCACCATGGGATACAAGTAGTTCAAAAAAGGTCATGATAAAAACTAGGTGAGCTGCTTTACCAGTCATAATAGTCATATTTTTACCAAAGGGCCTCTTAATCAGTCAGCTGGCCACAGTAATGCTCGATGGTAAGTGGCGCCGCTCATCTGGATTTTCTGGGTGGCTTCATTGGGGATTTTGAATTGCATCTAGGGAGGCGCATCATTTTTTGACTCCTCTGCATAAGTAAATGGAATTATTTCACCAGCTTGTTTTTTATCACATATTGTCTGAATGTTTTGGTCCCTGGTGATCATGCAAGCTGCGCTACCGGCTCTTGTGTGCAGCTACCTACAAAAAAAAATGGTCCCTTCAGGATCCACATTTTCTTCTGTTTTGTCTTTCTATTACTTTAAATGATTTTTTTCTTCCTTTTGCAAAGCTTCTGCATGTTGTTACACTTGCACCAAATATTATGTGTTGTTTTTCTCCTATTTTTATCTTAGGAGGAATATAGAGCAGAAGGCATTAGCTGGCACAACATAGACTACATAGACAACTCCGGCTGCATAAACCTCATCAGCAAGAAGCCAACGGGCCTGCTCCATCTGCTGGACGAGGAAAGCAAGTAAGTGGGAGCTGCAAGGGCTGCAGCAACGTTGGCCGGGTTGATTTATCGTGCTGGACTGCTCGGTTGACCTTTTGGTTCCCATCAGATGGAGCGGATGGCAGGGAAGGAAAAAGCAAAGCCGAACAACCTGACTAATAATTATTCAAGTTTGGTGCTGGGCTTCCTGCCGTGATGGGGATGGGCAAAGGTTTTCCCTTGCTTTACTATTCCCCTTGTATTCCTGGCCACCAAAGGAAAAGAGAAGATGCTTGAAGTGAAGCTGAGTTGACTGCAATGAACTATATCTTTAATGCTGGGCTAGGCTAAAGCAACCTGATGTGCTTCTCTGTCCTGATGTTTTTTTCCCCCCCTACTAAAAATGACCTTGGAAGTAGAGCAGGGAATGGGAAGCGCACTCACAAGCTGCAGAAGATTTGTGGGAAGCTTAAGGATGAAGGACTGGCTTCTTCCTGCTGTGCTTCAGCTCCCCTTGTCCCTCTTCCTCCTCCTCCTCCTCCTCCTCTTGAACACTAGTTTTAGGCAGGTAACACCTTGAAATTACGTTTGCAGATAAAACAGGTATTATTTCCTAGCTATAAGAGTATCTCACAGATGTGGGGCTGAGCATATGAGCATATATAGATATATGTATGTGTCTGTATATTTAAATATAAAAGCATTGATAGTGTAGTTCAGTTTGGATCGATATTCATTGAATATTCTAGGTGCAGAAGTGGAAACTCAGGCAAGTTCTGTTTTCCTATTTGCAGTGGAGTTTTCCTTTTTCTTTCACATTCATAGCTGACCTCTTTTCTTCCCCTCTTTCTAACCAGTTTCCCCCAAGCCACGAACCAGACGCTGCTGGACAAGTTCAAGCGGCAGCACGAAGGCAACTCCTACATTGAGTTTCCAGCGGTCATGGAACCGGCTTTCATCATCAAACACTACGCGGGCAAAGTGAAATACGGAGTAAAGGTTCGTTGCTGCTTTCATTTACAACATGACCCACTCATGTGACCAGTGCTCTCCTCCTCCCTTTCTTCTTCTCCTCTTCCTCTCTCTCCTCCTCCCAGGTAGTGTTGTATCTTAATGTTCTTTTCCCAGTTACAAACCATGTACTCTGCTATACTGGGACAAATTAAAGGAACTAAAATTAAGATTGATTGATGCTAAGCTCCCATGTTGTGATTTGGTATTACATGCTTACGGTTAACCTGAAGTGGCAAAGTGTTTCTGGGCTCTGGATCCTACAGGAGATCTTCACTGTTCCATCATTGTCTTTAGTACTGAGATATCCTAGTTACTTAAGCAGGGGGCTCCTTAAGCAGGTCTTTGATGTAGAAGCTTTGGAAAATCCCATGCAAGTTATTTCAGAGTTGTCCCCATTTATGTGCCTGCTGCTTGAATTTGGGTCTGAAGATGCATCTGTGCGTGTGCAGATCCACCTCAGGCCATCTCGCCCCTCTTGCTTATGGGTTCCTCTTTTCTTCCTCACTAGGATTTCCGCGAGAAAAACACGGATCATATGCGGCCGGACATTGTCGCTCTGCTGAGGAGCAGCAAAAATGCCTTCATCTGCGGCATGATAGGGATCGACCCGGTGGCCGTGTTCCGCTGGGCGGTCCTCAGGGCGTTTTTCAGGGCGATGGTGGCGTTTAGGGAGGCTGGAAAGCGCTATGTTGAGAAGAAAACCGGTAAGTGTGTCCATCTCCTAATCTTAATGCCAGTTTTTCCACCAGCAGGTATCGATCTAACATATTACTGAGGTATTTCAAAATAGCTGGTCTGGCTTATCGATGCGTTCCTCAGAATCTATTAAAAAGAAAAAAAAATCAATTAAAGCATTTATAGATTTCCGATGCCCAAATGCACAGTGTGATGCAGTTACGTTTCCAACTATGCAGCAGGATTTCAGTGTGCTGTACCAAATGATTTTCATTTTTCTGCTGCCTTAGTGTTTCCGTCGCATCACAAACCTTGCGTGATGTAAATAGATGTGTAAAAAGCTCCCAGAAAAAAAAAGGTGAATTATTTTTAACTAGGAATTCCTGCACAGTTAGTGTAGCAACTGGAAAAAAAATAGAGAATCATTCTTCTCTATAAGCCTTCAAGCTGTTCAGCCTCTCAGCTGAAACCGTTTGCGTAATTTATTGCTACGCAGTTATCTAGAACCAGCTCTCCATCCCCACACAGAACGTGGGGGCCTTAAATTCAAGGAAAGTAGCGGTGCATCATCATGCTATGGCAGGCAAGACTTGGCTGCGCTTTTAGACCATTTCTCTGCATAAAACAATTTGAGGGAAGACAGGTACAAGCTATTGCTAGCAATTCCCGGGCACAAGAGGGCTTGAAATTCCCGATGAAACAAGAGCACCGGCAGGGAGGATGTTGGCTGTGTTAAAAGCTTATAAATTCCTTTATAATTGGAAATGTCGAGAGCAGAGCCCAAGACCTTGGGACCTGAAAGCACCTTGGGTCTCTGCAAGAGCCTCCTGCCCTGCGGGTTTCAAGCCCTGCTTTGCCTTAGTGGCTGCATCCCCTGGCTTGAGCTACTGTCACTCTCTCACCTGTAGACTGATATATAGATCAGAAAGGGAATCCGGGAGGTCTTGCTTGCTTCTCTTCTCACCCCGAAACAAATTACACAGAAATTATATTTTCTGAACCTTTCCCAGCTTCCTATAGTTTCTATATTGATCCGAAGCATCTCTATAGGGCAAACATCCCTTGTTTTCCCTACAAGCTGTGGCTGAGCATGAGCAGCTGTGCTTTGGCACCTATAGAATGTTTTCTGCATCCCTGTGAGTGACAAAATCCCCTTGTTTGGTGAGGTTTTTTTGGCCTTTTTTTTGCACTATCCCTGCCTATAAAACTGAGAGAAGCCACAGGCTGCAGATAGGTTCATTTGGCCACTGCAACCTCATGTTAATCAAAACTATTGTGCCCCCGGTCTCCAAAACAGGTTGTAAAAAACACAAATTGCTCATTTGGGCAGTTGCATCCATGGCAGAAGCTATTTGGTTAATTAGGAAGCAATTCCCTGGACGTAGAATTAACCCGTTTTGGTTCTGAAAAAGAAACACGCAATGGAAGGCAGCACATGCTTTAAGTTTATTTTATTTTTTTAACCAAACCTTGCTGGCTCTAACCAGCCTGATTTGAAAGCTTCAAGCACTGAGGCCGTGAACCTGCAACTGGTGACAAAATCACCTGGAGATCAGCTAGAACAGCTTCCTGCACATGCATTTATGCCCTACATCCTTTCTTGCAAGCGTGCCTGCATGCATTTTATATCTTCCAATAAGCCACATTTTCTAATTCTTGTCTTCCAACAGACAGGTGTAAGTAAAAAGGGGAAAAATGTTCAAAATGTTCTTAAAAAAAAAAAAAAAAAAAAAAGTGTGCCTCTATTCTTTTGCATTAGACCCAGATTGATCCACACTGCTTGTACCTGTCTGCAGGCCGTCGGAGTCGCGCTTGCGATGCCGAGCTGAGCCTTTTCTGCAGAATCTCTAGCCTGGGTCTACCAAACGCTGCAAAAAATGATCTGGTTTTTCTTTTTCCCCCTCCCTGTGCCACTTCAAGCAGTCTCCTTGCCTACGCCAGTAGTGCCCACCAGTGCTATGAGCTCCTCCGTGCTCTGCTTGAGCCGTGCTGGTGCGCAGGGGCACCGGTGTCTGTCCCTGCTTGCCCCCCTGCTGTGCTGGGGTGACAGAGAACCAAAGGAACATTCTCAAGGCTTTCAGCAAATCTGTTTGCCCCACAGGCATCTCTGCTGTCTTGTCAGGCTGCATTCCCTATGCCAGCACTTCCAGTAATTCCCCCGTGAAAAGCTAGAATGGGAGGCGTTGGTATGAACGAGCCCGTGAAGATCGGTGCTTTCTGCTGCCTTTTTGGGGTCATTTTGCAAAGTGGGATGGGAACGCAGGGCCTAACAGTGGTGAAGGGGTCGTGTTCAAATACACCCATTGGGAGTATTAAGGAATAATATATGTAACCCTAAGGAATTACATATATACACCTATTAAAAAAAAAATATATATATTTATGTTTGCCGGATAAAGGTGGTAACAGAAAACAGATCCTGTGTTGAACAATGCAAAGGGATATTGATGTCAAAAAGATGCTACTTGACAGTGTTCCTCTGTAAAGTTGAGGTTGATGCTTTCTGCGTTGGTGTGAAATGCTTTGGGATGTGCTGACTCAAGGTAACACCTCAGTGACCTCATCACACCAGAGCACGATCAGAATTGGCTTTTTTCATTTTCCTCGTGCATTTCGATGATGATGGAGATGTGGCCCCTGTGCCACGTCCCTCCTTGACAAGGCGACTTCTCCGCCTGCTCCTTCCAGCTGTGCCCTCTCCTACCCCAGCAATCCCACCCCGATCCACTCCTTGTTCTCTCAAGGAATCCTGGCTCTTTGCTAATATTTCTGGTTTTAATGGTCAAATCTCTACAAGACGTGGTTTGACACCCCATTGGATTTGGAGGTGGCCATGCTGGTGAGCATCCATGCAGGACTCCATGGCTAACGGCTGGGAGGAGCAAGGAAAGGAGTTAACAAAAGCAAATATTGGTGCCATCTCGATGTTTTCTTGTTTTTTGTTCAACCAATCCTGGAGCAGTTGCAACGTTGTTGTGCTCTGGCTGGGAAATATCCTAAGGAGCAACAGAGCTGATATCTCCTGCTGCTCATGGGACATGTCCCTCCAGGCACAAGGCACGCGGGCTCCTCTGGAGCAGAGCACCAACATTTCTTCAGTGATCCACGTGCCCTGGTGCTTTGTCATGAGGTAACTGAAGTGAAGCCGCGTCGTGGCCCTGCGCCGCGGAGCCGCTGCGGGCCGGGCCCAAGCGCAACGCTGGAGCGCGGCGCGCTGCTCGGGTCCTCGGCAGCATTGCTCTCTGCTCTCTCCCTATGTCTGCTCATGTAATCTTTCTCTTATTTTCTCTTATTTTGCTTCCCAAGGGCATGATGATGCAGTGCCGTGTGCGGTTTTGAAAAGTGTGGATAGTTTTAGCTTTCTCCATCACCCAGTGCATCAGAGGAGCTTAGAGATCCTGCAGAGATGCAAGGAGGAGAAGTACAGTAAGGCTCCATATCCCGCCGTCCTCTCCGATCCCACGCTCACGTCAGGAAATGGAAACCAGGTGCATTCTGGCTAATGAGGGTGAAAATGCCCAAGAAACCCCCTCCCGGGACAGCCCGCTGCCCTGCCAAGCAGGTTGTCCAACGCGAGGGGTGTCGAGCCCCTTGCCTATTGGATATGGGGCAGATCTTTAGGAGCAAGCTCAGATCCAAACCCGTGGCTGCTCTGACACCAGCTTGCTTAGCTAGTCCTTTCCCCGTTGACCTGCCAGTGGAAACCAGGATATTGTGGCGAGGGCTTCTGTTTCCTTTATCACACGTGTAATAAGTTCAAAGTGCTGCAGAGCCACGAGGCACGTTCCTGGCTGAAGGTATGAGGCTGGTAGAACATGAGCTTCTCCTCCAGCTTGCAGCCAGCTCTTAGCTTTTCTATTTTTTAACTTATTTTGAATGACCCCTTCATTAATTTCAAGGAACTTTCCAAAAAGCAGTAGCTTGAGAACATACCCACTTTGTTCCCAAGGGATTTCACATAAACAGAAGCATTTGGCAACTTCATTGGGTGGGTACAGATGCACTTGGTCTCCGTTTCTCCCTCTCCCTCCCCCGTTACATAACGGACTAGTTCTGCATGACACCACGGACGCTCCTGCCTGCGCTACTAATTGCTCCGGCCGGGCTTCTCTCGCGGGACGAGGAGGGTGTCCGGCCGCGCGGAGCCGGCCGTCCCGTGCGGGGATGTGAGGAGCTGCCTCCCCGCTTGCAGGGAGCGGTAGCACAACATAAAGGCCAACTTTGAAAAGGGAGTGTGTATATATTTATGGAGATATATATACATATTTATAAATGTAAATGGAGCTTATATTTTTAGCCCTGTGAGCTTGGGGCTGCTGTTTACCTGCTTGGGTTTACGTACCAAAGCTTGCACAAATGGAGTGCTGCTGCGAGCAGCCCCTAAGGGCAGCTTTGCTGCCTCAAAAATGCTGCAATTTTTGCCGGAATGCAAAATGCCCAGGTTTGCTTCTCCAGCGACGAGCCCGGTAAGTACAGCCCTTGCACACAAACTTGGTGCAAATGTGCATTTTCTAATCAAAACACTGGGGAAGGAGAGGAAGTCTTTGGATTCCTACTTTAGATCTCCAATTTTGTTTTCTTTTCCTCTGCTAAAAGGCTGGTGATTCTCAATATAGTGATTTCAGTTGCAGCTACGGATTTGCAAGGTTGCAATAGAAGAGGTGCGGGATTTTTGGGTTTGCTTAAACATGAAGAGGGAAACTCATTCAACCAAAACCATGTTTAAACAGAGCTTTAATTTAATGTAAAGCAGGGAAGTCATATGTAGACGTACTGCTGCTTATGTGTTTTTGGATCCTGGGTCTGCAGGGTCATTCTGGCTGTCTGAAGCCACTCTGGCTGCAGAAAGGGGGATGTATTTTGGAGATAACCACAGTTTATTCTCACAGTGTAGATTAGAACAGCCTCTTAGCCTCCACCTGATCTGGGAAACCAGTGGTTCCTACTCATGCCACTATTTTCTTTGCGTGCAGAATTCATGCAACTTAGTAATCCATACTCTGTATTCAGGATCCTCAAGGCCATGTGCAAGTCATCTGATTAAATCTAAAGCATTCTCGCCCTTCAGTTCTAGAAAAACAAAGGTCTTTTCCCAGAGTAGGGCTACATCCATCTACCTGAAATCTTCTTTTCCCAGTCAGTGCAAAGTCCTATTTTTGCTACAGCCTTGTCTTCCTAAATTCAGTCTGGCTTGTCTGATTAGACTGTGGTTTTGGCTTTTTCTTTGGGGGGTTTCTTTGGTGGGAAGGGCAGGGGTGACGGTGAGTGAAGGAGGACAGAGTTTGTTCCAGAAAAGAGAACATGGAGCAAAAAGACTCTTTGAAATAGCAGTGAAAGCCTTTTTTTCGTGAGTATTATGGTCAAAAACATTCTCAAGAAAATGCAATGCTTTATTTTAGAGGAGCCTTCTGCATGTTAGTGGGAATGTATCCAGGCATATATATTATATAAATATATATATATACACACACACACACGGCTAGACATTATGCACTTGCTTACTGTAGTAAATACTTTTATTTTCAGTCAGCTCTATAAACAGTGATCTGTGCTACTGCTACACTGCAAAACTATTTACTAAATTCTGCAAATGGCCATATTTTGAGCAGAATTTTGCTTTCCTGTATAAAATCCATATGATAGCTGTATATATATTCTGTTACTTGAATGTGTTTCAAATCAATGGCCAGATGAAGTGAAGATACCAGAGGGGAGATGTCTGCACATCAGAGCAGCTGTTTGCATTTGCCTGCTTTCTCCCTGGAAAAGCAAATACACACACACACGCACACATATATATAATTTAAATAAGGAAAAAAAAAAAAAGAAAAAGAGGAGGAAGACAAATAACTAAAACAGCAACTAAAATCCCTGTGCCTTTCATTAGCCTTGCAGTTTTCTGCTCTTGTGCTGAGCTCAGTTTTTCCAAGAGGTTTATTGCTGCAGATTCTTAATTACTCTCATTTCTCCTTTTTTCTAAAGCAAGCCTGAAAATGGATTTCTTTGCTTTATATCAAGGATTCCCGTACTCTAAAGAAGAAATTTTTTAGGGCGAAATGCAAGTCTTGAATAAGGTCCCTCCAAAGATGGGAATGTCCCAGAGGCTTAACCTGCAGCAAGGGAGATTTAAAAGGAAGTTTTGAGCTCTAGGAAGAGCGAAGTCCTTGAATAAATTGCTGGCCTTATTTTTCCAGAATCCGCAGGGATAGGGATTACCAAACCTTCAGAGCAGCAGTGGTTCAGGGGCTTTGCCCTGCAGCAAAGCACTGAGTGACCTCCCAGATTTCCTTGGGATTTCACTGGGCCTCTTTTGTCCGCTTGCACATTGGCATTTTGAAGATCTTCCCTCTGTTAACATAATTTTGGATTTCATTTCCAAATTCAACATCCTTTTCTTTTGCAAAGGGCCAAGGGAAAAGCCACCCTGTTCAATGAAATGGGATTAGCACAACCGGCTCAAATTTTTGCCCGTTTTCTTCTGCCCTCATCTTTAGGGAAGAGCTTTATAGCAGCTTTTACCCCAGCAACAGGGCTATATGAACTATGAAAGAGAGAAATATGAGAAGGGAATATATTTTTGTTTCTTCTCATCCTGTTACACACTATGGTCTAGACTGCCTTTGTTTTGTAGGGTTTATTTTTCCCTCCTGAAATTTTGCACCACTGCAAAAATACCAAGAGAAAGTTTTGCAATGTCGAGTGAACTCCACAGTGTTTCCTCTCTCACAGCAGAGATTTCAAGACAGGTTAAAAATTGCTTGGCTGTTTTCTTGTCAACCTCGAGTTGTAGCAGGTCTTTAAACACGCACGTCTCCGTGACTTGAAAAGCATTTTGTTTTTCCAGCAAAAAAATTGCCTTCTGTCTTCTTAAGCGCTTGGTTACAAAACATTTCCACCTCCTGAGAAGGTAACAGGGGAAGTATCTGCCTCTGTGGGGCCTCCAGAACTCTTGAATCTTGCCTTCCTTGGCCGTTCCTCGTGTGGGAGGTGCTTGGGCCGCAGGGAGGTGGGCAAGCTGCTACACTCGTGCTCCCCATTGACTTCCCCCCTTGGTTTTTGGCTCATCAGCTCTGCCCGTCGCTAGCAAAGGGGTCGAGCTGAGCTGGCGGCGGAGCCAGCAGCGGCCGCGGCTCCTCCTCAGCGCCCGTGTCTCTGCGGGCAGCATGTGCACAGCGAGCGCCTGCTCCTCCTCCTCGTCCTCAGTCAACTCTCAGCCCCAGACGGCTTGACTGGCCCTTGGGGGGAAAAGAGCCAGGTGAAACCTTTTTTCTTTCTTTTTTTTTTTTTTTTTGATGTGCTGCTCTAGGTATTACTCGGAAGAGCCCCCGGACACCCCTTTCGGACCTTCAGGGAGTTAACACCATCAATGAAAAGAGCCAGCGGTAAGTCTGCCTCTCCTGCCTTGGCAAGGAAGTCTCAGGTGGGAGAAAACCCCTGCGTCGTTACGAGTGACTGTAGCAATGTTTCTTCCAGCTTGTTTTTTAGTATTTTTTTCTTCTAAATTTTGTCTTCTTCTCATTCTTTCTCCCTCACGTGGTCATATCTAAATGTCTTTACCTGACTTACCAGCAGACATGGAACCCAACTTTCCTCTGTCACAAGGCAGTGATTGTAAGTGGTGGTGATGGCCAAGGTGGTAAGAAGCATGCGGGGGGAAAAAAACAAAAAAACTAATGAATGTGCCAATATCTAGGAAATAAGAATGCGTAGTGCCTTTTTTTCAAGACCAAAAAATGGCTGATCTGTTTGGGTGCCTGCAAGCGGGCTGATGCCTCCGGGCTCTGCTTTGTGTGGAGGACTTGGAAAGTTGTGAGGCTCGAAAGGGTGAATTTTCAAATGTTTGCTTTGTTGTGCTGATGTGTTAAGGCAAAATCAAGGGGAACATGGTGACCGGCATGAAGGTAATTCCTATGATTGGCAAGTTCCTTAATGCGCAGGAGCTCTTCTACCTCCCTGTCGTATTACAGCATTTGAATTTGGTTGTTTTCACAGCTTATAAGATTATTGTTTTAATCCTTCCTTGAAAATCCTTGGCCATTCAAGCAGCTGCTGAATGAAGCCTTTTGCTTGCAAGTCAGCTCAGTGCTCCAAGAGGCCCCCGCAGATCCATGCCCCTTCTGCGAACAGTTCTCCAGATTCGATTCAGAATTTGTCTTCTTGTGACAGAGCTTCTCCATCTCAAAGGGAAACCTGGGCTCTAATCCTTCAATTGTTGAAATTCCTATGTTTTTGACATTTTTCGCAAGTCTTGTGCAGAATTCCAGCTTGCAGGAATCATCCTCCCCTGTTTTGAAGCTTCAGAGGTGACATTCCAGCTACTATGGCTGCACAGCTTTCTTTAAAGGTGATGCAAGGCGAAACCTTCTCCATGCAGAGATCTTCACATGGAGATAAGAGGAGCCCTGCAGCTGGAAACGTTGCTGTTGGGATTCTGTGACTCCGTGGCTGTGTGGCCACGGTAGGCTGAAGGGTAATGATGAGGAGGTTGATACTGGGAGGAAGCTCAGATCTGATATTAGTGCAAAGACCCATCCTGCTTAATTCTTCTCAATGCACATATCCAACCCCAGAGGTGTGTTTTGTGGTGGGTACGTCCAGCAGTGTTTTCCTAGCCTGGATCATTTCCCTTACCTTAGCAAGGGGCCATCACTAGTGCTTTCTGTAAAGGCAGGGAAATTCCTTCTGTCACATCAGAATAGCAGGGAGCAAGATAAATATATTTGTTTACTACTTGCTGTGGAGTTCAGGCTATGGTCAGCTGTATTTATTTGGCTTAAAAACAAGCCAGCATAGCAAACAAATTCCCTTAAATGTACAGGAGATCAAGGGTAACAACTGTTGTGGTTTTCTTCCTCCATCCTCAGCAGCTGTACCCTAACAACTGGTTCTTCTCAGAGTCAGGACAATTATTCCTCAGACAGGGCTGACACATTTGAGTGATTGATGGAGAACACATTTATGGAGGCCCCTACAAGGAGTCAGTTTCTGCTGGTGTGTCCTCAGCAGAATACTCCATGGTCCCCAAATCTCCAAGCCCCAGGAGTGCAATCCAGAACGGGATATCTCATCAAGATCTTTCTCATGCAGAAAGCACTTTGGGACTAGGCACGCAATTTTAGCATTGCTCACTGCCAGCAGCCGTGGTCTGGAGGCACATGGCTTCAGGAAAAGTAGGTCTAAGTGACACTTACGAATTAGTAAGGGGTAGTGATGGAGAGGTGGCACATGAAAAGAGGAATTGCTTGTAAACTGATGCTTTTTAAGTATCCTTCTGTTCAGAGGTGCGCTGTGGCTTCTCGATACATCCCAACAGATCAGCCAAGGAGCAGTTTGGAGCGCTGAGTTAACCAGCAGCATTTTCTTCCCAAGTGCTCTTGGCATTGCGTGGCCGCTGCTAAGCCTGCGCCTCTCTGAGCGCCGCGATGGCCTCGGGACACCCTTCCAAGAGCACATCTGAGGCTTCCCGGTGGAAGCGGCCAAGGAAGGCTCAGTGAGCAAGGCCCAACTCCCAGATCTCCTGTGAAGGAAGTGCCCATGTGGTCGCCACGTGCCGTGAGGGCAGCGGGCCTCAGGCAGACGGCAGCAGGGCGGCCGGCCTTCAGGTCGCCCTCGGTGGCCACCACCTGATTAAACCCCGCCACCGCCAACCAAGCGCTCGCGCAGCAGAAGCCGTTTGCTCTTCGCTGATGTCTTCTGATGAGCGCAAAAAGGCTGCTGCTAACCCATGTGGCTGGCTGGTCCTTTCAGTGACCAAACGGGCCCTGTAAGTCCATCTTCACCCTAGAGTGCCTGGTAGAAGGCCCATTCTCTCTCTTAGTCCAACTGCATGGACTTTCTAGGGTTTTCTCCTCTTTAATCTTCTTTGGAATCCATAGTACCACATCCTGTCCAGAGGCAAACTGTGCGTTACCATCACCTGGGGTTAATTATGGGGTTGCACTTTCAGAAAGTGGCTACTGAGGTTTAGTGGTCCTGGCCAACCTGTGATTTTTTTTTTTTCCCCCCTCCCAGCAAGTAGGAATCTTTTGACAGCTGGGACTTTTATTGTAAGGGCAAAGAAGGTGGAATGGTGAGTTGTGAAACTGGATATTTAAAGATAGGTGCTGAACTAAATTAGCTATTAAACTATAAACTTCCTTTTCGGTCTTAATTTTTTCTTTCGATCTGGCCATGATGCTAGTTCCTCTTTCTCTAGATAAGGGCTTTAAGGTCTTCTTTACTGGGAGACCTCAGAAGACAGGGATGCCTGCCTGAGACCCTGGTTAAATGACCGTGTCCTTCAGAACCCACCCAGGAGGCTACTTTGCTGCTCTCTTCTATGTGTCGAATCTCTTGCTACTCCTTTTTCTTTTGCCTGAAATACTTCTGGTCACTTGGCAGACCCCATGTCCCACTTGGACCTGCTGTTATTTCGTACAGCTATTTCTGGAAAAGCCCCCAAGATATCGCAGTCAGGGCAGAGGCTTTGCCTAAGCCACCCACATCGGAGGGATGCTCTGCAAGTAGCCACAGACCCAAGTTGTCCGTCGGAAAGAACTGGATATTTTTATTCTGCTGCTGATAGGCAGATCTTTTTATGCATATCTGATTTCGAAAACATGATTAACTAGCTGATTGCTTTCCGTGTTGTGTCTGGCATTGTGAACTTTTCATGTGGGAGTGAATGACTAGTGAAGAGAATAAACTCATGATCATCATTTGCCATTGAATTATTTTCTAATCTGCCAGTTTCGAAGCTTTGGGTGATTCTTAAATGCTCTCTGCACTTTATGTTGTTGAAAAAGAAAAACTATCTTTTGTGCATCATCCTGGAAGAGCGTGTTGTGACTGCATTGCTTTGCTTTTCAGCGATGTCTACGGCGTCGGCTGGAACGGCAGGATGGGCATTCGGCACAGCAGGCTCTCCAGCCCGAGCTCCTTCCTAGACAAAGATGGAATATTCGTTAATTCCACCAACAGCAAGCTGCTGGAGAGGGCCCATGGCATTCTCATGTTAGTATGGAAGGATTGGACTTAACGTATATTCTGATATATGTTAGAGTATAATAAATGGCATTGGTATCAATAGGGATGTAAATAGCTGGAATAAATGAATATATTTCTAGCTAAAAAAGAAAAATCTGAGCTCCAGATGGACTAGGATATTGCAAGGTTGGGTCAAAGCAACCTCGGTAGGTTCTGAGCGTCTGATTTATTCGGTCTCTTATCATTCATTTGCAATGACAGGTCCAGGGAAGTGAGGGAGGGAAGGAATCTTCCGGTCCAGCCAGTCTCCAGATATGACATGGATGTTATGCAGTAACATTTTTTTAACGTGACATTAAAGTTTCCATTGTGAATTAAATGTGGAAATGACATCAGTGAGTCATGCTGCAGCCTCATCCCAAACTGCAGAAGCCCTTGCCGGAGCGCTCGGAGTTAACGTGTGCCGCTGGGAAGCAGGGTGGTTATCTGTTCTGCAGAGCCGCTTCCGCATTTATCCCATCCCTGCCAATGCGACCACTCGTTTTAATCGAATACCTTCCTTTTAAACATGTACAGCTCAATTGGTAAGGCTGCTTTGCAGAACGCAGTAGGAAGGTAGTTGCAGAGCAGACCGTAGTCTATAAACCATAGTAAGCAGCTGCTTACGGTGATTTTTTTGAAGGAATTATTTCATGAATTCCTGATGTGTCCTTTTTTCTGGACCTTGTCCTTTGACTTAGGTATTTCTGGGGCTAACGCAAAAGAGACTGATTTCTTAACAGCCAAAGTTGAGCTGTCCTATCAGTTCCAGTCTGTGATCGTATGCTTGGAATAATACAGCTATTTCTTATCTCCCCAGGCGAAATAAGAACTTCAAAGCCAAACCAAATCTCCCAAAGGTGAGAGACAAGTAACATTTTTACCTCTTCTGCTACTGGCTTAAATCCATAGGTACAACACTGAAATGCTGATGCGTGTGGAAGGAAATTGCTTGTTTCTAGTGCAAAACCTCTGGCAAATCAGCTCCATTTGGGGCTCTTTTTTTGTAAAAACCAAAGAATTGCAGAATTGCAGAGTGGTACCAGTGATTTGTCCTGGGGGAGGGCAGCATGAGCACTTGCATCCTCCTCTCTTTGTCGAACTTTGACAATTAAATTTCCAAGCTGAAATAAGTGAATAGGTTATGCAAGATGACCAGTATTTGACAGATGGACAGTGATTTCCAGGATGTTTACCTGGAAACTTTGGAATATCCTTCCATCCTGGCCACATTTATTATTTTCCAAGACACAGCATGCAAAGAGATTGGTGCATAATGAGAACGATGATGTTTCCTGTGGTCATTGTTGATACTGCTTCAACATCTGGCTGATGCTGCCTGACTTCTGATAATAATTTTATTTGCTTAAAACTGACCAGCGTGATATAAATTGGGGGAAGAAACGGTGCTTTCTTGCTGTGTAGCTTCATAACTTCCCACTGGGAAGAGCTGCTCTGTGCCACGGCCTTTTCCCAGCTTTGGGAGCACAACAGTGGTGCACATCCACAGTGGCAAAAGAGCAGGGGCTCGGGTAACGGCAGAGAGAGGGGAGCAGATGCTGGTCTTTACCAGGGAGATGTAGGCACCCGCACTCCATTTCCTGCCCAAAATGAAGTGATCTTTGGAAAGACAGCAGCGGGTGAACTACAGGTCACTCAGGCAGCTCAGGCAGGCTTTGTAGCTTCTGTACATGTGTTTTCCAAGTGAACCAAGTTCTCCCTTGGAGCATCTCATCACCAGATGCTCACTCTTCCCAAATCAAAGCCTAGATGCTTGGGTTCTGCTGGCGAGCACGTGTTTTCCATTTACCGCTTCCTATTCACGTGAGCCCAGCCCTGGGGCCCACCACTTATGTCTGATAGCTCATTTTTTGCATGTGTGTAGTGATTTATTTGCCGTGGTCGGAGGTGATTGGTACCATTTCATCAACATAATCAAGAACAGGGCATCTCCCCTGTGGTGCTCATGTTGGCATGAGCTGCACGTTTGTGGGTAGCAGAACCAACGTCTATGTGGTCCAGGATCCCCTTGGCAAGTCCTCAGAGGCCATGGGAAGCTTGAGGGAACACGATCCAGTGGATCTGGCTCTGATGAAAATGGAGGAGAGTTAATTCATCGTTCCTTGACATTTGCCATTGAGATTGAATAGTGATGACCCTAAGGAAGCCCTGCAGAAGAGAGGGGATTTAAAGATGAGAGGCAAAGGGTAGCATGGCAAGGAGGTCGTCATCTTGTTGTGTTTGCAAAGACCAAAATAAGCTGTTTTTTTTCTGCAGCATATGCTGGATGTGAAATCCCTCAAGCACCTGACAAACCTGACGCTGCACGATCGCATTACAAAGTCCTTGCTCCATCTCCACAAGAAGAAGAAACCACCCAGCATCAGCGCCCAGTTCCAGGTAACTGTGTGTCAGGTTTGTTCTCGGGTATTAGGACCAAGAGAAATTTTTAGCGATTTAAAAGCACATTTCTTGGTACTTGCCTACACATGAGCGCATGGAGAAGAGCACCTGCAGGCACTGTGCTGTCCTATCTTCAGCATCATGTAAGACCTGAATCCAACTGAGGATGCAGCTCGGATAAGCTATGAGGGAATGCAGAAACCTCCAGGTATTCAAGTGATGTAAAATAGGGAGGCACAACCTTTGGATGTCGTAAGTAGGGAGAGGATTTCCTAAAACAGGAGAAGGAGGAGCTGAAGAATGGTAACATTTCCAGTTAGAGGTGTTCTATGAAGGACAGTGGTGGGGAAAAAGGCCGTTAACTCAGTTATCTGTCAGGGTGGGCAGAGCAGCAGGCAAAATGCTGTATGGGACTTGGCAGAGGGATGAATTGATTCTGTTCTCTGCCCTGTCTGTGATTGTTTTTCTTTTAAGTGCCTTTGACGTGTGACATATCTAATCAGGTGTAGTTATTTATACAGCACATATCTCTCCGCGTGTGCATGGTACCTTGCTTTGTGCAAAGCTTGTGCTTTGGTACCTCACTTTCAGAGCAACCATATCAAGGCATTTTCTCTGCGGGGTCCATAAAGAGTAAAACCTGGAAATGCTGGCATTTTGAAGTGTGCTTAGTTGCATTCCGTGTCAGAAATTCAGTCCGGTTTTGTTGTTGGTTAGACTCGGCATTTTAAACAATGCCAAAAGGTCAAAATCTTGCAGCATTATCTCAAAGCAGGCACAGGGATCCTGCAAAGGGCTCGATACTGGCGTCTGCTGCCTTGTCTCTGTGCTCCTACCCTTGCTTGCGAGTAGCTGCAGCTCTAATAATTCACCAAAATGTGCATCAGGGCTTGGAAATGGCCAGAGGGCTTGCAGTGTACGGCATGCTCGAGCCTGTGGTAACATTAGAAAGCTACATTAGAAAGCTAAAATGAGTTTCAGAGAAAGTCTGTTGTCTTCCTTGCTTTGCGTTTTGGGAGAAGTGATTCATTTTTAGGAAGACTCCATGCATAAGTCTGGATAAGAGTAAGTAATTAAATATATACACATGAACGTATACGTATATATGTGTGTGTGTATATATAATTTGCAGAATGTGCATCTGCATATATATTGAGCTCAGTCTAGCCTGATGGTATGCTGGTTAAAATATAACTTCAACAGAGTGTCATTAATCCAGCACCATGGAGTGCTCGAAATGTAACAAGTCTTGGAATGAAATGCATTCCTGAAACCTATTCATCCTCCAATTGAAAGTCTAGAAAGTGTCCCCATGCATGGTTGACATTCTTATGTATGTCACAGCCCACAAAAATAAGCGGCAAAAAGAAAAGATCTCTGGGCATTTTAAGATTTCCTTGTATATCCCCATGCAGCAAAGCTGCTTATTCAGAGACCGAGTGGGTGCCTTACGGTTTCCGAAGCGATGACTGGCACCGCGGGAGCGATGCCCGGCTGCGTCCGTGCCACGTCCTCCGGAATCAACAGAGCCGCGTTCAAGGCAGAGACGGGCCGGCCGCACACTGGCTCCTTGTGCTGCTGCGCTGCCCCGCTTTCGTTCCTCGCTCGTACGAGAGAGGCGTTTTCTCGGGAGAGCAGCCGAGATGGCTTTTCATCAGGAGCCCGCTAATAAAACCGCGGTGCGTGGAATTGGGTCACGGGCAGGAAATGCAGCCGTTTCCTCTTGTGCATTTTTTGCTGATAAATATCATGCCAGCGCCGGAGCCAGGAGCCTCCAGCTGTTCTGCCTCGCGTTGATTTTACATATTCCCAAAATTATTGCAACCTACGGGCAAATATCCCCAAAAGTAAGACGCGTGCAGGCAGTCAGCTGGTAGAGGCAAGATTAAAAGGGGGAATGCTGCTGGCCTTAGTGCTTAGAGTTGTGGCCACCTTTATTAGGGGACGCCTGCTTCCTCAGCTGCAAATTACCCTGCCGGGAGCCGAACCGAAGCGTGGAGATTCGTGTGCCTGCAGGTGATGCTCAGAGGAGAAGGAGCTTGGGATAATGCAGAGATGCTGAATCTCATGCTGGAAGGATGAGTAAAAGTGGCGAAAGAGCCTGTGGCTGTGAAGCTTTCCAGGCAGAGGGTGAAGAAGAGTTAATCCAGTGGTTACATGTGCTTTACGGATTCCTGATGATAAGGCCCTAGCAGATGGGATGTGTGTGTATGTGGGAACCATCTGCCAGGCGCAGAATGTTGATAGCTGTTGGTGATGGCAAGTGCTGCGCCAGCATCCCCTTTGCTGTAGCCACACTTCATGCGAGGCTCCTGAAATCCTGAATCTCCCCACGCCTGGAGCCGTTTGGGAGCCTCGAACGTCCCGGCGGCCGCCGCTTGGCAGAAGGACCATGTGGTTCCCCCCTTCTCCGCAGCTGCACGCCGCGAGGTTTAGCCCTGGTGTCCAGAAACATGAAAGGTTTCCCACAAAGATGTCTTCAAAGTGATCAGAAGACAAATAACAGGCCTTCTCCGTGCAGGATTTTGGATGGAGTGTTGCTTTCTCGTATTACGCTTACGCTTGGCTGCGTGGGAGGTCTGTGGGCTGGAGGCAGCCCTTGGGATGGCATCCTACTGCAGCTGCTCTAAACGGAGGTGACACCAGTGCCTCTATGCCGTGCGTTTCAGTAATTATGCAGAAATTAGGGGAAATACTGCTGCTGTTAAACGCATGGGATCATTTTTGACAGAGGAAAATTGTTTCTTTGTGTTTAAGGAACATCAATGACTGTACTATATTGCACAGACGTTCGGTAGATGACTATCTTGGAGCTCCTGCTCAAATCTATAAATGGATCGTTGGTGTGAACTAGGGAATGACATTTGGCTCCAGCGGATGATGAGAAGAGGTTGGAGACTGGGGTCTATCTCAATGTGCAGTGAAAACGCATGATGTACTGCTATGAACCTCATTTCGGCAGGAGCCTTAATCAAGCCAAATCACATTCAGCTGTTTTTTTTAGAGGCAAAGCAGTAACAGCTGAGTTGTAAAGCGTCTGAAACGCTCGTTTTGGGGAACAGGTTCCTACCTGCTTCGTTTGTTCATTGTTTCTTCAGTTCATTTCTGTAAACAGTGCCCGGATTCTCCCTGTGCTCCCGACTGTTTCCCTGTTTTAGACGCGCTCTCTCTTGCAGGCATCGCTCAACAAGCTGATGGAGACGCTTGGCCAGGCAGAGCCCTATTTTGTCAAGTGCATTCGCTCTAATGCAGAGAAGGTAAGTGCCAACCTCGCAGTGGCTGTCACTTCAGCAGCTCATGGCCACGTGCCCTACAGTTTTATCCAGCGCCCGGGTGTTGTCCTGTCTTACCACAGTCCAGTTAGGTTTTGGGCGTTTTGGAAAGCTCCTCCTGCAGCACAGCCCCAGGATCAGTGAGAAAATATTGAAGGGACCAATTGGAACTGCTCTTTCCTTCCCTATGTCCTGCTTAAATCTTGGAAGGGTTTTATAAATACGAACATTTTTACACCGAGTTAGAAAGAAAAGAGAGGCTGCAGCACTGAACTGGGTTTAAACACTGCTCTTTCAATTGTGTACCATGTCATTTGGACAGAAAATTGTTCTTGGTAAAGTACCTTGGCTTTTCCTGTAGTTGGTAGAAATAAGCATATGAAAACACTTTAATAGACAGGCCAGTGAATCTGTTTGTGTCGTTACCGAGCCCTAAAATGCCTTAATTTAGGTAGAATATTTTTTCTGCCTGTAAACCAGGTTCTTTCAGAGTAAACGTCTTTATTCTGACTGACTCAGTGATACTTAGGCTTTCATTAATATGATTTTTAAGGATGGAGCTGTCTCAGGGCCTAGGGACCTATAGTTTAAAAATAAAGTCATTGTGATGCTTCCTGATGGTAAATCCATTGGAATTTTCCCCAGCCATTTCAAAAAGAAAGATGAAGCTTTAGATCTCGTAGATATTTCCTTGCTTGCTCTCTTGCTGTGCAAGTTTTTATCTAGCTGTTTTATATCTAGCTTGAGTGCAGTTTTATATCTAGGGGGATTAGTAGAAAAGTCATCTCCATCTGATGTCTACTCAGAAAAAAAAAAACAGGAGTCAACCCTGGTGCTTGGGAAGCCGCGTTGCCTCTCAGCATATGGATGTGACGCCAGATGTGTTGCATGTGCTGGGTTAATTTACCCCATCCGTGTACTCAAAAGTGGTTGGAACAAAGGAAATATTGGCTCACTGTTGGCCTGTTTGTTTCCCTTTCAGCTCCCGCTGCGGTTCAGCGACAGTCTGGTGCTCAGGCAGCTGCGGTACACGGGAATGCTGGAGACAGTGCGGATTCGCCAGTCAGGATACAGCTGCAAATACTCCTTCCAGGTTGGATAAAATGTTTTCAGTCTTTAGCCATCTTTACCATGAGTGTCACGGTCATCTGAGCGGGGTTAGCTTGCAAGCACATCTCATTTTTTTAACAAGGGAATCAATTTATCACTTGTGCAAGAGATATGGCTACAACTGGGCACAGAGTAATCACACACTGTGCTGCTACACCTGATTTCTAGCATGCTCTTCTAGACCTAGACAAGGGCTAGGTACCCCTCTGCAGGTAACGTGACATTTTTTAAGTGCAGATATATATTTTCACAATGTGTTCTTCCTTCTTTTTGCACAAAACTGCTTTGGGAAAATCCTCCTGAGGGTGAGCCAGGCAGGTGACAAGATCCTGTCTCTTCAGCTCAAGCATCCTGTTGATCCCTGAGATACCTTTCTTATCTTTTTGGCCCTCATTTATTTTGTTTCCATGGGGATGGCACTTGTCCCATTGTGTCAGTGCTGCCTGCACCTCCACTGGAGGTTGGTAGGGTCCTTCTAAAATTTGAGCTTTGGGGTAAATCCTATTTTTTGTATCTTTCTAATCTTCCATGTTTTTGATGGGTTTTGTGCGTATGTCTGTTCATTCATGGTTTGCTGTTCCCCAATGGTTTCCTGCTGGCAGCTGCTTTTGGCCAGATGTCAAGTCCTGCACAGCAGCTGGTTAGAAGAAAAGAATGCTCAGGCTTTTTTTTTTTTTTTCCAGAGAGCAGAAATCCCGTTTTTCCCCAAGAGGTTCTCTCCACCGGTACCTCTGCACTTTGCATTATTGCAGCAGTCCTGCATGAAACAGCCTCTTGCCTGGCGTGCTGTGCAGGAGCTGGTAGCCCCCTTCTGTAGTGACCATATCTGAGGGGTTTTTTAGTGTTTTCACTCAGAATTACCTCGCTCGGGCAGGCTCCTCCCACACTGGAAGACGTTCGGTTGTTTCTCTGCTTTGATAGACTTTCCGTGCAACCTTGAACCTCAAATGGCTCCAACAGAGGAAACTGCTTCTTCCCGCCTTCTGCTCGCTTGGCAAATCCTATTCCACATGCCTGGTGGAGCAACTCAGCTATTTACATAAGAAATTGGCCCTGCAATGCCCACTTAACCAAGTCATGGTGTTTTTGGTTTTTTTTTTTTTTTCCCCCCAGGATTTCGTCAACCATTTCCATGTCCTCTTGCCACAAGGAATCAGCCCATCCAAACCCAATATCCATGATTTCTTCCGGAAAATAAAACTCGATCCAGACAATTATCAAGTTGGAAGGACAATGGTAAATGCTTTTCCTCATCTCATGCATACGTTTAAGATATTCCACTTCTTCACTGATGTATCAGCTGCCTCAGCTTGTTGTTATGACAGCTCTTGTCTTCCCAGAAAAGTAGAGGTTGCTGTGATTTATGGACTGATGTTCAACGTTGACAGTCCCAATTCATAGTTGCTGGTTGCTGATGAAATTCCATTAAGTTGTAGACTAAAGTTGGCTGCTAAACTTTCCCCTGGGCCTTCGGGATGCAGCAGCCTGTGGTGTTAAATGGCTTGCCTCGCGGTCCAAGAAGAGCGATGCTGGTTTTCACAGAATCACAGAATGGTTGAGGTTGGAAGGGAGCTCTAGAGATCACCTCGCCCACTTTTCCCTGCTAACTTATTTGATTTTGGGGACAGGTTTTTGTGAAGGAACGGGAGCGGCAGCTCTTGCAGGACCTGCTTCATCAGGAGGTGCTCCGGAGGATCACGCTGCTGCAGCGCTGGTTCCGCAGCCTGCTCTGCAGGCGGCAGTTCCTCAGCTTGCGCCAAGCTGCCGTGCTCATACAGGTAGGCGGTGGCATGTGATGACACCGAGACCCCTCGTTGCAATCCGTATCTTCCAACGCTTCCAGCTCGGTCTGTAGCTGAGTGGTTGGAATGGAGCTCTCCTCTCGGAGGAGCTCGGCGCTCAGCTCCCAGCGCGGCAACCCCACGGGCTCGGGAGGGACAGAGTGGGAAGGGCTGTGTACAGGCCGGCGCACCCCGGCTTTGTCGCCGTCGACGCTCCGGGTACCTCGCTCACTCCTGCTGTGTTTGCAGCGGTCCTGGCGCGGCTATTGGAGCCGGAAGCGAGGCGAGGCGGCCCCGGACCCTCTGGCCCTGGGCAAAGCGGCGCTCGTCCTCCAGGCCCACTGGCGGGGCTTCGTGGAGCGGCGGCGCTTGCTGCACATGCACGTGGCGGCCCAGCTCATCCAGCGGCGCTGGCGGGAGCGTGCCGAGCGGCGCCACCAGGCAGCCGCCCGCATCCAGGCGGCCTGGCGGGGCCACTGCGCCCAGCGCAGCTACTGCGGCAGCCGCCGCGGCGTCATCGGCCTGCAAGCGGCCTGCAGGGGCTACTTGGCGCGGCAAAGGTAACGTGGCGTGCGTGGAGCCGGGTTTATTGGTGGGAATTCTGGCAACGCTCGCGGCCCCACAACTTTCTCATGGCCCTTCTTGGGATTCCTGAGGCCATCGTGACCTGCCTTGATCCTTCGCTGGGGCGCGCTCTCCAAGCAACCAATTCAGAACTTCCTACTCTGGGGCTAAGCAGAGCCTATTTCAGGTTAGGGCACGTAGGCAGGGGAGAGTTGAGGTCATAAATACTCGGGAGGGGTTTATTTTTCCCCCTTGGCAGCAGTGCCGGTTTAAGTAGCTTATTTTTAGCTCGGATCGGCTCGCCGAGCTGGCCGCTGTGCTCCTCGCAGAGCAGCCGCGAGAGCGGCCTAAGCCCCGGCTGCTGCAGAGGGAAGAGCGTTTGCGAGATGGCCCGGCCGCTCTGCGCTCGCTTCCCATGGGGAAGAGCTCTGCTTGGCTCAGGGAAGCATGGCCTGCATGGTGGGGAGTGACTGCCACAGGGAAGCTTCCATTGGAAGCCAGGGAGAGGTCTTAGGATGGTGCGGGAGCATCCACTGGTCGCTCCCCCGTCAGCGTGATGAAGAGCAGCCTCGGACAGCCAAGGCGTGACGAGTCTCGTCAGCACAGGGGAAGCTTTTGGAGGTGCTGGTGGGGTCCTTGATTAGGAGAGATGTCAGAAGAGAAGACAGGGAATTCGCTTTGGGTACCTAACGCATGCGCACACACTCTCACACCTGACTTGCAGCAAGGAGTGTTGCCTGAGCTACCTGTGGTGATGAGATGGTGAGACCCTGAGGTCTGTGGTGATGAGACGCCACCGGCGCAGTGCCTTGAGGCAGTGTGATAGGGCACGAGCATACAGTAATTTATTTATTTTATTTTTTCCTTGCAGGTACAGAGCTTTAAAAGAGCAGAGATTAAAAGAGAGACAGCTGGAGAACAGCCTGATAATTAGAGAAGAGGATGGACTGGAGGCAAATGATGCTTTGGAAATTAAGGGCTCAGACCCATCCAAGTGGGAGGACGGCTCCTTTGAAGAGAGAGTGAGAGCTATAGAGGAGCATAAGTTGCTGATCGAGAATAATCGGCTGAATCATGCAGACCCCTTGGATAATACTGGAAGTTTATTATACAAAAGGCATGAGAGAGCCAGTAGCCAGAGTGGTATGGACACTGAGGAGGAAGTAGTCGTGAGAGAGAGACCCAAGTCTTTGGAGGATCTCAACCAGAAAAAAGTGGTTCGTGCCAAAAGAGAAAGCCGGAGGATGCGGGAGTTGGAACAGGCAAAATTTAGCTTGGAATTGCTAAAGGTCCGGTCCACTGGTGGGCTGTCGCCTTCGGAAGAGCGCCGGTGGTCCTCAGAGCTTGTAGCTGAGGCACTTCATTCCTCTCAGGGAACCCCGGAGAGTGAAAGCTCTCAAGGGAGCTTAGAGATGTTAAGCTGTGAAGATACCCCGAGTAAACTTGTTTCCTTAGTTTTAGAAGAGCAAGATGTGCCTTTGTTTTCCACGGGCACCCAGGACTCTCTCCCTAGTACTCCCCAGCCTCAGTGGCAGGACAAGTCTTTCTGCACAGCAGACGTGAACAGCAATTTATCCAGTTGCAAAAGGAGGCCATCGGACTCGGAGCTACCCGACAGCCAAGCTACTAAGGAGCGCGAGGTCTGTGATCCTCCCAGTGTTACCTACAAGATGCAGCCCAGAGAAACCTTCCTTTCCAGTAACCTACCGACCTTCTACATCCCACCCCAGGACAACTCGAAAGCAAAGCAGTCATTGCTGGAGAATAACCTGAGGAACAAGCCAGTTGAAAGAGAAGAGAAAACAGTTATATTCCCTGAGATCATGAAGGACTCTGAGTCCAACAAGCAAGACCGGGGCAAAACCTTGGGAGGGGAGGTAGGGGAAAAGCCTCCTACCAAGAGAGAGGAACATGGGACAGGTATTGGGATACAGACCCATTCGCCGGACTCGGTAATCAAGAGACTGGAAAGACTCAATGTGGAGAAAGAGGAACGACAAAAGCAGCTTCAGCTGCAAAATGAGAAGGAGATGATGGAGCAGATCCGCCAGCAGAAAGAAATTCTGGAGCAACAACGCAAAGCCTTTGAGCAGCTTGAGAGACAAGGGAGGGTGGAAGCTCTGCAGAGGCTTGAGGCGAGCAGAGTCAGGGACCCGGCTCTCAAACCATCCAAACGACCAGAGAGCCGGCCCCAGTCTGCCCTCATCCTGCATCCCCAGAGCAGAGGGGAGACGGGCCTCCCTGCGGGGATAACTCCCTCCTCGGTCCATATTAAAGGTCTCACTGTTGGGAACAGAGGAGCGTCTCCGGCCCACAGCGCTTCCAAAGACAGACCTGTGAGCATGTTCATGGAGCGAAAGGAAGGGCAGGCCGGAATGGCGCTCGAACCCCCCCGGGTGGAGCGGCCCAGCTCCAAACTGCCTCTGGACTCCAGGGATCTCCCGGACAGCCACTTTTCCCGGGCAGAGCGCCTGAGGCAGCCCCGCATGCCCACCCAGGCTGCCGATGACACAAGGGCAGGCGCTATGTTCTTCACACCAAAAGACACTGCCTTCGGCCTCCAGTGAGTAGAGAGATGTGCTTTCTTATAGCCATAGTCTCATAAACTCATCTCTAACGATGTTCTTTCCGTACAAAATTACCTCTTGAAATGAATCCCGGTGTCAGGTTCGCTCACCCTCAGGGCGCAGATCAGGGGAAGAAGAAAAAAATGTCCAGGACCTGGAAATATTCCTCCTAATTTTCTTATATGATGAGTGCTAAGAAAGCCAGGGGAGGAGGTGATCATAGATACTGGCAAGTGAAGGGTGTTGATGGCAGTGGAGATGATACTGTTTTTATTTATAACAATTGAATGGTGATGGGGATTTCTTTTTCATGATAGAAGAGGAAAAGGGATTTTTGGGTGGTCAGAATAGCTATCAGGAGAGAAGTCCCTCTCCTTAACTTTAGAATGAGCATAGCCACAATCAACGCTCAAGATGATCTCACCTTGCTGGGGAGAAAAACGACCATTTTCTAGAGGGGGTTTGGCCATTCCTTTGGCAGCGCATCATTGCACACACAGATGCACAAGTAACGGTGTTAGCATTCCAGGCTGCATCTTGCCTTGGCACCGTGCATTGCTTGAATGATGGGCTTCTTCCAGGGCTTGGGATCTCTAGACATTGCCATAAGCCTGGTCAACTGGGGACTGAGCAAAAGGCAGTTAAATGAGACCGATAATGAGCTAGTGTGCAAAACGAGGAACAGCAAAATGAAAACCTGTATTAGAAATGACCCCGTTTTGCTCCGTTTCTAACTCAAACGGTTGCTACAAGGAAGCAGTTTGTTCTTGGTGGCGTGGGCTGGGCCGGTGCCGCAGGGAAGCCTTGCCGGGAAGGCCAACGCCTCCGTCTCGCTGTATTCCAGCAGGGAAGCGAGCCCACAGTGCCTTCCCAAGGGGGAACCAGCCAGGAAGCCGTTCAAGATACCTGGGTCTGGCCGAGGAGAGGTAAGTGGCGGCTTTCTCATTTTCTCTTTTGAATTGAAAGGGGACAGGGGCAAAAAAATAAATAACAATAATTTAAAAAACCCAACCCTAAACCCTTATTTGGGCAGTTTGCCCTCAAATGCTTCAGAGACGAGAACTGTGAAGTGCAAATGCTGCTAAGTGCAAAGTGCTTGGGGCAAGGGGGTGTTGAGCGCACAGCAACTTTTACACCTTTGCTAGAAAAAAATAGTCCACATAGGATTAATTAACAGCAGTGCAGAATTGCTCTTAGTTTAAAAAAACAACAACAACAACAACAAAAGGGTGTTGCAATCCTGATGGCAAACACTGTAGACCACAGTCTTGTCTCGTTCTGATTTACCGTACGTCCTGGTAACATCCATTATTGTCCATTTTCCTCAGTGCTGTCTCAGCTGTTGTTTTTTTTCCCCTGGTCCTTTCCCTCCACTAAATGTAATAGAGTGTGTCGTTCTCTGTGGGATGCAGCATTACCCAGGGATGCCGTTATTTGTCCTGTTCTGTGATGCCAACCTCCATAAACTTTCCTTTTATTTTAAAAACATTTTGTTTTCTTTTTGTTTTCTTTTTTTTCTTTTTTTTTTTTTTGTTATCTGTTTTATCATTTGGTCAAGCAGGTTGCCAGACCGACCCATAAAAAGAAAGCCCGCATGGCGCGGACGCGCTCCGATTTCTTGACTAGAGGTACTTGTGCTGATGGGGAGGGGGATACGGAGGAAGATGATTACGATGACAATTTTGAGTTCCTTCTCTCCTCTGACCAACCTCCTCATGCTGAGACAGGGCCTGCAGCCAGGCTGGGGCAGGCCTGTTACAGTGACTCCGAAATGGTAATTTTCCAATGGGTCGGGGTTGGAAGAAACAAGGAAAAAGAGAGCCAAGCGGCCAGGCGGGAGCACTTCTTTGCTAACCTTAGCTGCACTGACCCCCCTACACTGCTTTTTCTCCCACCTGCAAGGACGTTGTAGGCGGGTAAACTCGGAGAACACAGCAGAAGCAAATGCCAAATGCAAGGAGAAGTTGCTTGTATTTCTCTGAGCTGAGGGGATGCAATTTGGGAGCAGCTCCCTTGGCCTGTGAAGGTTTTCTGCAGCACTGCAGCATGCATTGCACAGCTGCTTGATATTGTTTAGCATTTTTTTAAACCATGCTCACATCAACAGCAAATTCTCACTAGTATCTTCTAGCAGGAGGCTCTGTGCAAATAGAAAAGATCAAACATTAGAGACCAAAAAGCAACCAAGAAAATAAGTTAAATTTCATGGCCCCTAGCTAACTTTTGATTCAGTGCCCTCTGCTATGGTATCTGAGGGCTTATTCAGGCCTCAGGTTTTTGGAGCGGTGCTGGTAAACGATAACTCATGGAACACCAAAACAGGCAAATTGGGCAACAAAATGCAGAGATCTTTTTTCCCTGCTTTGGGCAAGAAGTGAGCTGAGCCGCACGCGTGCCCGCAGGGGCAGAGCCTTGTGCTCTGCACCGTCGTTGTGCCTGAGCCGCATCTCCAAGAGCGCCAGGAAGAATAAAAATCGGGCTGTGCCCACTCCAGCAGAGCCAAAAGCCCTACGTGAAAATGGAAAACTGAATCACCGCCGAGGCAGGAAGGGGAAGCCGAAGGGCTGCAGCAGCTCCCCGAGCGCCGGCGCGCTTTCAGAAGGCGCTCTGGCCAGGGTGCTCTCCCCGCTGCAGCCGCCCGTGGTGCCGATGCCGACGTTTCATCCAGGGCTCCCCTTGCTGCAGGCTCGCTGGGGCTGGATGCACGCGGGCTCACCGGGAGCGCAGGGCCGTGCTGTGTTCCTAGAGACTGACCCTCTTGCAAAGCCGCAGCTCTGTAGCCGTAGAAATCCTTCCCCTCCGCGGCGGCCGTCTCCGGGGCCGGGCTCGCTGCATGGCGAGCTCGGCTCCGCCGGGGTCACCAGCGCGCTCTGCATGCCCGTCGTGGCAGTAGGTGCCAAACGTGTCTCCCCTCTCCTCCTGTCTCCCCGTTCCCATCGCTCGCTCTACCCGGGGCTCTGACTCGCGCTGCGGTGTTGTCTGTCCGTGTGTCTGCAGCACCGTGTACAGTGTTTCCATCCGTATGCTCTAGGTTGCACCTCTGGGACCAGCGTGGGGCCTCCGCGCAAGGCCCGCCACATCCCTAGGGCTGAGCTGCTCTCGCAGCAAAAACGTAGGGGCGGCTCCTTTGCTGGGAACAGCAGAGCCTGCTGGGATGTTGCTGCTGGGAAGCAGCTGAGATGGCCAGGCAGAGCAGCGTGGCTGCGCTTTGGGCAGGCCGGAGCCGGGTGTGGGCAGCCTGGCCTTGGCACGCTCATGGCACGGCCGGTCGGGCAGCCTCCCCGTGCTCTCGTGTTAGTGATCAGCTCCATCTTGCTCCTACCCCAAAGGCCTCTCGCCAGGCGGCTTGGTGGCTGCAGGCTGCTGGATATATGAAGGAGAGACCACGGGTGGACACGGGTGAAGCTAAACATGTGAGGACTTGCCAGCTCTACTGGCATGAGCCTACTTGTCTTGCCTGGGGTCTCCTGAGCCTCGAGCTCGTGGCTTTGTATCCCCAGCAGGGTGAGCAGAGGTCCACCAGAGCCCTGTGGTCCAAGAGCAGCAAGGGCCAGGGTACATTTTTGGCCAGAACCAAAATCCAAGGTGTGTGCGGTCGGAGAAGTACCTCCCAGGCCGTGTTCAGCACACGTTGATACTGCTTCCACTTTGCACCCAAGCCTGGAGAGACAAATAGGTGACTTTGGTTCAGGAGACCACAGCCAGGATTCTTCTGAAGCATTTAGATCTTCTTCAGCAGAGGAGGAGGCCTTGGAGAAGCCTCTGTCCATGTGTTTTGCCCCCGAGCTGTGAATTCACAAGTGCCAGTCTGGGCATCCCTGTAATTTGTCACCAGCCAATGCCAAATGTGCCTGAAGAGCCAGCTGTGAAAGAGGAGCTCTGGCGCTAGGGACCCTTCAGGGCGAGCATTGCGCTTCAGGAAGCCCTTCAAGGCTTTGCTCCTTCATCTCCAACCGTAGAGAGGCCACTCTGATAGCAGAGGAAATGCTGGACTGCAGTAGCTCAAAAATAGGGGCAGAGCAGAGAGACTTGCAGGAGCGATGATTAGAGAGTGCCAAGATCTGCTGCTGGAGGCTCAAGCCTTTGATTAGGCCAACTGAGAGCAAGTTTCAGCTCCCTACGAATAGCAGAGAGAGACTAAATTTAAGGAGTCATCTTAGTGATGAGGCCTTTTGCCTCTCGCAGGTTCTCTCTGCTGTGTTTTTGCCTTCTGAAAAGGTCTTTTTTTTAGCAGAACTAGTTTTTCCCCTCTGTCAAGAGCCACATTCCCATGTCTTGCAGTCAAGAAAAGGTCCCTCTGGGAAAAGATGCCGTCCTGCTAATCAAGGTCCACTACACTGCTCTGTTCAAGCACTTGTTGCTTGTATTGTTTACTCTCCAATTACCCACATTATTATTATTATTATTATTTAATTACTGTTTATTTTCTAATTAAAGTAGTGCATGTGAATTGAATGCAAACCACTTTTTTTTTTAATTATTTTTTCCCCTTTGTCTGTATACAATCCATGCATTGCCATCCCCTAACTGCAAGAACCACCGGGACGGCAAATCCTTCTGTATTTCTTTTGCAGTGGCAATTTTGCCTTATGTGCTGCCATCTCCTGGCTGCTCGAGAAGATAGTACGTGTGTGAAAAAAGGTTTTTTTTAAAAAAAAGAGGGAAAGCATTACCTGGTAAAAGCAATGACCCTGCAGGCTGTGATTTGTAGAATTTTGATTTTTTTCCCCTGCAAAATCCCCAAAAAGAGCTTAAGAGGCAGATTCAGCGAGGATGTACCAGTACGGTTGAGGGTGTCATGCCCTGAGAGCTAGAAATGCCACAGGTGACTTTATCATGGGTCACGTTGCTCTCCTAAGCAGCAGCGTTGGGCTAGTGCAGACCTGTGGCTTGGTGCACACTTATTTTGATCTCCTGTGGCTGAAGGAGCAAGAAGGTGGAGTTTCCACCTCGAGGTGGAAGTTCAGTAAGGTGGGTGCTTGGAAAAGCTGCGCAGGACCTTAGGTTTTCATCGGTAGGCAGGTAGAAAGCAGGACGTGTTCTTCAGTGGTGACAGATGCCATGTGAGTTTTTTGCTGAGAATGTCACTCAAAATGCCAAGAACTGTCCTGTTTTTTATAACGATGTCATGCTTGGAATTGTTGCAGACCGTACAGCGAGTTGCATCTGGTGAAGGCCAAACGAAGCTTCATAAAACTATGTCTCAGGGGGAGATTGGGAAGTTGGCAGTTGCACAGAAGACCCTGGCTCCAGATGGGAGGTAAGGAGTAGGGTTAGAGCTGGTGAACATGGAGACGAGTCCATCCCGTGTTGCTCCAGATCTTCTTGGCATTGATGGAGCTGTTCTGGTCCCCATTTCGGTCCATCTTCAAAAGCTGCTTTGCCAGCTCAACCAGCCAGTAGCAGCAGGGGGACGATCAGTGACATGTTTCACACGTGACTGCCAACGTGCCCAGTTAGAAGAGGTGTCCTGTTCATTTTGCAGTAAAGCTTTGAGGCAAAAGGGCATATGTCTCATCCCAAACCACTTTTTTTAAGTGTAATTTGCAGCTGCTTGCGTTTTATGAGGGTAAGCATCCTGCTTTGCTTGTTGGCACTTTGTGAATTTAATGGCCAGAAAGTCAGGGAGATTTTGCATAGAGGGCTGTTTTCCTAGTTAAGGCAGTTTCTCTTTGCATGGGTTATTTCCAGGCCTCAACGAGCCAAGATGAGATTCTGGGTAAAGGGGAAGCAGGGGGAAAAGAAGACGCCGCGGGAGAAGCTTGCTACCCAGTCTGAGCTGCTTGAGCTCTACGCAGAGCAAGAAGCACCGAGCAGAGAGGTGGTTCCTGGCCTGCATCTCGGGGAAGGTGAGTGCAGGCTGAGCACCGGGCAGGCTCGTGTGCTGTTTGCAGGACGTGGATGTGGAAGGTGCAGAAAGTTGCATTAGCTGCTTTAAAGCCAACTTTACCTTACTCTTAATTGTAGCCCAAATTGTAATGACTTGGGTGAAGATTTAAGAATTTAAGAAAATCGGGTTATCTATGAGGTCATGGTATCTATAAACTAGAGCATTGCATGCATGGTCTAGATGAAACTTGTGGATGAAAATGAGTCGGAAAACCCTACTCAAGGTACAGTTTGCACAAATCAAAAGGATGTACTGGTTGGATTTCTCTGGACCAGGCACAGTGCTGGTCAATTCCAGTGCTTTGTGTGGTGGAGGGGAGACCGTTCTCCTTGAGTTCACAGATGACCCCAATGTACATCGATAGGAAGGAGGTTAGAAGAGACAATCCAAAAGCAGTCTTGATTGATTGAAGTCAAAAAAAAATCATAAGAAGATGTGCAATATTATGAAAACAAAAACAACAACAAAAAATACAAATTGTTTTACAGTTTTACAAATGGAAATTACCACTTTATCCTTAGGATATGGGCCAGACTCTTTCCCTCCCAGCGAGGAGGTGCTGTGTGCTGCTCAGAAGTGGACTTGTGACTATAAGAGTGTTTGGAATTTCGTTTTCCAGGGGTGACATGATCCCCATATTCTGAATCCTCACTGCAGCCATCTGGCCATCAACAGTGTTTCTCCTCTCCACAGAGGGAAAAACCAATGGAGAAAATACAAGTTAATCTCACTGTTTATATAAATATAGCCCTTTTCCCTTCCACTGGCTTATTTTGAAGCCTATCTCCTCATTTTAGTGGCAGAACTGTTTTTCCTACTTGTTACCTTGCCATGTTACTGTCATTACAGCTCTGAGAAGTTAAGCTTGATTCTTTACTCATTGACACTTCATCAAGAAGCAGATTTTAACTGCTGCCAAAGAAAGGATTCTGCTTCTCTTTTAGACTTCAGGTGGCTGAGAAAAAAACATTTTCATTCCTTATAGCTTGACTCACTTAATGCCAGAGACACTGAGAAACAAAACACATGGTAAAGCTTTAGTGAAGATGGGTGCAAACAAATGTTGCTACAGCACATCTGGGTGGTCAGAGAGAAAGATCACTAACCTCCGCTTGGTTATCGTTTCCCTTTCGTAATTTTGAACTGCAGAGTTGGGTCCTCACCATCTGACACCCCCACGGAGTCCGGAGCTGTCGGGACTTTATCGGAAGGAGTTTAAGGAGAACAAAGAGCCGTCTCCCAAAGTGAAGCGCAAGCGCAGCGTCAAGATCAGCAACGTGGCTCTGGAGCCCGTGCAGTGGCAGAACGACTCGCTGCAGATCATAACCAGCGCTAGTGACTTGAAAAGCATGGACGAGTTTCTCCTGAAAAAGGTAAGGTCTGGCCTTACAGACCAAGCAGCTTCACCTCTCCCATGGCTCTGCGCTGCACCGATCGCAGGCGAGTGACCCAGGAGGTTGGGAAGGGGAAGCTTCAGGGAAGTTCTCGCATTCGCAGACAGTAGAAACCACCTTGTAATAGCACAGTGGAGACTATTCTCCTCAGGTTCACCAACGATACTGAACTTACACAGTGTTCTGTCTCGGCACAAGTCATAATTAGTGCATAAAACATTTTGGTTCCCCAGATGAATGAACTGGATAATGAGGACAGCAAGAAGGACACTTTGGTGGATGTCGTGTTCAAAAAAGCCCTGAAGGAGTTCCGCCAGAACATCTTCAGCTTTTACTCCTCGGCATTAGCAGTAAGTAACAGCACATCAAGCAGGACCTTTGCTACTCAGGAGAAATGAGGTTCCACGAAGGCGCCAGCCTTTCATTCCTGTTCTGCTTAGCCCAAATGAAGGGTGCTTCCACGTGTTCAGTCCCACTGATTAGAGGTATCTTCTGATATCTTCTGGATACTTCGGTATCCACTGATTAGAGGTATTTTATTCTATTTACATCTTGCTCCCAGTCAAATGCGAGATGACAGTAAGTCCGAAAACTCCTATTTGCCCCCCAAAATGTCTGGAAGCTTTTGTGCTATATTTGGGAGTAAGGAATATCTCTGTCAAGAAGGGGCTTTTGTGCTAGATTTGGGGGTAGGGGATGTCTCTGCTCTGCTGTATCTTCACAGCGATCACTGAAATGATCCATTTTTCCTTCTTTTAGTTGCATGTGTACTTTTCCAAAGCAATTGGATTCTAGTTGTGCTAAAACAATTGTTCAGAGCAGAAAAGGTAGTCTGGTGTGTATAAAAAACCCTTTTGTTTTTGCTTCTCTTTATTTAAAGATGGATGATGGGAAAAGCATCCGGTATAAGGACCTGTATGCCTTGTTTGAGCAGATTTTGGAGAAGACCATGCGGCTTGAACAGAGAGACTGGAGTGAGTCTCCAGTTAAAGTCTGGGTCAATACCTTCAAAGTCTTTCTGGATGAATATATGATAGAGTACAAGCCCCTGGACTACACTGCAGTGAAGGTAGTTATCACTTGTTTCTTAGCCCACTGAAGGTTTATAAACTGTCTTTGCGTGGGGTGGTGCTCGCACAGATATCTGGAAACCTTGGAGACTGTTGTCTTCTCTTCTGCTTAGTCCCTGACCACCAAAAAGGGGTTACATCATCTCATTTAGCAGGGCCACTTCTGCTTCGTCCTGGCAACTGTTCTTGCTGTCTCGCTCAGCATGGAGGTCACTGGTGGGAGATGACCCAGGCTGCCTCACCCAGGATTTCTGCGGGATTCCCGGAGGATCCCCTTGCTGGACCTGTGCTGGCAGTGCTTCTTCAGTGACCATGGTGGAGAGGAGAGTCACCTTGGTGACTCTGGCATGGGAACCCTCAGAAGCAGGAGGAGAGACCTCAGGGATGAGGTTCAAGGGAGACTTTCAAATACCTGGGTGGCTCTCTGCCCTGAGCATGTCTGCAGGGTCACGGCTTGTGGCTTTCTGAGAGACTTCGGCGAGGAGAAAAGCTGAGCACTGAGCAGTAGAGAGGGAGTCACCCATGCTCAGCCACTGCCAGTATGTGGCGAGGTTTCCAGGGCAGAACTGCAGCCCTGGCTGGTTGGAAAGGCCCTTCCTGGTGGTCATTCTTGCTGCTCTGAGGGATGAGAAAAAGCAGATGCAAGTTCTGCACAGTTATTTAGGGCTCTGTGAGCATGTTCAAGTGCCCACTCAGGTCAGCAGTGTTGCTTCTGTAAGAGATGTATTCGTTTCCTAGTCTCTTCACCCTTCCTTACGACCTTATCCTTAGGGAAGGGTGTCCTTCAGCACTGTGTTGCAGGAGAAGAGGATAGAACTGGGATCTAGGTGGTCATCAAAGCACTCAGATCTTGCAGTGTGTCTATACTCTCTTTCACAAACATGAATTCCTCACTCTCTTCTCCCTATTTCCTGCAAGAGCAACCACTGGATCTTAGGCTAGACTTGGAAGATGGTGTTTATCATAGCGCAGGGTACAGCAAGCACCATCTCATCTGGTTCCCTAGACAGGCATTTTTGGGATGAGTAGAGCATCAACAGTAGAGCAGTGCCGTGCCAGGTACTTCTAGACCAGCGGCTAATGCCCACTCTGAGATGAAGACTGAGAGAGTTACTCGAGGGATTTCTGAACATGTGGTGTTTGGCAGGCATAGAAGCCCAAGCTCATGCTATTTTAGCCCTGACACCTTGCAAGATGCACATAGCCTTGAGGGCAAGACAGGTTTGAGATGAAGTGACCATGTGTGGCAGGTAGGACCCCGTGCTGAAGTGGCAGGGTTTGCTGAGGTCAGGGCCAAGCTCCCCTAGGGGAGGAGGCTGGTCTCCACCAGGCCCTCCTCATCCTCAGTGTTCCCTGGAGTGACCGTCCTGGTGCTGGTGGGGATGGAAGGAGATAGAGAAGGTTAGGTATGAGTCCTCTGTGGGCCCTGTCCATAAATGCACTTTATTTATTTCTCTTTTTAATACCAGGTGCCAAAAACGGAGAGAAAAAAGAGAAGAAAAAAAGAGGCAGATGTGGTGAGTTGAGCACTGCAGGCCTGTCCATTAAAGAATTAATGTCCTCGTGGCCAGAATCACACCCAATAAGAGACCTGCGAGTAAGCTGCCCCATAGTGAAATCTGGATGTCGGAGGCTGAACGTGCAGCTGCCAAAGGATGTGCTGCCAACATGGGCAAGATGGTTTGATTTGACTGTGAGCAGCAGCATGCAAAATGACAGGCTCTAGGTCAACATTTACCTGCAGGGAAAAGCCCAGCATAGGTCGTACTCTAAAAACATGCTCCACAGGCCTTCATGGCTTTGGATGTGATGGTCTGGCTGCACCTCTTTGCCTTCAATAGTCTTTAAATGGGTTTAAAGGTGCTGGGAGGGCAAACAAGGGGAAGGAGCACTTTGTTTCCTATTCTTCTGCTCTAAGCCTGCTTTTACCCACCACTGACACCCACCCCTTGCATTCCTTCCTAGGTGGAAGAGCACAACGGGCACATTTTTAAGGCCACGCAGTACAGCATCCCCACCTACTGTGAATATTGCTCCTCCTTGATCTGGATCATGGACAGGGCTTCTGTTTGTAAATGTAAGCATGGGCCGTTTGACTTTCCGCGTGTTCCTTTTCTCCAGCGATGGCTTTAAGGCTCTGGAAGATGTTTGCTGATGGTTCCTGCAATGGCTCAGTCACAAATGCCTTGTGTTTTCACAAGGAGGTAGTTTTGGGGCCATCTTAAGGGTTTCTGAAGTCAACTAGTAAGTTCATCCTGCAGCAGCCCTGACGGTAGGTTTACTTTTGTGCTCAGGAGCTTTTCCTTACAAATCGTGTCCCTTGCCTGGGCACTGGTTAAGTGACATTTAAGTCACGCTTTAAGATGGATGGTAAGAGGAGCTGATGTGGCAGGAGTGACAAATGTGTCCTCCAGCTCCAGGCTGCAGAGTTCTTGTCGCAGTGGGTCCTGTGACAGTGACATGTCCCTTTGGTTTAGACCATTTCAAAGCATCCAAACATTTGAGGAGATCAGGAAAATGGAAGAGGGACAAGAAGATGTTTTTTTTTTTTTTTCTCTTCAGTTTTTGCAGTGTTTCCTTGATGAGGTTGGAAATACCAACCGTCTGGTATTTTAGGCTGATATCCATCACAGGAAGTGTAAAAACGAGGTGCTATTTCCATCATCTTTGAGAGTATCCATGGCTGATAGCTCCAAGTGACTCATGGATTATGTTCCGAGTTGATGTGTCAGATTTTTTTTTTTAATGTTACAAAGATTTAAATATGGTGCCTTTAAAATTAAAAGGTTAATTTTTCTGTTGTTGTTTGAGCAGATGCCATATAGACTTGCCACTGACAAATGCAAATTCTCTGTCCTTTTGACCTACTCATCCTGAGAGGAGCTAATTTACATTTGTGCAGAGGGTTTGAATTAATTCACATTTGTGCCTGAAGTTTTGCATTGCTAAATACTGTTTTTCCCCTGTTGTTACAGTGTGTAAATATGCTTGTCACAAGAAGTGCTGTCTTAAAACCACGACCAAGTGCTCCAAAAAGGTAAGTTCCCTCTCATTCCTTTTATTGCCATTCAGACCACAATCCTTCTCTCATATAGCTGTGTAAAGGAAATATTTACATGCACACAAATCCATATGATGTTGGCAATAACCCTTCAGGCTGGGGGTTGGAGTAGAGACCTTCAGAAGGCTCTTCCAAACAATATTCTTTAATTATATGGATTTTGGTAGTAATAGAGAGGCACCTATCAGTGGTACCTCTTGTACCACTGTTCCCTGCTTTGCAGCTGCATTGACCAGAGCTATAACCTCACTTACAGTTTCCAAAGGCTACAAAGGTAAATACAGCTGGTGTGAGAAGATAATAGATGTGATGGAAGCCTGTGCTGTATGGGGAGCTTGCAGTGCCTGGAGCGTGGCACGTTGTGCCATTCCTTCATTTGTGCTACAGCAGCTCTTTTGCCTGCTGTGGGTTTGGGGAATTTTTGGATGCCTGCTTTTAGGCGTGAAGGAATCCATGAATTTCCATGGCCTTATTGGAACTGGCCATGGCATCTGCAGCCCTGGGGTTTTGCAAGCCCCAGAGCCTCTTGTTGCCACCTCTGCATGCAAAAATAACGTCCCCTCTTGACCCCGAGGGCCCCAAACGGAGGTGGCAGCGCAGCGAGCGTGGGCAGAGGCTGAGCGCTCGCCAGGGCTCATTAGGGGTGAATTAAGTGGCGTTTGCCAGTTTTAAGCGTATGGATGCAAGCAAGTGCATGCAGCAGGTCATCAAGATAACAATGAATCATCAAGGCTTTTTTTTTTCTCCAGTTACTTACTTTGTGCTGCTTTTACCCCCAAAAAGCATAATAATGTGCATAAAGCTTTATCAGCTCCCTAGAAGGTGTGTGGGATGTGCAGCTCCCACCAAGCCACATGATTATATGTTTTTCACAAGAAATAATCTCATCTACCTTTTGGATATTTCAATATGCTTGCCCTGATATGTAGTATTTCTGCTGCACTTTTCCCATTCGTGACAGCCCTTCTATTGCATCTCTGCTAAATAGTTGGGAACGGGATCTCTGAGGCTCTGCAAATAGCTAGCTGAGCTAGCTGAGCTTTTTCCAAGAAATTTTAGACTTTTTGCATCTGGGATTTGAGGCCTGAACACCTTTTCCTCCTGTTCACGGGGAGGAGATCTTAGGGCTTTGTTATACAGGAAAACAAGAGGTTTGTCCTAATGCCCTTGGTTCTGTCTTGGCCACCATTCAGTGACGCACAGCCAGCCATATAACAAACAGGAAGGGAATTCAGGCCAGGGAAATTTTGCTGGAATAAAACAGCTACCTGATGAGGATTCAGTTATTAAATGTCAAGAAAGAGTAATTGATGTATTTTTTGTTGATCTTTTGGTTCTTTTTCTTTGGTTACCCTCCATGAGAAATGAAACCCTAAACCAAAACACAGCTCTAAATAGTTGCTTGGAGATGCTCGGGGCTTTCTTTTTCCTTGGGGTTTTTCTACTCTAAAGGAAGTCCTTGTGCTGTAAGGACTTGTAAGCAAGGGAAATGAATTTATGGTTTCTCCACATGAGCTTTTCACACAGGTGGTTTGAGGTCCTTCCACGAGAAGGCTTTGGCTTCCTCTGTACTTGTTGGATTAACCTTTTAAAGGGTTGTTCTGAAAAGACAGAGTGCACAGACTGTATCTTATGCCTTAAGGTGTTTATTTTCAGGCAGCAGTCAATTTTGTAACTACGTTTTAACTTTGTCACTGAATGGATCTGTTTCTTCAGACTTGTGGTGGACTTGAAAGAATGCCAAGCACCTCTTGGTGGCTGCAGAATTGCCTTTGCCCTTGTGTTTTGGAGTCCCTTGATGCCAGTAATTTTGGCCCTTTTAGTGAAACAATGTGCAATTTTAGTGGCATTGCATTTGATTATAGTTTTTGCAGCCAAACAGGTCCTGCACCAAGAGGCTGAGAGATGGTAGAACAGTAGATGGTGAATTTGAACTAGTAGCTGAAACCAGATGTTCCCAAGGCTGTTTCCCGGTGTGTTTTTAGCACAGAGCACTAAACAGTATAGCAGGCTTCCCAGATCTCTCATGGTGATATGGTTTTCCTTGGAGAAAGGATGTCCTTGAAAGTGAAAACAAGACGGAAGAGTTCTCACAAAGGAGAGCGTTGACCTGTCCCCCGTTCCACCACCTTCTTGCTCATTGCTGGAGTAATGAACAAGACTTGACGTGGCTTTCACCACTTGACACGTGCCTGGCGACCCATCTAAAGAGCGGCTTTAGTGGTGCAGCTCAGCAGCAAGCCTGGGCTGTCCGTGTTCGGGTTGCTGTTGGCACGGGGTGTACGTGGTCACAGCCCTGCAAAACATCAGGCTGGGGTTAAGCCTCCCGGGCTGTCTTGGCCTCTGTTGCCTGTGGTTTTATTGGCTTCACTTGGCAGATAGCGCAGGTCAGCTAAGACTTGTTGCAGTTTGAACAGCAGCCTGCACTGAGCGCGATGCAGTGTCGGGCGGGCGTTGCTTTGAGGCCTTTTTAAGGGGATTTCAAGGCACCTTTCCCGTTCCGTTTCCCGCTAGTACGATCCGGAGCTGTCGTCTCGGCAGTTCGGCGTGGAGCTCTCCCGGCTCACCAGCGAGGAGCGAGCGGTGCCGGCGCTCGTGGAGAAGCTCATCAACTACATCGAAATGCACGGGCTGTACACAGAGGGCATCTACAGAAAATCAGGGTCCACCAACAAGATCAAGGAGCTGCGGCAAGGGCTCGATACAGGTAAAAAAAAGAAAAAAAAATGCAAAAACCATAAAAATAAATGGGACAAACTCTCCACAGCAGCAAGGCTTGATGTAAGGAGCTCAGAGGAGTTCAACAGGGCCAAAGGAAGGAGCTCTGCTCCCTTCCCTGAAAAGACGTTGTGGAATTATGACCCATCCTTTCCCATCTCTGGCCAAATGCCAGCTCGCTCTCCCATAATAGGAGCCATCTTTATGTCATCTAGTCGTTCTGTTTGGACGCAAGCGCATGAAAAAAAATCCTTCTCATTGAATTAGTTAATCCTCAGAAATCTTGTTGCCTCCCTAAAGCCACTTGCCCTGGGAAAGGCACTTCTTGTAGTGTCTGGGATTTTAACGTGTGAAGCTGAAATCAGGTGGCAGGTTTCTTGCAACTGAATGCAGTGTGGTTTGGGGCATCCCTGTAAGATTTTCTGTGTTGGCGGCGTAGTTTGTGCATGCACTGCTTCATGCGTGGCCTTGTGCTGATGGCTTGTTTTGGGTTTTTTTGCTCGCTTTCTCCTCGGCCCGCCGCTAAACCCTGCGGAGCAGACATCGACAACGTCAATTTAGACGACTACAACATCCACGTCATCGCCAGCGTGTTCAAGCAGTGGCTCAGAGATCTACCCAACCCTCTCATGACCTTCGAGTTGTACGAGGAGTTCCTGCGAGCTATGGGTAAGGACTCCCCATCGGCACTGAAGGCCTGGGCACAGGGAAGCTCTGAGAGACTTAACTCCTTACTTAAGTTGCAGTCTGCTCAGCTGGCTTTGCCCCATCTCATTTGCCTTGTTGCTGGGAGAAACATAGTAGTTTTGGCCACTGTTGTTATGCAAAGCAACCTACAGACCATGCAGAGCCTCGTGTGTTTGGCAGAGTGCGTTTTCATCACAGCTCAGCAGAGGCTTCAGCCCTGACAAGCAGCCAGACGATCTCTCCTCTAAGCAGTACTGCTGAGAGCGTAACCCTTCCTTTAAATATAATGAGCAGGTATAAATGGGATCTTTTAATAGTGTCCATGAGGATATTTTTCAGCTGCCAGCTGTAGCAGAAGAACCTTTAAATAAATAAATAAAATTCACATACCTCTTTGAGTATGTGAAGCGCGAGGAGGGCGATGGGAGCCTGTTCACAGAGGTGTGTGGGGAAGGAGAGCTGTTGCCTGGGGCTGTGTGTGCGGGTTGTGTGCCAAGCTGCGCTTCCCTGGTGGTGGAGAGCAGCCTCCGCAAAGCCGGGGTGGCCGAGGAGGCTCGGTCAAAACTCTGGCAGCAATGGAGTGTCCTCTGCAGGCCTGCAGGACAGGAAGGAGACGGTCCGGGGGGTGTATTCAGTCATTGACCAGCTGTCCCGCACCCACCTCAGCACCCTGGAGCGCCTCATCTTCCATCTCGTGAGGTACGTCCGCCCAGAGCCAGCCTCTCCCTCGTGCTTTCCAGAGCTTTTCCCTCACAGAGGGTCACGAATTGGAATTGCTGCCTTTGTTAATCTACTTTTTTCCCCCCTTTTTTTCCTTCTCTTAGGATTGCCCTCCAGGAAGAGACCAATCGAATGTCAGCTAATGCCTTGGCGATTGTGTTTGCTCCGTGTATCCTGCGCTGTCCTGATACGACAGACCCACTACAGAGCGTTCAGGACATCAGCAAAACGACCACGTAAGAACACATGAAATAATCCATGTCCTGGAATAATCTGGTCTCTGCTTTCTCAAAATGTTGCTAACCATTAGTATGGTCACATGGCTGCAGTGCAGGGAGCTTTCCATCCTCTAGCATGGAAACTTAACAGCACTGTCCTGTTTTGCATATTAAGGGGTCTTAATGAACTATTTTGTATTCCCTCCGTGCTTGAGAGGTTGTTAAACAAGCCTTGCTAAGTGACTGGCAAGGCACAAGAGCAGATCAGCTCGGGCTCCAGAGCTTTGTTATGAGGTCTCTGCAGCCCTCATGTCCAACAGATCTTAGCTGGAGCCTCTGGAGCTTGTGCTGACGTAGTTTTCTAATTAGTCACATTTATGGAAAGCGGATCTTCATTGGTACTTAATTTGGGATTTTGAGGAGCTGAGGCTCTTGATTGGGAATTAGCAACATTAATATTGCATATTTACATTTCTCTAAGATATTTGACATAATCCCAAACATTTTATGAAGAAAGGAAAGCACTTAGCACAGATTCAGTCTAGCATATACTAAATAGGTTGTAAAAATGCCCAGCTGGGACATCTGAGATGGATTGTGGTGGAAAGCATCCAGGGAAAGATGCTCTCCTGGGGTTTTGTAAGAGGTTGCGTTCCCACCAAAGAGATGTATTAAAGCTGCTGAAGACCCAAAAGGACTTGGAGATGTCCGCAGCAGGATCCATACTCATACCATGCCTCCAAGCTCGCATGGAGCTCTTCTGTGCCTGCTGTGATGCAGGGGGTGATGCTTGCTCACAGAGGACCTTTCTGGATTTAAATGCCAGAAATATTCCCCCTGGAAGCAATTCCTCTGCCTACCTTTGAGCTGGCATGACTCATTTTTCCAAAATAGTCCTTGTGAGAGATTTCTTCGTAACTTCTTCTAGACTTCAGCCACAGCCCATCCTCTAATTTCATTACCCTAAAGGTATGTCAAATCAAAACATTTTCAACTCCAGTTTGGTCTTTTTGCCTTTTTTTTTTTTTTTTTCCCCCCCACTCCTCAGTTGCGTAGAATTAATCGTCATAGAGCAGATGAACAAGTACAAGGCTCGTCTCAAGGACATCAACAGCCTGGAGTTTGCTGAGAACAAAGCAAAGAGCCGCCTCTCCTTGATCCGCAGATCAATGGTAAGGCCGGGGGACGGCGCTGCGCTTGATCAGCTCTTCCTGCTGTCCTGGGAGGGTTTTCTCCAGCCTCCTACATTAGTGTCCTAGCCCCTTTTACAAGAGGTTTTGCAGCAGACAGGAATCCAGTGTTCCCATGGTGTTTTTGTAGGACGGCTACGTGGGTTCAGCGCGTCTGTTGTGACCGAGGAGGATGTGTGTCTTCCTGCAGGGAAGGTCACACCGCTCCTGGGGTCTGACCAGCCACCTCTGTTCTCTCCCGTCCTCTCCTGTCACTCAGAGTAACCCTGCCTTATCTTCTGCTTCTTTTGACCTCCTAAGTCTTTGCATCTCCTAAACCACCTTATCCAGGACAACCCAGCGCCTCTTCCTCAGCCCTGTGACGGTTCCCAAGAGTTATGCCAAAGCAGAGTCCAGCGAAGAGCTGGCAATGGTCAGGAGTCAGGGGAGGCGCTCTGGAAACGTGTTTGCTGGAGCTTAGAAGCTCATGGTCACGTTCCGGGCTGTAGTTTGCAAACCTGAGCAAATTGGCCCTGGGTTGAACTGCCCCTTTTCCGCCCTGCTTACGAGCAGCTCCATCCATCACCCGGCAGCGCTCGGCCCTCGGCACGGCCCCACCATCCACACGCGAGCTCCAGGGACACCCGGGACCAGCTGCCTGTGCCAGGGTCCTGCTTCGGCTCCCTCCTGGTGCAGCTTAGCTAGTGAACGCCCTCCCCAGCGGATGGGGAGTGGAGCCGAGCTCCCCAGAGTTGTCACTTCCCTGCAGCTCTGCACCATCCCACCGAGCCATCACGCTTCCAGAGGGGCCGGGGTCGGAGAGGCAGCGTTGGGGGGCTCCCCGCCGCGAGCCCAGCGGGCTGCGGGCACCCACTGCGTCTGGCTGCCAGAAAGGGCTCGCAGCCTCCTCGCTCCGAAAGGGCCGCTGCCGCCTGCGTGGCATGTTGGACCGGGGGGTCTGCTTCGGGGACCACGAGCAGCGCTGGTCTCGGGCTGCTGGAGTGTTTGCCAAGCTTGGGCTCGGCCGTGCCTTGGCAGCACGGTGCCGGCGGGAAGCGCGCAGCAAAGGAGAACGGCTCTTCGCAAGGGGCACCGGCATGTGCACTCTAACCTTCTGCTTTCCTTTTCATGTCCTCTCTAATCCAGAAACCCGTACTAATTGCAGTTAGATTTATGAGCATAACCCGCAGTTCGATCCCGGTATGTATTCGCTGCCTCGCGCTCTGTGCCAGCCGCATCCCTCCATTGTGTGTGACCGCCGCTCATTCCAGCCCCGTGCCACCGGCCATTGTCCGTGACGTTGTCCCCAGGCAGGTGCCTCTCCGCCCGCCGACCACGTCCCCCCTCTCTGCCAGGGAATAGGGGTTTGTGCCCGATGGCCGCGCGCGGGCAGAGGCTGCTCGTGCCCGGGCCGCACACTGCCCTGCATGCAGCTCCTTCTCGTGGTGGGACGTCCCGGCCTTTGGTCCAAGAGACCTCCTGGTCGTGGCAGAGCTTCTTACCTTAGTCTCTAATCTTGCTTGGGTTGGCTCTGCCCTTCCCCGCCGTGTCTTTTTGCATCCCCCTTCTCCCCTCATAGCTTTGGTGTTTCTTTTCCTTCCTCTGTTCTGTGCTTCCTTGCTTTTTCCCTTCCTTGCCTTGTCCCTCCCTGTTTTCTCCCTGATTTCTAGTGCTGCTCCCCAAGGCATATCAAGGCAGAGCAGATGCCAAGGGCGAGGAAAAAACGTCTTTGACACCAATAGGTGAACGGGCAGCAGCAGGTTTCAGCCCATGGCGCTTCTCCTCTCCCGTTTTTGCTTGACGGTGCCAGGGATTTGGAGGCAGATAAGATCAGAATTTGAGCTATGCTGCTGGCACAGTCCTTGGCACTGTTTTTCAAGTCCAACAGTTCAGGGACTTTTGGAGTGAGCCCTAGTTCTTGTCTTGGTAAAATACGCCAAAAAGGTGCTGCTTTATTTGCCTTTCTTGTTCGGGACCGTGTGAGCTCTAGGTTGATGCAGGTGAGCAGACAGGAGAGGTGTGAGCACGGGTTCTCTGCTGAGAGCTGGGAATCTTCCACTGATAGCACCAAGGAAAGGAGAGGGATGACTCACAGCCAGGGTGACCTTGGTCTTGACGTAAAGTGCAGCGAATGCCGCAGCTCCCGGGTCCAGGTGGAGCGGCAGCGCTCGTCCCAGCGTGGAGGGCGAGTCCGGTGCGGCGTGCTGAGAGGACAGCGAGTCCTGCAGGTGTGAGCGTGGCCTCACGGTCAGGCTGTGTCCCGCTGACAGGCAGGTAGGGATGTCCTGTTAGTCTACACGGAGAAAAGCTGAGGGTCCAAAGAGCTTTTCAACATGCGGATGAGCTGGTAGCTGGAAATGAGATCCAGGGACGTTGCGTTAGGAGCAAAACTGATGTTTTAACAAAGACGTTGACTTTGTGATGGGAAGAAAATAATAAATAAGTTTTTCCATTTTGCTACATAAATCTCTGCCACTGGATGAAAGGCACAAAAAGGGACATTCATGCTTCTGGCCTTATACCTCACCACTGTTGCTGTCTAGTCCATCATTGTAGTGGCAGTCGCTACTGGCATGAGGCCACTTGAGCCTCGGAAGCTCCTTCCAGCTTCCCGAGGAAAGGAGTCCGTTCTCCTGCATGCTCCATACCTGTCTCACCCCATCTTAGGTCCCGACGCCGGTTGCCCCAGGCTGCTTTCTGTGCCTGCCTCCCAGCAAGCTGGGGACACAGTCTGCTGGAAATCGTGTGTTGGATTCAGCCCTTGTCTTTCTGAAGGGTGCTAAAGCTGCGTCCCTTGAGCGTTTGCTGCTGCTTCTCCCCAGCTGTCGCTTGCTGGAGAGCAAGGGCAGCATAGTGCCCCGCATGCCAGCGTTTTGGCCGCACTCCTGTCCTGCAGAGCCAGCGCCGCCGGGCGGGCTGAGCTTCCCTCCTTGCGGGCTGCCCTTCAAAACGCACCGTCATGTCCTTGAGTTTTGAAGTTCCAGTTGCATGTGGTTGTCCGGGTACATTGGCTTCATCTTCATCTTCTGGGCTTTCCTTGAGACTCTTCCCAGTATGTGCCACAACCTGATGTGAAATTGGGGTGCCGACACACCAAGTCTCCCAGGGATGGTGGTGGAGGTTGTCTTCTCCGCTCCGCTGCCGCCACCCGAGATGGATCAGGCAGTCCCCGACAGGGCTGCAGAATAACAGGCCCTTGACGCCCATGTTTATCCTCAGGGCAAAGGCCGTGTACGGCGCGGCACCTACCCTAGCCCCACGTCTCCCGTTGCCGTCCGCCTGCCCTCGGTGTCCGACGTCCCCGAGGAGACCATGAGCAGCGAGGAGGCCATGGAGATGGATGTCACGGAGCAGCAGCAAGCGGCCATGCAGCAGGAAGAGAGGGTGCTCACAGAGCAGATCGAAAGCTTACAGAAGGAGAAGTGAGTCGCAAAGGGCAGAGGGTGGAGGGTCCAAGATACCTGTGTGAGATGGGGCTGCTTCTCTGAGCTCGAATCCCAGCAAAGTTCCTCTTTCTTCCTCTTTTTGGTCTCTGCCTTTGGGTCCTCTTTGATCCCCGGGGCTTTATTTTTGCAGGGAGGAGCTGACGTTCGAGATGCTGACGCTGGAGCCGCGGGCCTCCGATGACGAAACGCTGGAGTCCGAAGCCTCTATCGGCACCGCTGACAGCTCCGAGAATTTGAACTTTGACTCCGAAGGAGGCATCTCCGACCGTTCAGGTAAACCCAACGTGTGGCTGTGCCCGGGCGCGTTTGGGTGAGGTCGCTGCGTCAGGAAGCTGCGTTGCCTGTCGGGAAGTGGCTGGCGCCGGGGTTTGGCACGACATGCTGGGCTCCCTCTGCCTGCCTGGTGGTATCATACACGTTTTGCCTCATTTTTATATATTTTAAAATTATTTTACTTATTTATTGGCTTTAACAGCCTGCGTACCACGCAGTGCGTATGCCGGGTAATTCTCCCGTCACCCCTTCCCTACAGAGAGGAGTTCAGCGCTCGGGCCGCCGCGGCCCGGCAAGCTGGAGGCCACCGGCCGCCTGCGGAGGCACCCGCGGAAGCAGCCAGAGCCCTTGGAGGCGCCCGACGGGGCCCCCTCGCCCTCAGCACCGGCGTCCACCTCCTGCCTGCCTCACCTGCCCCGCAAGCGCTTCCAGATGTACTCCAAGTCGCCCTTCTACCGGGCGGCCGAGGCCAAGGGCAGCACTGAGGGCCCCGATGAGCGTCCCCAGTTCACCTCCCGCGGCACCTTCAACCCCGAGAAGGGCAAGCAGAAGCTGAAGAACGTCAAGAGCTCGCCACAGCGGGGGCGCGAGGCGCCCGACGCCGAGGGCCGCGTGCGCGGCGCCGAGGCCGAGTGCGCTGCCGCCGCCGCACAGCAGCAGCTGGTGCTTTTCGGCAGCAACGAGTTCATGGTGTGAGGCGCTTGGCCGCGAGGACTGCGGAGCGTCGCCGCCGTCACCTCCTGGGTCCGTCAGGGCCAGTCCCGGCGGTGGCCGGATGTGGGTTCCATAGGGTTTGGATGTCGAGCCCCCTTCCCGCTATGTCACCGGGATTTGGGGGCACCTCCTGCCTTCGCCCGGCTGCTGCCGCCGGTTCGTGGGATTTGGTGGGGTTGTGGGTTGTTTTCTCTCCGTGACGGCTCCATAAACTCCCGGGGAGGCCCTCAGCAGACCAAGCTCTTCTCACCCGCTGTTTTATGATGCTCTTTGCGGCGCCGCCCCCCGAGCCACCATCGCCATTTGCCTGATAGGGAGCCCGGTGCAAAGCCCAGTTGCCGCGATGGGAAGAGTGGACAGATATTTATTTTGGGGAAGGGGGGGAGGATTTTTTACCACCAACCGTCAGGGAAAGGAGGAAAAGGAAAAATAAACCAACGCCGCTGCTTAGCCCAAAGCCAAACGTCCGTGCCCTGGTGCCGACAGCCATAGCTGGGCCCCAGCGTCGCGGAGGGGAGGAAGCCAAGGTGGAAGAGGCTCCGTTTGAAGCGCGCCGCTGTCGGAGCTGGAAACAAAGGCATGGAAAAGCGGTAGGGAAAAGCTGCCCAAAGTCACCTTCGCCATGTTGACCTAACCAACGTCCCCCTTTTGAAGACCATCAGTATTAAAAGATTAATAATAATAATAATGATAATAATCAAGGACTACTTGAAGCTATATTTGTTTATATTCTGGTTACTGAAGTTCGTTGTAAATATATTTTTTTATACTTTTTTTTTTTAAACTCCATTTTTCCACCCACTTCCCTCTCGCCCCCCCATTTTTGCCAGGGCAGAAGGTCACTGGAGGGAAAAGCCACAGGGCCATTTCTCAGCAGCACTGCGTCACATATATATACAAATATTTTAAGAGAAATCTATAGAACTACGATGAACCCGGCTTAGAAACAGTGTCCGTGACTGGTTGTCAGCACTAGCTAATGACTTGGCGCTCATAATCCCTGCCCGGTGGCTTCCTCGGCCAGCACATGAGCTCGCCCGCTTGCCCAGGCCCTGCGAGCCGGTCCCTGCACTCCACTCCCGGGAAGGGAGGAGCGAGGAGGCGCCCCGGGACGGTGACTGCGTCAGGACGTGCCGCCCGTCGCCTTGCCCTCAGCTCGGGCTCCATCCAGAGCTGCCTCTTGGCCGCCCCGCTCACTCCGCGCGCACCCGAGCGCCCAAAGCTGGCGCCAAACCCTGGCGCTTGAGTCTTCCTGATTCTGCATCCCGGCGCTTGGGGCTAGAGTGAGGCCGCGAGGCCGAGCTCGAGTGCTGCCTGTGCTGCCTGCGTTACCCACCTTCCAGCTAGCTGGTCTGCGTGCACCTTCCTGGACCTCTGCTTTTCCTGTGGTTCAGCTCCTGATCCTGCCTGCCTGGATTGCCTTTTTTTTTTTTTTTTCCCCCCTTCCATTTTTGCAAGGATAAAGAGGTGCTTGAAGCCACGTGGGGAGCGGTGCCAGCCGTGGGGGTCTGAGTTCCCCGAGCTCCCTCCGCTGCGGATAAAGTCTGGATGGGTTTTTCTACCGGATCCAGAGCTCTCGGGAAGGTGGGCACTGGTTCTGACGGGGGAAAATCCCTAGGGAAACCCTGCCGGCTCCCCAGATCCCTCCAGGAAGGGGCGTTGGAAAGGGCCGGGAAATGCGAGCGAGCGGAGCTGGCCGCACTGCCGCCGGGGTGGAAGAGGGGCCGCTCCGGTGGCACCTCTCCGAGCTCCGCACCCAAAGCGCCCGCCGAGAGCCCGAGAGCTGCTCGGGTCGTCCCGCTGCCTCCGGCGGGGCGCTCGCCCTGCTCTGACCTCGTGCCAGGAGAGTGGAAAAAAAATATATATATATGTGTGTGTGTGTGCGTGCATATATATATATATATTTTTTTTTAGGCTGTTTTTGTGTAATTGTCTCATTGCATCTATTGCCCCCAGTTTCTGCAGAGCAGCTGCTTTGGGTGGGTGTCCCATTTCCAGGCAGGCGAAGAAGCCGTGTCAGGAACAGGGCCTAGCGGGAGCCTCCCGAGTCGGGAAGAGGGTGAGCCTGGATCCACAGATCCTGCCCGGGAGGAGTAGCCGCAGGCTTCTCCCTTCCTTTCCTGTTTCCAACCCAGAGCTTCCAGCCCCAAACTTCCCTTTCTCCTGTTTTCCTTCACCCTGACCTTTCATTTCCTTTTTATTTCCTTTTTTTTTTTTTTTTCTTTTGTGGAGGGAATGGCGGGGAGGGCAGCAGATGGTTTCAGCAGAGCGACCTGGAGTTTCGTTCCCGTCCACGGCGAGTCGGAGGCCGCCCGGCTGCTCCCTGGGGCAGCGGGAAAGCCGGGAGGTTTCTCGGGGGAGCCGCTGGGCTCCTCGCACCAAGTGAATGTACTTACTACTGGAAAGGACACGTGGGCTGCGTATGCTTAATTATTATTTTTATCGGGGAAGAAATTTTTTTAAAAAGTAATTTATAAGTATGCTGAGTGTAAATTAAAAAAAAAAAGTATGTATTGTAAGAGGATATATTATCCTGTGTCATACTCTCTATAAAATTTACCTGTTTAAAAAAAAAAAAAGGAAAAAGAGAAAAAAAATGGTAATTATATAAAGGAGAATGATTTATCTTGCCCCCCCGGGCCGCGTGGGGTGCAGTCACACAGCCAGCTGGCAAGCTGTTACCGTCGTGTCCGCCGGTTCCCTTTAATTTGGGGGGAATTAATGTTATTTTTCTTTCCTTTCTGGACTAAGGCCGTCGTCTGTATAAAAGTGCAATTTGTGTCCGATGTCCCACGCGTTTGCTGTATGGCTGTACAAAGCGACTCGAGGAGCCGATGAACCCCTGCGCGCATTAAAGGAGGACGTGGTCCCCAGGCTGCTGCTGTGTTTCCTGGGGACGCGGCTGGGGCCCGAGGGGGGACGTCATGAAGGTGTCGCTGGGATGCTGCCTCTGGCGCCGGGATGCTGGAGCAGCCGGCAGCGCCTCCGCTCCCTGGCGTGGGCTGGAGGCCACGGGGAGGTGGGTGGATTTGGTGTTGGCCGATGGAGGAGCAGCTCCATCCCCGAGGGCACCTCGGGGCCGGGGTGTCCCTGGCTGAGCAGCGAGATGCCGCGGTCCCCACTGGGGTGCTGCAAGCGGGACGTCCCTGGCGGTGCTGGGTCGCCCGGGCCACCCTGTCTGCAGCCGCAGCAGCCCCTCTTCCCCCGCAGCCGGCGGCGAGGACCAAAGCGCCCGCAGGTGGCAGCGACCCCCAAGCACCAGCTTTAGGCCCCGTACGAGCCCGGGAGCCGGGACCCGGCGCCGCCCCCTCCACTTGCCCCATGGCACCCAGCCGTGGGGCGCAGGGATTGCGGCTGCGCTGCCCCTCGTGCCCGCCCTGCTGGGTGCTGGGCCCAAGGAGAAGGCGGTTTGGGCCCAGGGGCCTGTTGCAGCAGCCCAGAAACAGCTTGCGATGACCCACCACGGCGAGGGGACCCACGGGGCGCCCAGGGCCAGGACCTGGAGAATAGGTCTCTTGGAGCGGAGATGGAGCAGCTCGGCCAGGAATGCTGCAGGAAAGGCGCAGTGTCCCAGTGCTGCCCCCAGCACTCCCCTCGCCCAGCACTGTTCCTGCAGGATGCCCCCTCCCAGTGTGGTGTCAGGATGGATGAGCCCTATGGCAGCAGCAGGACTAAATCCCCCCAGGGATGATCCTGAAAGCCAAAACTGCTATTGCTGGGTCATCACAGCGGCCAGTAAATCTGGTTTGGGAGCATCCTGCGGCGCTGGGGGCTTGAGCAGCGGCGTGGGTCAGTTCTTGAACATGTCGCAGAGCAGCTTCTCCATGGGGGTGTTGCCGATGGTGCGGCGGAAGAAGAGGAGCTCCACGCGCTCGGAGGAGATGAAGCGCAGCGCCGGCAGGAGCAGCAGCAGTTTGCCGAACCTGGCGAGGGCGAATGGGACCCGTGGGCTCCCTCCTGCCGCTGGGTCCCAGCCCTAGGAGGGTGCTCAGGGGAGAGCTGGGGTGGTACCTGACGGGCTGCCCGGGGTAGTGCGTCCGGTTGTGCTGGCCCAGCATCACCTGGGACTGGTCCTGCAGGTTCTCTACCTGCTCGGGGTCCTTCAGGCCACGGGTCTCTGGGGAAAAGGACGGGTGTTGGGGCCAGCTGGGGGCCAGCACGAGCTGCCCCCGGCCGCGGCCACCCAGCTCACCTGGCTTGAAGAGCACCACGGCCTTCATGCAGGCGAACTCGGTGGGGTCGACGGCCAGTGCCTTGAAGCGGCTGAGGGTCTCCTGCAGGACACGGACGTCCACGGTGGCAGGCACCAGCTTGCCGGGGGCACCGGGAGCCAGTTCGGGCACGGCCAGCAGTGGGCAGCTCTCCAGGGGCATGGACCACTGGATGGCACAGAGCAGGAACAGCTCGCTCCAGGCTTCCTCCAGCAGGATCACCTGCAGGGACCATGTCAGCCCCGGCTGGGGTGCTCCGGCACCTCCTCGTCCCCCCATCTTGCTCCCCAGCTGGTTAGAGCACATCTGGAGAAGGATGTCCCCCAGCCACAGCATCCCCAGATAGACAGTTCTGGGGCGGCACTGATGCCACCCTAGAGCTGTCTATCTGGTGAACTGCAGTGGCCACCACCACGAGGTGCCCTGACTCCCTCCCATTGCCTCTTTTCCCTGAATCCCCTGGGAAATCCCCTCCCCTGTCAGCCTGGGACCCCCGTGGGTGCCCGTGGATCTGCACCCATGGACCCACCTGGTCACGGAAGGGCAGGTTGGAGAAGACCGGGAGGTTCTTGGCCCACTTGACGGCCATGAAGAGGAGCCGGGCCGAGGTCTCGTAGACGTTTTCGGGGCTGCCCGCCGGGTAGGGCGCTAGCTGGTACTCACCGGCAGCCCGCTCCGGCTCACTGCCCGTCACATCCACGGTCTCGTCGGCTGCACGAAAGCCAGAGCTGCTCACAGCGGTGCCCCCATGGCGTGGTCCCCACCGCCCCCCCGCCACGCACCGTCCTCAGGCTCCAGCTTGGCGCAGGTCTCGGCCGTCATGAGGCTGGCCATGAAGCGGTGGTTGGAGGGCGGCGTGGGCGGCCGCGGCGCGGCGGGCGCCCGCGGGGGCGGGCAGGGGGCCGGCGGGCCCTCACGCGCGCTCGCCAGGTGCTCGGCGGGCAGCTCGGCGTCCAGCTCGATGCTGTCCAGGCGCACCTGGGCCGTGCTGCGTGGCTGCCGCTCATTCTGCACGGCTGCGTGGCACAGGGACGCCGTGAGCCCCACGCGGCCCTGACGCCGCTGCCGCCACCCACCGCCCCGCGCTCACCATCCTTGTTCATGCCTGCTTGCAGGCACTTCTTCAGCCGGCAGGCCTGGCACTGGTTACGGTGCGCCTTGTCCACGGGGCACAGCCCCGTCCCCGCCTGGCACCTGCAGGAGCAGAGGTGGCACCCGCTCTGCCCCGTGGGTGCCCTGTCCCCCCAGGTGCCCTCCCTCCAGGTGTGTCCTCTCCTTCCCATGGGTGCCCCAATGGGCAACCGGTCTCATGGTTGGGTGCTGTGTCCCCTCTGGGTGCCCTGCTCTGATGGGTGCCCTGCCCCCTACGGGTGTCCTGTCCCCCAAGGGTGCTCTGTCCCAGTGGGTGTCCTCCCCGCCCCCATCAGCATCCTGCCCCAACAACTGCCTTGCCCTGATAACATCCTGTCCCCACACTGGGTGCCTGTCCCCTGTGGGTGTCCTGACCCCCAGGCATGCCCTGTCCCCCCTTAGGTGCCCTCTCCTAGGTTCCCTGTCCCCCCAGGGCACCCCATGCCCCAGTGACTGCTCTGCCCCATGGAGTCTCCTACCCAATTGGGTGCCCTCTCCCTGCATCGCTGCCTTGGCCCCCAAACCCCGTGTCCCCCAGGCACCCCGTGCTCCCCGGGGTGCCCTGTCCCCCGGCGTCCCCACCCCAAGCGCTGCCCGCCGGCCCTCACCTGTAGATGAGTTTCCTCCGCACGCTGCGCTTGAAGAAGCCGCTGCAGCCGTTGCAGGCGTAGATGCCGTAGTGCTTCCCGCTGCTCGTGTCCCCGCACACCTTGCACAGCAGCACGGGGCTCAGCGCCTTGCCGGGGGCCGGGCTCAGCCCTGTGGGAGTGGAGCGGTGACGCTCGGGGTCTCTCCGATCCCCCAGGACCGTGCCGGCATCCTGCTCACAGCCATGGGATCACCCGGCCACCTCCGTGTCTCCCGGTGCTTCAGGTGACTGGCAAGACCCTGCGGGTGCCCTGGGCGCATCCCTGCTGCTGCCTGGGTGTCCTGGAGAAGGAGCTGGGACCATGCTGTCCGGGAGGGTTGCAGCTGGGGACTGCCCCGGGGAAAGGCCGTGCACGGGGAGCACAGGTATCCTGGTCCCATGGCCAGGGCCCCTGGTGTCCCAGCAAGGGGCCGCGATTGGGGATCACAGTCACCCTGACAGGGCTCTGCATGCAGGGTGTCCTGACATGGACTATGGCCATGGCAGGTATCCCAGCTAGAGCCCACCGGCACCCTGGAGAAGTGCTACGGCCAGGGACGGGGCATCCTGGTGAGGTGCCATGCCCGCGACTGTGGGCATCCCAGAGAAGTCTCATGGCTGGGGACCCCAGGCTTCCTGGAGAAACACCATGGCCGGAGACCATGGGCATCCTGGAGGAGCGCTGTGGCTGGGGGTCACAGGCATCCTGGAGAAGCACCACGGATGGGGCCACCAGGCATCCTGAGGCACCTCGCGGCGCAGGGCCGCGGCGGGGGCACCGTGGGCACCGTGGGCACACCGCGTCTTACCCGAGGAGCCGTCCTCCAGCCCGGCGCTCACCACGGACCCAGTGGGCGATGCGGCCATGGCAGGAGCAGCCCGCAGTGCTCCTGCTCCTCAGCGCGGGAGGCTGCGGGGCCGTGGGCGCGCGGCGGGCTCTGTGGCACCCGGCGCGCTCGCCTTGCTCTCTTCAAGGCAGCGCTGGGCAGATTAGCGGCGAGCGCTGTGTAAGCAGATGCCCGCTTGTCATCGTCTTAATCTTTAGTGCCGCCGCGCGGGGGGGGATCAATCAGCCACGCGATGAAGAATTAAAAAGGTGCTGAGCCCCCACCGGCAGCCCGGTAACCCTAAACCCCGCGACACCGAAGACGACGGGTGCCCTCCTGCCTCCAGCCATCGCCTCACAGGGACCCGGACAGGCTGCGGTGTGTCCCCAACACCAGTGTGACCAGGCAGAGAGCAGCCAGCAGTCCCCAAAGGGGGATGTGCGAAGGGGGAGACACCAGCACAAACCACCCTCCATCCCCAAGCCGGATCCCGCCTGTGCAGCGCTGGGATTGCGGCCGCGGGGCAGCAGCCGCCACGGCGTGGGGTGGCAGGGGGACGAGGGGGAAGGGGTTGTTATGGGGTGCTCAGGGGCTGGAGGGCCACCTGGTTTGGGGGGAGGAGGGTATGTCCCAGCACCCCCAGCCCAGGGCGCCCGCGGGGCCCTGTAAGCGCATAAGCCCTTAGCTAAGGAGTTTAGAGCCGAATCGCCAAAAGTGGTAATTAAAGAGCAAGACCCCCCGCCTCGCTCCCCCTGCCCTTCGCTGCCCCCAAAGCAATTAATTACAAGCCCTGACGGGGGTGGGAGCTAATGACAGCAGCGCCGGGAGCCACTTGGTCCCCTTCCCCCGGCCCCCTCCTGGCTTTGAGGGGGGTGGCAGGGACTGAGGTCCGATGTGGGGCCGCTCTCATCACCCCCGAGGCCGCAGCGCCCGCCCTGCTCAGCGTCGTCAACCCGCTCAGCCCCCGGCGCGGTGGCAGCGCCGCCCCGGAGGTGACCGCAGTGGTGGCTCCGGGCCGCGCGTGCCCGGCCCCGTGCCCGCGACGCCGGCGCCTCCGTCCCCCTTCCGACACCGGCCGCGGTGGCTCCGGCCGGGCCCTCCGGGCGCTGACGCTGCAGGTAGCCCCGGCCAGGTGGCCCGGCCGTTATGCAACCGCCGCTAAGGCCTCGGGTGCCAGGGCAGCACAATTTGGGATTTGAGGACTTGAGCCTTTAAACCAGAGCTCGGCCAGGCCCCCACGCGCCGCCCGGCGTGAGGCCGCCACTCCTGCGGCTTCTCCCTTGCTGCCACGCGCTGTCCTCCTGGGTCCCCTCCCTTGCTGAGGACTCACAGATGTGACACGAGCGGCCTGGGAAGGGCAGCAGGACCCTGCGGGCTCAGCCGTGGGGCTGCCATGGGGTTCTCCTGAGCTCAGGGGAAGTGGCTGGCCATTTGGTTGGGGTCCAGGATTCCAGGCACACGCTGGGCTGAGCTGAAGCAGTGTCACAGGCCACTGCACCCCTCTGTCACGCTGCACTGCAGGACCCCTTCAAAACCCATGCACAGCAATCCCTTCACCACCCATGGACTGCGAGGTGCCTCGATCACCCACGGACTGTGAGGTCTCTCTATCATCCATGGACTGCAAGGTGCCGCCATCATCCATGGACTGTGACGTGCCTCGAGCACCCATGGACTGCGAGGTCCCTCCCTCATCCATGGACTGCAAGGTCCCTCCATCATCCATGGACTGTGAGGTCCCTCCCTCATCCATGGGCTGTGAGGTGCCTCCGTCGTCCATGGACTGCAAGGTCCCTCCATCATCCATGGACTGTGAGGTCCCTTCATCACCCATGGGCTGCAGGATCCCTCCATCACCCAACAGCTGTAGCCTCCATCCATCACCCTGGACTGCAAGGTCCCTCCATCATCCATGGACTGTGAGGTCCCTTCATCATTCATGGACTGTGAGGTCCCTTCATCACCCACGGGCTGCAGGATCCCTCCATCACCCAACGGCTGTAGCCTCCACCCATCACCCTGGACTGCATCCTCCCTCTGTCACCCCAGGTTCTCAGCACACCAGGAGGCCCCATCCCCTCTGGTAGCACCCCGACCCCCTGCCTCAAACCCTGCGGTCTCAAATCCTGACCTAGATCTCTGACAGCCGCCATCTGTAGCAGCGGCCGTCCTCCTCCCTCAGCAGAATTATGACGCTGAGTTAATGCGCAGAGGAGCAAGCTGTCAGATTGCTCTGCCCCGATCCCTTTGACAGGGCTTAGGTGCTTCGAGATCATTTAGAACATCCTCAGTCCTTCAAAAATAACCCCATGTGCCCAGCCAGGGGTGTCAGGGCACCCCAGGATGCTGGGACACCCACCCTTAGGACCGTAGTGGTGCTCTTGGTGCCACAGTAGGGCTTGGTGAGCTGGGGCTGGAAGTCACCCGTGCTGCACATCCTTGGGGTGCAGGATAGACCCGCAGCATGTGCATGTTGGTGCAGGGTGGGCATCACCCTTGGTGCTGGATGCTGGTTCCTCACTCTCTATCTGCTGAGCTTCAGCCCCAAAACACATCATCCTCCCAGCACAAGACCCCGCTCCAGCCCCAGTCCCCTGGCACGTGGCCCCGCAGCTCCCTCCTCGCCCGCTCTGCCGGGTGCCGTAGCCACGGGCACCGTCCCAGCGAGGTGCAACCGCGGCCCCGGGCAGGACCCAGACCCTGGGTGCCTCCGGCCCGGCGCCGTGTGCTGATTTGGCTAATTTATGGGCCGGGCTGTGCTCCCCTCCTCTTAGTCAGTAAAAAGCCAGCTCTGGCGCGGGGATTTGGGAGGGGGGATTAGCTGCGCCAACCATCTGCTACCAGGCCAATAATCATCGCCGTGAGGAAATCCAATAATTAAAAAAATATTGTTGCCACCCGCCGCTCCCACAGCTTGCCCTGGCGCCACGTGTCCCCGCAGTGCTGTGGGTCATGGTGCTCACCCTGCCCCATCCCTCAGGGCACTTGTGGGTCCCCTGCCAGCCCAGGAGCTGCCGGTGCTCGACGGGGCGGTTTGAGAGGAGAGCCCTTGGCAGACGCAGCACAAGCAGCGTCGCTGCCAGGCCTGATGCCACCGTCGAAGGGCGGATGCTGGGACCACCACAGTGCTCGGGGTGCACCAGTGGGCCAAGCAAGGGCGAAGCGACGTGAAGGAGCAAACGTTAAACCCACAGCGGGGTCGTGACTCAGCTCCGTGACAGACGCTGGGGCAGATGCCACGGGATTACTCAGCCTAAAACCTTGGAATTTGCTCCCCCCCTCACCCCAGCAGGCAGAGAGCATTTAATTACTAATTTACTAATTACCCGAGGATGCTGCCGACAGGCTCAAAAACGCCTGCCGGGGAGGCAGCCCTGGGGCTGGCTGGTCCCTGCTGGCCGTAATCCGCTGGGCAGCCCTGGCTGTGGAGCCACCGCGTTCGAGGGCATCGCTGTGTGGAGCAGCGCCCGCGCCAGCTCCCGGCAAGGCAGCTCGCTCTGGAGAGCCTGGGTCTGCTGGCCGTGGAAATTTCTGCATGAGGTTCAGCTGCTGAGTCCTCTGGCAGGGCAGAAGGGGAACATTTTGATGGATGAGGCTGGTTCTCCAGTGGGAAGTGCAGGCAGGGAGCTTACCCAAGCAGATTGCCCTTTGAGATTACAGTGGTCCTGCTGCAGGGGTGGGATTTCTCCCTGAGGAACCCCAATCCTTCGGGAAGCCCAGGTGGATTTGGGAATGATCCCAGGAGCAGGAAGATGGGTTTGAGTGTCCCAGCTGCACAGCACCATGCCAAACAGGCAACTGGGCAGGCCAGTGGGGTCTGGCAGGGGACAGTGAGGAACATGAGAAGGTGAGGGGGCTTGGGAGGGATGGTGGGAACCGAGAGGCAATGATGGGGATGAGGAGAGGTTGGTAGGGACCAGGAGGGGATGATGGAGATCCGAAGAGGACAGCATGGATGAGGTGGGGATGATGGCGATCAAGATGAGATGACTGGGGATAAGGATGGCATGACGAATACCAGAAAGGGTTGGTGGGGACCAGAAAGTGATGGTGGCAATCAGGATGGCATGATGGGGATCAGATGGGGTCGATGGAACCTGGTAGGGAGCAGGAGGGCATAATGTGGACCACGTGGGGACTAGGAGAGGAAAATTGGGATCAGGAGGGGATGATGGAGACCAGGAGGGAACAGTGAGGATGCAGAAGGTTTGATTCTGACCAGGAGGGGATCTGGAGAAGGTGATGGAGACCAAGAGGAGAAGAGAACGTCTAGGATGTGGGACGAATGTGGGACTCTGCCAGCCCCATGACACCTCCAGCAGCACCAGCAGGTGGTTGTGAAGAGTTAACAAGGTCACCTGGCACTCAGCAGTCACCTGGGCCCAGGGGAGGTGGCTGCCAGGCCTGGGCTCTGGTTTCACGGCTAATTAGCTCTCATTTATTGGCAGCTCTGTCTCCCTTTGTGCACCTGTAGGGAGGGCAGCAGCCTGCAGCCTTGCTGTGATAAATGATGCTGTGGGTTCCGAGGTCACCGGATGACAAAGGGCTGCGTGGTGACAGCTCCCACATCAGCCTCTCCAAGACCCGCCAAGGCCTTCGCTGACCCCCAGTACAAGGATTAAAGTTTAATGTGGCTCCGCGGCTGACCTGGCCTGCGAAACCCTGCGGCGCACCTCTCTCCGCGTGCGGCCCTGGTGCTTGATCTGACAGGACTGGGGCCAGCGCACACAATCCTCTTCATTGGTGGCAGCTGGGCAGCCACCATCTGGGGTGGGCAAGCCATGAACCGGGGCTCCATCCCTACGCTGATGCCACTGCAGGAGGGTTGCAAGAGAGGGTGAGCAGCAAGCTGGGTTTGTTCCCCCTGGGATGGGCCCCAGCACGCCGTGGCCTTCAATGAGCGAGGATGGGCTCTGTGCCATGGGCTTGCAGTGGTCAGGCCGGTTGGGACAGTCTGGGCGCATTCCCACAGCCCCCCTCTCACGTTCCCAGACACGTGGAAGCGGGGATGTTCTCGCCTCACCCTGGCACCAAGCGCTGCAGAAAGCACCGCGCTCTCTCGCAGCCTGTCGCCAGCGTGTGGACCCCGCTGTCCAGGCCCCACCGTGCGCCGCTGGGTGCAGAGAGCCGAGCACTGGCCAGACGCCTCCACTCTGGACCAACGCCGGGAGCGTGTGAGTGTGTGGCATCCATGGGAATGCGGGCAAAGTGCCAGGATGAAGGTTTGCCCTTCCTGGTCCCTTGCTCCCCTGCCCCTTGGTCTGGGGGCTGACGGGGCTCCAAATCCAGGTGCAAGGAGCCACGGCAGTGCTCGGCGCTGCACAGCGTCTGCCCGCACAGGCCAAAGGCCCCCTTGCCACCAAGCCTCATGCCATCAACTCGATGGTTCATTCCAAAGCCCAGGCAGCGCAGCAGTATCCGCATCGGCTACAAGATCTTTGCAAATACCTCCTGGGAGACTAGAGAGAGGGCAACAAGAGGGAATTGCTCTGTTTCAACCACAAAGCGGGAGCTGGGCTTTTACCTTGTTCCCACAGGGCTCCAAGGGTTTCACTGGGCTGCTGTGAAGGGCCCAGCGGGGCAGGTCAGAGGCCGGATTTGGAGCGTTGCCGAGTGTGGCCATGGCCCCGGGGGCTGCCAGGTGTGAGGGAAGTGGGGGCTGGCACAGCGCCCCGGAGAAGGGCAGGGCTGAGTGCCGGGGCTCTGCTTTCCAACGGGGTTTGTGGCGCCTGGCAGCTGTGGCGCCCAGCAGCCTCACGTCTTGGGTAGGGGTGTCCCCAAGCCCAGCCTGAGCGTAGTGTCCATGTCCCCTGTTGACTGGATATCCCTTCTTCTCTTTGCAGATGAACCTCCTCTCTCAGGTAATGAGGGCAGGGGAAGCCACACCACTGCCCTTGCTGTTGCCCTGGCTCTGGCCTTGCGCCCGGACGGCTGGTGATACTGGTGTGACACTGTTGATGAGTCCCCCGCAGCCTGAGACCGGCCACCTCTCAGAACCAACCTCTTACCTTGACCCCCACACTCCCGTATTTTGGGGCAGCAGGATGCTGGGTGCCCTCAGGAATCCCCTCACTTGAAGGCTGCCCACAGGGTCCGTCCCCTTGGCCACAGCACCCAGCACTGGTGGCCTCCCCAGGTGTAGGATGGCTATCCTGGCTGGCTGCCGGGTGCCAGGAGGGGCCGGGTATGATGCTGAGGATCCCGGCAGGGCCCGTATTTTAGCTGGCGGTGCCAAACGGCTGGTGCACAGCAGCCTCTTCTCTGTTCCACGTCTCTTCTCAGGTGAGCGCCATGGCCAAGGCTGTGTCCGGCGTGGATGGGCCCTTCCTGCAGCCCTGGAGCTGGCTGCGCGCCTGGGTGCGAAGGAGGTTTGGGGGGCACGAGCGCACAGGGCAGAGCGGGGACAGGGCAGGTTGCGTCCTGGTGGGGTAGCTCGGGCTCTTGGTCCCAACATGCTCAGGACTGAGCCTCGGTGTTTGTCCCTCCAGGTGAGCAGCTCCACACAGGTAAGCACTGGCACGTGGCAGTAGGTGCCCACAGACCTAGCCCCTTGGGCTGGACAGGGACAGCTGCCCAGCCCCTTCACAGAGGGTTGTCCATGGAGCACACAAGGAAGGGCAACCCACTGGGGCTGACGGGGGAGCAGCTGAAGCGGCAGGTCAGCCCCATGCCCCAAACACAGACTTGCGCCAGGCTGCCAACGTCCTCCTTGCCGGGGCCTTGGGTGGCCCTGACGCGCACCCGTCACCAGGCCACAGCCGGCGTGGCGAGCACGGCAGCATTCTTCCTCTGTGAGGGCCTGCTGGGCCAGCACTTCGACGTGGTGCCCAATGGGGCGGCCGAGCCCCAGCTCGGCGACCTCTTCCTCTTCCCGCTGGCCTCGGTGGGCCCTGGCTGGTGGGGCGCCCACGCCGGTGTCTACTGTGGGGACGGGGAGATCATCCACCTGGAAGGTGAGACAAGGGCCGGCGACGGCGCCGAGCTGGGCACCGCTGGCCATGGCACCGCATCCCTGCCTGCAGGTGCTGCCAGCCCCGGCTCAGGGCCCTTCCCGGAGAACGGGACAGGCATTGTGGCCAAACACAGCAAGAGCCACCTCCTGAGGACGCGGGGCCCGGCCAAGGTGCTGCGGAAGAAGGGAGGCCTGGATTGGGCGGCGCTGCGGCAGCGGGTCCGCGTGGCCATGGACGGGCCGGTGGAGTACAATGCTGCCACCTGCAACTGCGTGCACTTCGCGCTCGCCCTGCTGGGCCTGGGCCAGCTCGGCGTGGGCACGGTGCGTTGGCATGGCCGCTGTGCAAGCCGGGCTCCCTGAGCTGCCTGCACCGCTGCCCTGCACTGTGAGCAAGTGCCCGTGGGGTATCATCGGTGACACCTTCTCTGCTAGATCTCCCCGACGCTGCAGTGAAGGAGGCTGCGATCCAGCCTGGAGCCTCTCCTTTACCGGAGCGTTGTCCCCTGGGCTGGCCGCAGGATTCGGGAAGGAGCTGCCTTGCTGGAGCAGCCTCTTCAGCTTCAATCTCTCTCCTTTCTTTTTACCTGTGCTAATAAAAGCTTGACCGCAAGTGAGTGTGGGCTGCCTTATGGAGGGAGGAGATGGGTGGCAACGTGCATGACAGAGGGATGCCGTGACCCTCTGCGTGGCCCTGGGGAAGAGCAGGGGCGAGATGGGAGAGGGGCTGTGGTGGCTGGCGATGGCGAGAGGGCTCATGTGGTGGGTGCTGACACCACCGTGGGATGCCACCGGGCCCAGGCAAAGCCGGGGGTGCCGGCACCTGCTCCCGGCTTGTCCTTCCCAAAGCCCTGGTCCCGAGGCAGCCCTGAGGATGCTGGGTGCTCAGGGGCACTTGATGGTGTCGTGGGAGGTGCCAGAGGCAGCGGAACAGGACCACAGTGGGAACAGACAGAAGCGACTGATGCAGTGCTGAAATGGCTTCAGAGCATGAACCAGGTGCACGTTTTTCACTGGTGCCTTTTCACTGTTGCTGTCTCCTTTTGGGAATTTCATATCAGCTGCCGCTGGTCAAGGCTGGTGTGTCCTCTCCTGCGGCAAAGGTTATCTGACCCAAGGCACCCTCGAGGCAGCACGTGGTTTTGAAGAAAGATCCCAGGCCCTTAGCTCTCCTCTGGCCCTCAAAGATAAGCTGATGCTTCCTTGGCTGCTGGCATTAAACTGTGTTACGAAAATATTCCCCTTCCATTTTTATTGCCTATCTTCTTGGTCACTCTGTGAATTCCCCACAATAAGGACAGAGCCACAGTAGCAGCAGTGGGGGAGTGTTTAACACAGATTTTCACTGCTTCAAAACCAGAATGTTTTAATCAAGGGACTCAAACTAGATGGCAGTGGTCTTAAAAGGGAAAGATAACATAAAAATGGGAGTCCTGTGCTGGTTTTGAGATGGCTTTTGGATCTGGAGGCACGTCTCCAGGAGTGGCCACGTCACCTGCAGCTACTCTTGTAGTTAATCTGTTTAGGTCTAGGTGACAAAAATGGCATCAGCAACTTTGTCTGCCTGATATTTAAAGGGTGAAAAATTTTCTTAGACGTTCTCCGAAGCTTTTTTTTTTTTTTTTTTTTCTACTTTCTCTTTCACTTCTGGGAATGTTCAGCATTGGCTGTTTATCCAGCTGAACCAGGAGTTTCCACTCTCCTCCACCCCAAACAGCCAGGAGCGGATGCACTTCTCAACACTGCACCAAGCGGAGCGCTCACTGCCCCCGGCTGCTCCAGCCCCATCAGGACGAGCAGTGGGAAACCCACTGGACCCCCAACTGACAAGGTGAGGTGTAGAGAAATGCTGTGCTGAGGGTCTGCACCACCTGCACCTTGCTGATAATGTACAGGGCAGTGTTAGTGAATTGTCATTGGCCAGCGGGGAATGAGGAGCTAGCTGCTTCGGGTAAACAACTGTGCAGAACTGAGAAGGGCCTATGTGGTCAGGACCTAGCAACCCTCCTAACAACCAACCATAACGAGCCTGGAAATCCCTCAGATGCTTGTAGGTATAAATATAGGCGCACTTTGGCTAATAAACGAGCAAGATTCTTAACTCACATTGAGTGTACGTCTTGACTCTGGCTGACTTCCTACAGTGAGGGTGCTCCCAGTCCTGCAAAGGAGATGCAACACAACAGGTTGTGCACGCCTGTACTGCAAAAGATCCGTGAACAGCTGCGAACAGCAATGTCAGAAAGGAAAATGACAAATAACAAGGAGTATTGCATGGGATGGATGGCTTTTAACTCTTCACAGCTAGTAGAGCAAGCACGTTCAAGGTTTAGTGAAGATAGAAGATGACCTGCTGTTTTTCTAGGGAAGAAAAGGGGGGGAGGGAAGAAAAGAGGGAGGAGGAAGAAAAGGAGGGGTGGGGAAGGTTTCCTGCAGACTGAAATGCTGTTTCTCTTTTAATTTTACGGAAGGGTGGCACCTCGTTAAGTAAAAAGACCGGTTTAGCTAAAGGGTGACCAGACATGTATGGAGGAGCCTTCATCACCAGAGGGCAGGATGGGAGCACGCCGGATGAGTGAGCTGATCTAGAGTGCTCTAGGTAGCAGAGGTTGTGGCCGGCGAAGAAGGGTCTCTTTTGGACACGGACAATGGGATATTGAGAGCACAACAGCAGCGTCTAGGCTCTGTTTAGGTCATATTTCAGGACCTTATTAGAAGTGGCAGAGTCTTTCCAGGACCCCCACTGGATGATTGTTGCTACCTGGAAAGGAGAGCTAGGCAAGGACAGCTGTAGGAGGCCTTCTCTTCTGGGAGAAGCCCTAGCTGCCACTAGTGACCTCTCATGGTAGTTGCTTATCCGAAGTACTTGGGATCTTTGATCCCACGTGGTCTTTGCTCAGAGTGGCTCAAGCACTCTGTAAGTCTATACTAATAGTGTACACTTCCTCAGATCTGGTCAGGAGACCATTTCTGGGCTCACGCAGAGCCCTTTCCCCAGTAGCCGGTGGAGTTGCTGCATCACCTTTTGCAGAGGCCTCAACCCCGACAGGCCCTCTGAGAGCAGATGCAGCTCTACAGGTCTCGTGCTGCTGGGGCTGCTGGGTGGTCAAGGGCCTGGAGCCCAGCTCATATTCTCCTCATCCCGCCTGTGAGCGAGAAGGATGGCAGGAGCACTGGGTGGATTTTTCCAAGCAAACAGCCAGCCAGGGCTTGCTTGTCCAAACCCTGTAGGCAACAGGGTTTCGATTTCTACAGCCTTGGGACCCTTTCTGAGGATCAACAAGTGATGGGGAGAGATGGGATCCACCTCCCCAAGATGGGCACATGTTTCTCTCTCCAACAGGCTGGCCAGTTGGGTATGGAGGGCTTTAAACTAGGAGAGTTGGGGAAGGGGAGGGTTCCAGAGATAGGGCGGTCAGCAAAAGGTGTCTTGAAATGCTTCCAGCAGGTGTATGCAGCCAGGACAGTTCATGTTGCACAGGACTATGGAGGATCCTCTTGCAACCTCAGCCTTTTGGTGATTCTCTTATCCTTATCGCTAGTAGGAGCAGGCCCACTCAGGTTGGATACCTGAGCTGCCCCAGGCTGCCCTGGGTGGCTGGGCACGGTCATGGCCTTTGCGGAGATGGGGCTGTTTTGGGCAAGGAAGCAGGGGACCTTTTTCAGCTCTTTTTAACAAGGAAACTCCATCCCCGCTGGCTTCAGCAAGCATTTATTCATCTTCTTTTTGCATACGTTTTGCAGAGAGGGACAGACGCTCTAGAGTTTTTGTTCTTCAAGGGTGTTCATGGTCGGAGGATCTTTGAGGATGTTGAGAACAACCAGCCACAAATTGGAGACATGCTATTATTTCCACTTGAGGGTGATAGTCCCACTCTTCAAACCAGCTATATACACACTTGTGCCGTGTATTGTGAAGAAGGAGAGCTAATCTGCCCCAAGGCGCCCTTGACGCAGCACACGGTTAATGTTTAGATCAAGGTGTCCATAATAAAATCGGGTTGCTCCAAGGTTCATTTTGTTTTCTGTGCTTTTGCTTTCACTTGTGTGAGAACATTGGCAGTGTCTCAGGCTGAACTGGGAGTTTCCATTCTCCTCCACCCAAAACTGGCAGCAGCAGGTGCATTTGCTGACATTGCACCAAGCGGAGCGCTCACTGCCGCACGGCTGCTGCAGCCCCGTTAGGACGAGCCAAACGATCCCCACTGGACCCCAATTGACAAGGTGAGGGTGCTCCCAGCCCTGCAAAAGGGGCGCATCACAACGGGTTGTGCATGCCTGTACTGCCAATGACCCATGAACGCCTGCAAACGGGAATGCGAGCAAGGAATGACAGGTACCAAGGACTGTTGGAGGAGTCTGCATGGGACAGATGGCCTTTTAGTGGAGGAAACAGTCCTAAAACCTAGTAGGACCAGGCACGCTCAATGTGTAGCTTGTATGGAGAGGGACCAGCTACTTTGCAAGGGAAGGGAAGAGGGAGGACCAAGGTGGGCGAGGTTTCATGCAGACTGAAATGCTGTTTCTCTTTTATTTTTACAGATGGGTGGCACCTCGGTAAGTGAAAAGCTTTTCCTGGACTCCCTCTTTTCCCATGTCTCTCCACGAGCACGATGAACGGTGTTTCCAGGGACAGCTTTAGGCAGAGGAAAAGTGAGCAAAGAGAGCGCAGGAGCCTCCATTGCCAGAGGCCGGGCTGGCAGCAGGTCGGATGAGTGAGCTGCCCTGGCTGCTCCAGGTGCCTGGGCAAGGGTGTGGGCTCTGCAGAGAGGGGGCTGTTTCCGTCAGGGACTAGGAACGATGAGAGAGCAGCTAACAAACCGAGCGGGCGCAGCAAATTGTGCAGCACTTAGCAGAGAACACGGGGAGAAGGTGCGTTCCTTTCCCATTCCAGCAGTGAACGTTTCCTCAAATACATCCAGAAACACAGGAAGTCCCATGTGAATAGGAGGCAAAACGTCTTGACTGTGAGGGTGGCAGAGCACTGGAACAGGTTGCTCAGAAAGAGCGTGGAAATACTCAGAACCCACGTGGACACATAAGTGGGCAACATGCTCTAGGTGACCCTGCTTGAGGAGGGAGGATGAACTAGGTGATCTCTGGAGGTCCCTTCTTACCTCAATCTTTCAGGGATTCTCTGATTGTAGTGGAGATGAGGAGCAGGAACTCTCAGAGTAGTGTGTGAATTGAAAAGGACTTGCTGCTTTGCTAGGTAAGGAAATGGGGAGGACCAAGATGGGGAGGCTTCATGCAGACTGAAATGCTTTTTCCCTTTCATTTTTACAGATGAGTGTCTCTCAGGTGAGTAAGAACAACTTTGTTGGACTCCCTCTTTTCCCACGTCCCTTCACAAGGCACCATGAGCAGTGTTCACAGGGACTGCTTTAGCTTGAAGAAAGAGCACGACTGCCAGAGGCACCGAGCAGACACAGCAGTGTCTGGGCTCTGCTTAGACGTTTGAGGACCTTATTGAAAGGTGTGGGGGCTCTCTGGGACCCCTAAGGAACTAGGGGGTCATTGCTGCTACCAGGAAAGGGGAACTAAGCCAGGAGGCCTTAACTTCTTCTGGGAGAAGCTGTATGTAGGTGCAGCTGCCCCTACTGAGCTCTCTTGGTTATCCTTGATCTGAAGGAGGGACCTTTCATCCACACGGCCTTTGACTACGGCAGCTCAAGCACCCTCTGAGTCGCTGCTAGGGAGATGCCTACATAAGAGGCTGGCCTAGAGCACCCAACTCTCCAAGCGCCGGGAGCAGATGCAGCAGTTGTTGTGCAGCCAAATGCAAGATGGCCCCTTCGTTTCCAAACCTGATAGTGTACACTGCCTCAAATCTGGTCATGAGACCATTTCTGGGCTCACACAGAGCCCTTTCCCCAATAGCTGGTGGAGTTACTACATCAGCCGTGTCAGAGGCCTCGACCCAGACAGGCCGTCTGAGAGCAGATGCAGCTCTACAGGTCTCGTGCTGCTGGGGCTGCTGGGTGGTCAAGGGCCTGGAGCCCAGCTCATATTCTCCTCATCCTGCCTGTGAGGCTGGCAGGAGCACTGGGTGAATTTTCCAAGCTAACAGCTGGATGTGCCAGGGCCAGCCAGGGAAGTTCATGTTGGACATGACTATGCAGGATCCTCTTGCAATCTCAGCCTTTTGGTGATTCTCTGATCCTTACCGCTAGTCGGAGCAGGCCTACTCAAGGTACTGCTCAGGTTGGAAAGTTGAGATGCCCCACAGGGCTGGGCATGGTTATGGGCTTTGTGGAGAGGAGGCTGTTTTGGGCAGGGACAACAGCACCTTTTTTAGCTCCTTTTAAGAAGGAAACTCCATCCCTGCTGGCTTCACAAACCACTTATCCATCTTATTTTCCCATACGTTGCTTATATTTTGCAGAGAGAGATAGAAGCGGTAGAGTTTTTGCTTTACCGGACTGTTCATTGTCAAAGCATCTTTGAGTCCACTGAGGATGACAAGCCGCAAATTGGAGACATCCTATTATTTCCAATGTTGTTTGATCAACCCATTCCATATATCTATAGACACACTGCTGTTTATTGCGAAGAAGGAGAGGTGATACACTTTCAAAGTAAGTCTGTGGCCTCTTGGTTACTTCTCCAATCCCCAACATGTGTGACAAGCCCCAGCTGAAGGAACTGGGACTGTCCCTGTCTTCCCCCTATAGCACGTGGCAAAACAGCTCCAAAAATCAGACATCAAAGCCACCAGTTTGGCACTGGTGGTTGCCAGGAGGCGAGCTCACTGGGGGAAGGCCAGGCGGTATGGGGCTGGGACGATGGCCCCTGTTTTCCTAATGGATGGCCCTTGGAGCCCTCATTGCCCCCAGGGTCCCTGGAGCAGCCATGGAGGCAGTGTTGGCCCTTGCTGGGTTTTCTTTTCCAGACACTGGCGATCCCAAGCACAGTGGCCAAGTCAGCAAGGAAGAGTACCAGAAGATGGTAAAAGAACGGGGAAAATGCCAAATCTACCGGAAAAAGGATGGGATTGACCTCAAGGTTTTCAAAGAAAATGTGCGGAACGCGATGAACATGCAGGCCTCGTACTCGTTCACCGATAATAACTGCATCCACTTCGCCCTCTCCCTCCTGGGCTTGCTGAAATTCTACTGGGAGGAGGTGAGTTGGCAATTCTGGCAGGGGGCAAGTCTGCCCTGACGGGGCACCCTGTGTTCCATGCGGCTCTCCCAAGCTTTAACGCGCCTTTCCTGACAGCCTGAATTTGTGCATTGGGACAGTGAGTTCTACTAGACGTTGGTGTGTCGGCGTGGATGTGCCTCCTGCCCTCATGAGTGCCTCACGTTGTAGGAGTGAAAGCAACACGTTCATCCCGAGGTTGTTGTGTTCTGTTGGAACTCTTCACAACAATAAACATTAGGATGTTTACATGTTTTCTCCGGTCTCTCTCACTGTGTCACAGCTTTTCGGGGCCAGGCCATAGCCAAAATATTCCAGGACAAGGGCACACAGCATGGTAGTGCCATCACAGAGGGGCAGGTTATTTGGAGAAGAGATCGGTTCCTGCCTCACTATGACCTCCTTCCAGGTAGTTGCAGAGAGTGATAAGGTCTCCCTTTGAGGTTCCTCCAGACTCAATAACCCCAGCTCCCTCAACTGCTCCTCATAAGGTCTGTGCTCTGGTCAATGCTGGTGTGTCCTCTCCTGCGGCAAAGGTTGTGTGATCCAAGGCACCCTCGAGGCAGCACGTGGTTTGGAAGAAAGATCCGAGGCCCTTGGGTTACTCTGTGACTTCCCATCAGTGAGGACAGAATAGCAGCAGTGGGGAGTGTTTAGCAGAGGGGAGGATTTTCACTGCTTCGAAAAACAGGATGTTTTAATCAAGTGACTCAAACCAGATGGCAGTGGTCTTAAAAGGGAACGATAACAAAAAAAATGGGAGTCCCGTGCTGGTTTTGAGATGGCTTTTGGATCTGGAGGCACGTCTCCAGGAGTGGCCATGTCACCTGCAGCTACTCTTGTAATTAATCCGTTTAGGTGACAAAAATGGCATCAGCAACTTTGGCTGGCTGATATTTAAAGGGTGAAAATTTTTCTTAGACGTTCTCCAAAGCTCGTTTTTTTTCTACTTTCACTTCGGGGAATGTTCAGCATTGGCTGTTTATCCAGCTGAACCAGGAGTTTCCACTCTCCTCCACCCCAAACAGCCAGGAGCAGAGGCACTTCTCAACACTGCACCAAGTGGAGCGCTCACTGCCCCCGGCTGCTCCAGCCCCATCAGGACGAGCAGTGGGAAACCCACTGGACCCCCAACTGATAAGGTGAGGTGTAGAGAAATGCTGTGCTGAGGGTCTGCACCACCTGCACCTTGCTGATAATGTACAGGGGAGTGTTAGTGAATTGTCCTTGGCCAGCGGGGAATGAGGAGCTAGCTGCTTCGGGTAAACAACTTTGCGGAACTGAGAAGGGCCTATGTGGTCGGGACCTAGCAACCCTCCTAACAACCAACCATAACAAGCCTGGAAATCCCTCAGATGCTTGTAGGTATAAATATAGGCGCACTTTGGCTAATAAACGAGCAAGATTCTTAACTCACATTGAGTGTACGTCTTGACTCTGGCTGACTTCCTACAGTGAGGGTGCTCCCAGTCCTGCAAAGGGGATGCAACACAACAGGTTGTGCACGCCTGTACTGCAAAAGATCCGTGAACAGCTGCGAACAGCAATGTCAGAAAGGAAAATGACAAATAACAAGGAGTATTGCATGGGATGGATGGCTTTTAACTCTTCACAGCTAGTAGAGCAAGCACGTTCAAGGTTTAGTGAAGATAGAAGATGACCTGCTGTTTTGCTAGGGAAGAAAGAGGGGGAGGGAAGAAAAGAGGGAGAGGGAAGAAAAGCGGGGTGGGGAAGGTTTCATGCAGACTGAAATGCTGTTTCCCTTTTATTTTGATGGAAGGGTGGCACCTCGTTAAGTAAAAAGACGGGTTTAGCTAAAGGGTGACCAGACATGTATGGAGGAGCCTTCATCACCAGAGGGCAGGATGGGAGCACGCTGGATGAGTGAGCTGATCTAGAGTGCTCTGGGTAGCAGAGGTTGTGGCCTGGCGAAGAAGGGTCTCTTTTGGACACGGACAATGGGATATTGAGAGCACAACAGCAGCGTCTAGGCTCTGTTTAGGTCATATTTCAGGACCTTATTAGAAGTTGTGGAGTCTTTCCAGGACCCGCATTGGATGACTATTGCTACCTGGAAAGGAGAGCTAGGCAAGGACAGCTGTAGGAGGCCTTCTCTGCTGGGAGAAGCCCTAGCTGCCACTAGTGACCTCTCATGGTAGTTGCTTATCCGAAGTACTTGGGATCTTTGATCCCACGTGGTCTTTACTCAGAGTGGCACAAGCACTCTATAAGTCTATACTAATAGTGTACACTGCCTCAAATCTGGTCAGGAGACCATTTCTGGGCTCATGCAGAGCCCTTTCCCCAGTAGCTGGTGGAGTTGCTGCATCACCTTTCGCAGAGGCCTCGATCCAGACAGGCCCTCTGAGAGCAGATGCATCTCTACAGGTCTCGTGCTGCAGGGGCTGCTGGGTGGTCAAGGGCCTGGAGCCCAGCTCATATTCTCCTCATCCTGCCTGTGAGAGAGAAGGATGGCAGGAGCACTGGGTGGATTTTTCCAAGCAAACAGCCAGCAAGGGTTTGCTTGTCCAAACCCTGCAGGCAACAGGGTTTTGATTTCTACAGCCTTGGGACCCTTTCTGAGGATCAACAAGTGATGGGGAGAGATGGGATCCACCTCCCCAAGATGGGCACATGTTTCTCTCTCCAACAGGCTGGCCAGTTGGGTATGGAGGGCTTTAAACTAGGAGAGTTGGGGAAGGGGAGGGTTCCAGAGATAGGGCGGTCAGCAAAAGGTGTCTTGAAAGGCTTCCAGCAGGTGTATGCAGCCAGGAAAGTTCATGTTGCACAGGACTATGGAGGATCCTCTTGCAACCTCAGCCTTCTGGTGATTCTCTTATCCTTATTGCTAGTAGGAGCAGGCCCACTCAGGTTGGATACCTGAGCTGCCCCAGGCTGCCCTGGGTGGCTGGGCACGGTCATGGCCTTTGCGGAGATGGGGCTGTTTTGGGCAAGGAAGCAGGGGACCTTTTTCAGCTCTTTTTAACAAGGAAACTCCATCCCCGCTGGCTTCAGCAAGCATTTATTCATCTTCTTTTTGCATACGTTTTGCAGAGAGGGACAGACGCTCTAGAGTTTTTGTTCTTCAAGAGTGTTCATGGTCGGAGGATCTTTGAGGATGTTGAGAACAACCAGCCACAAATTGGAGACATGCTATTATTTCCACTTGAGGGTGATAGTCCCACTCTTCAAACCAGCTATATACACACTTGTGCCGTGTATTGTGAAGAAGGAGAGCTAATCTGCCCCAAGGTGCCCTTGAGGCAGCACACAGTTAATGATTAGATCAAAGTGTCCATAATAAAATCAGGTTGCTCCAAGGTTCATTTTGTTTTCTGTGCTTTTGCTTTCACTTGTGTGAGAACATTGGCAGTGTCTCAGGCTGAACTGGGAGTTTCCATTCTCCTCCACCCAAAACTGGCAGCAGCAGGTGCATTTGCTGACATTGCACCAAGCGGAGCACTCACTGCCGCACGGCTGCTGCAGCCCCGTTAGGACGAGCCAAACGATCCCCACTGGACCCCAATTGACAAGGTGAGGGTGCTCCCAGCCCTGCAAAAGGGGCGCATCACAACGGGTTGTGCGTGCCTGTACTGCCAATGACCCATGAACGCCTGCAAACGGGAATGCGAGCAAGGAATGACAGGTACCAAGGACTGTTGGAGGAGTCTGCATGGGACAGACGGCCTTTTAGTGGAGGAAACAGTCCTAAAACCTAGTAGGACCAGGCACGCTCAATGTGTAGCTTGTATGGAGAGGGACCTGCTACTTTGCAAGGGAAGGGAAGAGGGAGGACCAAGGTGGGCGAGGTTTCATGCAGACTGAAATGCTGTTTCTCTTTTATTTTTACAGATGGGTGGCACCTCGGTAAGTGAAAAGCTTTTCCTGGACTCCCTCTTTTCCCATGTCTCTCCACGAGCACGATGAACGGTGTTTCCAGGGACAGCTTTAGCTAGAGGAAAAGTGAGCAAAGAGAGCGCAGGAGCCTCCATTGCCAGAGGCCGGGCTGGCAGCAGGTCGGATGAGTGAGCTGCCCTGGCTGCTCCGGGTGCCTGGGCACGGGTGTGGGCTCTGCAGAGAGGGGGCTGTTTCCGTCAGGGACTAGGAACGATGAGAGAGCAGCTAACAAAGCGAGCGGGCGCAGCAAATTGTGCAGCCCGTAGCAGAGAACACGGGGAGAAGGTGCGTTCCTTTCCCATTCTAGCAGTGAACGTTTCCTCAAATACATCCAGAAACACAGGAAGTCCCATGTGAATAGGAGGCAAAACGTCTTGACTGTGAGGGTGGCAGAGCACTGGAACAGGTTGCTCAGAAAGAGCGTGCAAATACTCAAAACCCACATGGACACATAAGTGGGCAACATGCTCTAGGTGACCCTGCTTGAGGAGGGAGGATGGACTAGGTGACCTCTGGAGGTCCCTTCTTACCTCAATCTTTCAGGGATTCTCTGATTGTAGTGGAGATGCGGAGCAGTAACTCTCAGAGTAGTGTGTGAATTGAAAAGGACTTGCAACGTTGCTAGGTAATGAAATGGGGAGGACCAAGATGGGGGAGGCTTCATGCAGACTGAAATGCTTTTTCCCTTTCATTTTTACAGATGAGTGTCTCTCAGGTGAGTAAGAACAACTTTGTTGGACTCCCTCTTTTCCCACGTCCCTTCACAAGGCACCATGAGCAGTGTTCACAGGGACTGCTTTAGCTTGAAGAAAGGGCACGACTGCCAGAGGCACCGAGCAGACACAGCAGTGTCTGGGCTCTGCTTAGACGTTTGAGGACCTTATTGAAAGGTGTGGGGACTCTCTGGGACCCCTAAGGAACTAGGGGGTCATTGCTGCTACCAGGAAAGGGGAACTAAGCCAGGAGGCCTTAACTTCTTCTGGGAGAAGCTGTATGTAGGTGCAGCTGCCCCTAATGAGCTCCCTTGGTTATCCTTGATCTGAAGGAGGTGACACCTTTGATCCACACGGCCTTTGACTAGGGTGGCTCAAGCACCCTCTGAGTCGCTGCTAGGGAGATGCCTACATAAGAGGCTGGCCTAGAGCACCCAACTCTCCAAGCGCAGGGAGAAGATGCAGCAGTTGTTGTGCAGCCAAATGCAAGATGGCCCCTTCGTTTCCAATCCTGATAGTGTACACTGCCTCAAATCTGGTCAGGAGACCATTTCTGGGCTCACACAGAGCCCTTTCCCCAGTAGCTGGTGGAGTTACTACATCAGCCGTGTCAGAGGCCTCGACCCAGACAGGCCCTCTGAGAGCAGATGCAGCTCTACAGGTCTCGTGCTGCTGGGGCTGCTGGGTGGTCAAGGGCCTGGAGCCCAGCTCATATTCTCCTCATCCTGCCTGTGAGAGAGAAGGATGGCAGGAGCACTGGGTGGATTTTTCCAAGCAAACAGCCAGCCAGGGCTTGCTTGTCCAAACCCTGTAGGCAACAGGGTTTCGATTTCTACAGCCTTGGGGCCCTTTTTGAGGATCAACAAGTGATGGGGAGAGATGGGATCCACCTCCCCAAGATGGGCACATGTTTCTCTCTCCAACAGGCTGGAGATGGAGGGCTTTAAACTAGGAGAGTTGGGGAAGGGGAGGGTTCCAGAGATAGGGCGGTCAGCAAAAGGTGTCTTGAAATGCTTCCAGCAGGTGTATGCAGCCAGGACAGTTCATGTTGCACAGGACTATGGAGGATCCTCTTGCAACCTCAGCCTTTTGGTGATTCTCTTATCCTTATCGCTAGTAGGAGCAGGCCCACTCAGGTTGGATACCTGAGCTGCCCCAGGCTGCCCTGGGTGGCTGGGCACGGTCATGGCCTTTGCGGAGATGGGGCTGTTTTGGGCAAGGAAGCAGGGGACCTTTTTCAGCTCTTTTTAACAAGGAAACTCCATCCCCGCTGGCTTCAGCAAGCATTTATTCATCTTCTTTTTGCATACGTTTTGCAGAGAGGGACAGACGCTCTAGAGTTTTTGTTCTTCAAGAGTGTTCATGGTTGGAGGATCTTTGAGGACGTTGAGAACAACCAGCCACAAATTGGAGACATGCTATTATTTCCACTTGAGGGTGATAGTCCCACTCTTCAAACCAGCTATATACACACTTGTGCCGTGTATTGTGAAGAAGGAGAGCTAATCTGCCCCAAGGTGCCCTTGAGGCAGCACACAGTTAATGATTAGATCAAGGTGTCCATAATAAAATCAGGTTGCTCCAAGGTTCATTTTGTTTTCTGTGCTTTTGCTTTCACTTGTGTGAGAACATTGGCAGTGTCTCAGGCTGAACTGGGAGTTTCCATTCTCCTCCACCCAAAACTGGCAGCAGCAGGTGCATTTGCTGACATTGCACCAAGCGGAGCGCTCACTGCCGCACGGCTGCTGCAGCCCCGTTAGGACGAGCCAAACGATCCCCACTGGACCCCAATTGACAAGGTGAGGGTGCTCCCAGCCCTGCAAAAGGGGCGCATCACAACGGGTTGTGCGTGCCTGTACTGCCAATGACCCATGAACGCCTGCAAACGGGAATGCGAGCAAGGAATGACAGGTACCAAGGACTGTTGGAGGAGTCTGCATGGGACAGACGGCCTTTTAGTGGAGGAAACAGTCCTAAAACCTAGTAGGAACTGGCACGCTCAATGTGTAGCTTGTATGGAGAGGGACCAGCTACTTTTCAAGGGAAGAGAAGAGGGAGGACCAAGGTGGGGGAGGTTTCATGCAGACTGAAATGCTGTTTCTCTTTTATTTTTACAGATGGGTGGCATCTCGGTAAGTGAAAAGCTTTTCCTGGACTCCCTCTTTTCCCATGTCTCTCCCCGAGCACGATGAACGGTGTTTCCAGGGACAGCTTTAGCTAGAGGAAAAGTGAGCAAAGAGAGCGCAGGAGCCTCCATTGCCAGAGGCCGGGCTGGCAGCAGGTCGGATGAGTGAGCTGCCCTGGCTGCTCCGGGTGCCTGGGCAAGGGTGTGGGCTCTGCAGAGAGGGGGCTGTTTCCGTCAGGGACTAGGGGCGATGAGAGAGCAGCTAACGGAGCGAGCGGGCGCAGCAAATTGTGCAGCACTTAGCAGAGAACAGAGGGAGAAGGTGTGTTCCTTTCCCATTCTAGCAGTGAACGTTTCCTCAAATACATCCAGAAACACAGGAAGTCCCATGTGAATAGGAGGCAAAACGTCTTGACTGTGAGGGTGGCAGAGCACTGGAACAGGTTGCTCAGAAAGAGCGTGGAAATACTCAGAACCCATGTGGACACATAAGTGGGCAACATGCTCTAGGTGACCCTGCTTGAGGAGGGAGGATGGACTAGGTGACCTCTGGAGGTCCCTTCTTACCTCAATCTTTCAGGGATTCTCTGATTGTAGTGGAGATGAGGAGCAGGAACTCTCAGAGTAGTGTGTGAATTGAAAAGGACTTGCTGCTTTGCTAGGTAATGAAATGGGGAGGACCAAGATGGGCAGGCTTCATGCAGACTGAAATGCTTTTTCCCTTTCATTTTTACAGATGAGTGTCTCTCAGGTGAGTAAGAACAACTTTGTTGGACTCCCTCTTTTCCCACGTCCCTTCACAAGGCACCATGAGCAGTGTTCACAGGGACTGCTTTAGCTTGAAGAAAAGGCACGACTGCCAGAGGCACCGAGCAGACACAGCAGTGTCTGGGCTCTGCTTAGACGTTTGAGGACCTTATTGAAAGGTGTGGGGGCTCTCTGGGACCCCTAAGGAACTAGGGGGTCATTGCTGCTACCAGGAAAGGGGAACTAAGCCAGGAGGCCTTAACTTCTTCTGGGAGAAGCTGTATGTAGGTGCAGCTGCCCCTAATGAGCTCTCTTGGTTATCCTTGATCTGAAGGAGGTGACACCTTTGATCCACACGGCCTTTGACTAGGGTGGCTCAAGCACCCTCTGAGTCACTGCTAGGGAGATGCCTACATAAGAGGCTGGCCTAGAGCACCCAACTCTCCAAGCGCAGGGAGAAGATGCAGCAGTTGTTGTGCAACCAAATGCAAGATGGCCCCTTCGTTTCCAATCCTGATAGTGTACAATGCCTCAAATCTGGTCAGGAGACCATTTCTGGGCTCATGCAGAGCCCTTTCCCCAGTAGCTGGTGGAGTTGCTGCATCACCTTTTGCAGAGGCCTCAACCCCGACAGGCCCTCTGAGAGCAGATGCAGCTCTACAGGTCTCGTGCTGCTGGGGCTGCTGGGTGGTCAAGGGCCTGGAGCCCAGCTCATATTCTCCTCATCCTGCCTGTGAGAGAGAAGGATGGCAGGAGCACTGGGTGGATTTTTCCAAGCAAACAGCCAGCCAGGGCTTGCTTGTCCAAACCCTGTAGGCAACAGGGTTTCGATTTCTACAGCCTTGGGACCCTTTCTGAGGATCAACAAGTGATGGGGAGAGATGGGATCCACCTCCCCAAGATGGGCACATGTTTCTCTCTCCAACAGGCTGGCCAGTTGGGTATGGAGGGCTTTAAACTAGGAGAGTTGGGGAAGGGGAGGGTTCCAGAGATAGGGCGGTCAGCAAAAGGTGTCTTGAAATGCTTCCAGCAGGTGTATGCAGCCAGGACAGTTCATGTTGCACAGGACTATGGAGGATCCTCTTGCAACCTCAGCCTTTTGGTGATTCTCTTATCCTTATCGCTAGTAGGAGCAGGCCCACTCAGGTTGGATACCTGAGCTGCCCCAGGCTGCCCTGGGTGGCTGGGCACGGTCATGGCCTTTGCGGAGATGGGGCTGTTTTGGGCAAGGAAGCAGGGGACCTTTTTCAGCTCTTTTTAACAAGGAAACTCCATCCCCGCTGGCTTCAGCAAGCATTTATTCATCTTCTTTTTGCATACGTTTTGCAGAGAGGGACAGACGCTCTAGAGTTTTTGTTCTTCAAGAGTGTTCATGGTTGGAGGATCTTTGAGGATGTTGAGAACAACCAGCCACAAATTGGAGACATGTTATTATTTCCACTTGAGGGTGATAGTCCCACTCTTCAAACCAGCTATATACACACTTGTGCCGTGTATTGTGAAGAAGGAGAGCTAATCTGCCCCAAGGCGCCCTTGAGGCAGCACACAGTTAATGATTAGATCAAGGTGTCCATAATAAAATCGGGTTGCTCCAAGGTTCATTTTGTTTTCTGTGCTTTTGCTTTCACTTGTGTGAGAACATTGGCAGTGTCTCAGGCTGAACTGGGAGTTTCCATTCTCCTCCACCCAAAACTGGCAGCAGCAGGTGCATTTGCTGACATTGCACCAAGTGGAGCGCTCACTGCCGCACGGCTGCTGCAGCCCCGTTAGGACGAGCCAAACGATCCCCACTGGACCCCAGTTGACAAGTTGAGGGTGCTCCCAGCCCTGCAAAAGGGGCGCATCACAACGGGTTGTGCGTGCCTGTACTGCCAATGACCCATGAACGCCTGCAAACGGGAATGCGAGCAAGGAATGACAGGTACCAAGGACTGTTGGAGGAGCCTGCATGGGACAAACGGCCTTTTAGTGGAGGAAACAGTCCTAAAACCTAGTAGGACCAGGCACGCTCAATGTGTAGCTTGTATGGAGAGGGACCTGCTACTTTGCAAGGGAAGGGAAGAGGGAGGACCAAGGTGGGGGAGGTTTCATGCAGACTGAAATGCTGTTTCTCTTTTATTTTTACAGATGGGTGGCGCCTCGGTAAGTGAAAAGCTTTTCCTGGACTCCCTCTTTTCCCATGTCTCTCCCCGAGCACGATGAACGGTGTTTCCAGGGACAGCTTTAGCTAGAGGAAAAGTGAGCAAAGAGAGCGCAGGAGCCTCCATTGCCAGAGGCCGGGCTGGCAGCAGGTCGGATGAGTGAGCTGCCCTGGCTGCTCCAGGTGCCTGGGCACAGGTGTGGGCTCTGCAGAGAGGGGGCTGTTTCTGTCAGGGACTAGGAACGATGAGAGAGCAGCTAACGGAGCGAGCGGGCGCAGCAAATTGTGCAGCACTTAGCAGAGAACAGGGGGAGAAGGTGCGTTCCTTTCCCATTCTAGCAGTGAATGTTTCCTCAAATACATCCAGAAACACAGAAGTCCCATGTGAATAGGAGGCAAAAGGTCTTGACTGTGAGGGTGGCAGAGCACTGGAACAGGTTGCTCAGAAAGAGCGTGGAAATTCTCAGAACCCACGTGGACACATAAGTGGGCAACATGCTCTAGGTGACCCTGCTTGAGGAGGGAGGATGGACTAGATGGTCTCTGGAGGTCCCTTCTTACCTCAGTCTTTCAGGGATTCTCTGATTGTAGTGGAGATGAGGAGCAGGAACTCTCAGAGTAGTGTGTGAATTGAAAAGGACTTGCTGCTTTGCTAGGTAAGGAAATGGGGAGGACCAAGATGGGGAGGCTTCGTGCACACTGAAATGCTTTTTCCCTTTCATTTTTACAGATGAGTGTCTCTCAGGTGAGTAAGAACGACTTTGTTGGACTCCCTCTTTTCCCACGTCCCTTCACAAGGCACTATGAGCAGTGTTCACAGGGACTGCTTTAGCTTGAAGAAAGGGCACGACTGCCAGAGGCACCGAGCAGACACAGCAGTGTCTGGGCTCTGCTTAGATGTTTGAGGACCTTATTGAAAGGTGTGGGGGCTCTCTGGGACCCCTAAGGAACTAGGGGGTCATTGCTGCTACCAGGAAAGGGGAACTAAGACCCCCTCCTCTAGAGATACTCAAAACATCCAGATGTGACCATTGGCAACGTGCTCAAGGTTTAGCTTGTATGGAAATGGATGTGCTGCTTTGCAAGGGAAGGACCGTGTTGGGGAACATTTCCTGCAGACTGAAATGATGTTTCTCTTTTATTTTTGCAGATGAGTGACTCTTGGGTAAGTAAAAAGGCTTTCCTGAACCCTCTCTTTTCCCATGTCTCTCCACAAGGCACCATGAGCGATGTTTATGGGAATAGTTGTAGCTAAAGGAAAGGGCGACTAGAGGTGTGTAGAGGATCCTCCATGAGCAGAGGACGGGCTGGCAGCAGGTTGGACGAGTGAGCTGCCCCAGATGGTGGGCACTGTTGTGGTCTTTGCGAAGAAGGGGCTCTTTCAGACAGCTAAAGGGAAACAAGCAGATGCAGCCATTTGTGCAGCAGTTAGTACAGAACAGGGAAAGAAGGGGCCTTTTTTCCCCATTCTGACAATGAACACCTGCTGAGACACATCCCGAAATGTGGGAAATCCCATCTGAATATGAAGGAAAACTTCCTGACTGTGGGGATGACAGAGCACTGGAACATGTTGCCCAGAGACGTGGTGGAGTCTCCTCCTCTGGACATACGCAAAACCCACGTGGACACAACCCTGGGCAACGTTGTCTAGGTGACCCTGCATGAGGAGAGGGGATGGACTAGAGAATCTGCAGGTTCCTGCCGACCTCCAGCTTTCAGGGATTCTTTCATCCTTACGGCGAGTAGGAGCAGACACATTAAAGGGATAGTGTGTATGGAAAGGGACCTGCTGCTTTGCAAAGAAGAAAAGAGGGCAGACCAACAGTGAGCTCACCATGAGTGAGCTGCTCCAAGCTGTTCAGGATGGCTCCACATGGGTGTGGGTTTGCGTAGAGGGGGCTGTCTCCATCAGGAGCTAGGGACAAGGAGGGTACAGTTAACAGGAAGCAGCAGATGCAGCAATTTATGCAGCAGGTAGCACAGAACAGGGGAAGAAGGTGCCTTCATTTCCCATCCTAGCAGTGAACGCTTCCTCAGATACATCCCGAAACATGGGAAGCCCCAGGTGAATAGGAGGAAAAACATCTTGACTGTGTGGGTAACAGAGCACTGGAACAGGTTGCTCAGGGAGAAGGTGCAGTCTCGTCCTCCAGAGATACTCAGAACCCACCTGGACACGACCGTGGGCAACGTGCAGTAGGTGATCCTCCTTGAGCAGGGGAGATGGACTAGATGATCCAGAGGTCTCTTCCCACTTCCAGCTTTCAGGGATTCTTTCATCCTTACAGCTAGTAGGAGCAGGCACACTCAAAGGATAGTGTGTATGGAAAGGGACGTGCTGCTTTTTAAGGGAAAGAAGGAAGGACCAAGCTGGGAGGGGTTTCCAGCAGACTGAAATGTTTTTTCCCTTTGATTGTTACAGATTGGTGACGCTTTGGTAAGTAAAAAGGATTTTGTTGGATTCTGTCTTTTCCCATGTTTCTCCACAAGGCACCATGAGCGGTGTGTACTGGGACTGGTTTAGCTCAAGGAAAAGGCAACCAGAGGTGCATGGAGGAACCTCCATCATCAGAGGACGGGCTGGCAGCAGGTCAGATGAGTGGGCTGATCCGGGGCTGCTCCGGATGGCTGGACACAGTGTGGGCTCAGCGGAGAGGGGTCTCTTTCGGGCAGGGATGCGCAGACGATGAGGGCGCAGCTAACAGAAAGCGAATGAGCACAGGAATTTGTACAGCACGTAGCACAGAACAGGGCAAGAAGGTGTGTTAATTTCTATCCTAGCGGTGAACGCTTCCTCACACACTTCCCGAAACCTCGGAGTTTCGGGAATATGAAGAAAAACTCCTTGACTGTGAGGGAGACAGAGCACTGGGGCGGGTTGCTCAGAGAGGTGGTGGAGTCTCCTCCGTGGGAGATACTCACCACCCACCTGGAGGTGAGCCTGGCCAACGTGCTGTAGGTGACCTGCTTGACTAAAAAATCTGGAGGTCCCTTCCCACCTACAGCTTTCCCTGATACTTATTACAAGTAGGAGCAGACATGCTCAAGGGATAGTGTGTACGGAAAGTAACGTGCTGCTTTACAAGGGAAGGAAAGACAGAGGACCAAGCCGGGGGAGGTTTCATGCAGACTGAAATGCTTTTTCCCTTTTATTTTTACAGATGCATTGCCCTCTGGTAAGTACAAATGTCTTTCCTGGGCTCCCTCTTTTCCCACTTTTTTCTTCCACAAGGAGTGTTTGCAGGGATTCAGGGAAACTGTAGCTCAAGGAAAGGGCATCCGGAGGCACCTGGGGGATCCTCCATCACCAGAGGATGGGCTGGCAGCAGATCAGCTGAGTGAGCTGATCCTAGGCAGCTCTGAACAGCTGGACACGGGTGTGGGCTTTGTGGCCTGGGCTGTTTTAGGCAGGGATGTGCAGATGATGAGAGCGCAGCTAGTGGAAGCGAGCGGCACAGGAATTTGTGCAGCACTTAGCACAGAAATGGGCAAGAAGGTGCCCTCGTTTCCCAGTGAACGCTGCCTCAGGTACATCCTGAAGCACAGGAAGTCTCATGTGAATATGAAGAAAAATAACTTGACGGAGAGGAAGGCAGAGCACTGGAACAGGTTGCTCAGAGAGGTGGTGGAGTTTCCTCATCCCAAGATAACACACAACCCATCAGAATGTGACTCTGGGAATAGGTGACCCTGTTTGTGCCATGGGGATGGACTAGATCATCCAGAGCTCCCTTCCAAACTCAGCCTTTCTAGGATTCTCTGATCCTTATGGTTATTAGGAGCAGGCACACTCAGGGTTGAGCATGAATGGAAAGCGACCTGCTGCTTTGTAAGGGAAGGAAAGAGGGAGGACCATGTTGGGGGAGGTTTTGTGCAGACTAAAATGCTTTTTCCCCTCTATTTTTACAGATTGGTGGTGTCTTGGTAAGTAAAAAGGACGTATTTGGAGTCTTCCCAAAAGGGGCCCTTCCTAGAGGAAAGGGCAACCAGAGGTGCATGGAGGTACTTCCATCACCAGAGCACTGGCTGGCAGGTTGGATGAGTGGGCTGATCCTGGGCTGCTCCTGACAACTGGACACAGGTATGGGCTTTGTGGAGGGGAGGCTGTTTTGGGTAGGGATGTGCAGACGATGAGAGCGCAGCTGAGAGGAAGAAGACACAGCAGTATGTGCAGCACTTAGCACAGAATGGAGTAAGAAGGTGTCCTCGTTTCCCGTCTCTGGAGGGACCTTCTTAGATATTCCTGAAACATGAGAAGTCCCATCTGTATATGAGGAAAAAGGTCTTGACTGTGGAGGTGACAGAGCACTGTACCAGGTTGCTCAGAGAGGTGGTGGAGTCTCCCCTGCTGGAGATTATCACAAGCAACCTGGATATGACCCTGGGCAATGTGCTGTAGGTAACCCTGCTTGAGCAGGGGCAGGGGAATGGACTAGATGATCTCTGGAGGTCCCTTCCCACCTTGACCTTTCAGGGATCCTCTGAACCTTACGGCTTGTAGGAGCAGGCACCCTCAAGGGATAGTGTGTATGGAAAGGGACATGCTGCTTTTCAAGGGAAGGAAAGGGGACGGACCAAGCTGGGGGAGGTTTCCAGCAGACTGAAATGCTTTTTCCCTTTTATTTTCACAGATTGGTGGCGCTTTGGTAAGTAAAAAGGTCTTGGTGGACTCACTCTTTTCCCATGTCTCTCCACAAAGCACCATGAGCAGTGTGTACTGAAACTAGTTTAGCTGGAGGAAAGGGTGACCAGAGGTATGTGGAGGAACCTCCATCACCAGAGGACGGGCTGGCAGCAGGGTGGATGAGTGAGCTGCCCCAAGCTGTTCAGGACGGCTCAACATGGGTGTGGGTTTGTGGAGAAGGGGCTGTTTCCATCAGGAAATAGGGACAGTGAGGAGGCGGCTAGTGAGAAGCAAACAGGCAAAACAATTTAGCATCTAAACGCAGAAGTGGGTAAGAAGGTACCTTATTTTCCCATCCTACCAGCGAACACTTCCTCAGGTACTTCCCAAAGCATGGGAAGTCCCATCTGAATATGCGGAAAAATTTCCTGACTGTGAGGGAGACAGAGCACTGGAACAGGCTGTACGGAGAGCTGGTAGAGTGTTCTCCTCTGGAGATACAACTCACCTCGATGCAACTGTGGCCCACGTGCTCTAGGTGACTTTCCTCTAGCAGGGGAGATGGACTACATGATCTCTGGAGGCCCCTTCTCACCTCAGTTTTTCAGGGTTTCTCTGATTCTTATGTCTAGTAGGAGGAGGCACACTGAAGGGATAGTGTGTATGGAAAGGAAGCTGCTGCTTTGCAAAGGAAGGAAAGAGGAATGACGAAGCTGGGGGAGGTTTCACGCAGACTGAAATGCTTTTTCCCTTTTACTTTTGCAGATAAGTGGCTCTTTGGTAAGTAAAAAGGACTTTGTTGGATTCCCTCTTTTCCCATGTCTCTCAACAAGGCACTGTGACCAGTTTTTGCTGGGACTCATTTAGACATATGAAAGGGCAACCAGAGGTGTGTGGAAGACTCTCCATCAGCAGAGGACAGGCTGACAGCAGGTTGGATGAGTGAGCTGCCCCAGATGGTGGGCACTGTTGTGGACTTTGTGAAGAGGGCGGGGGCTCTTTCAGACAGGGATGTGAGGATATGGAGAGCACATCTAACGGGAAACAAGCCAATGCAGCAATTTATGCAGCACTTAAAATACATACCTGGGCAAGAAGGTGCCTTTGTTTCCCATCCTAGCAGTGAAACCCTCCTTAGATACTTGCTGAAAGAAAAGGAAATCCCATCTGAATATGTGGAAAAGCTTCTTGACTGTGAGGGTGACAGAGCACTGGAACGTGTTGCCCAAAGATGTGGTGGAGTCTCCTCTGGAGATGCTCCCAACTCACCTGGATGTGACCCTGGCCAACGTGCTATAGGTGACCTGCGTGAGCAGGGGGAATGAAATAGAGGATCTCTGGAGGTCCCTTCCCACTTCCAGCTTTCAGGGATTCTCTGATACTGCAAGTAGGAGCAGGCATGCTCAAGGGATAGTGTGTATGGAAAGGGACATGGTGCTTTGTAAGAAAAGGAAAGGGGGAGGACGAGGCTGGGGGAGGTTTCATGCAGACTGAAATCCTTTTTCCCCTTTACTTTTACAGATAAGTGATGCTCTGGTAAGTAAAAAGGGTTGGCTAAAGTCCCTCTTTTCCCACAATGGTCCACAGGGCACCAAGACCGGTTTTTGCAGAGACTGGTTTAGCTCAAGGAAAGGCGTCCAGAGGTGCGTGCAGGACCTTCCATTGCCAGAGAACGGGCTGGCAGCAGGGGGATGAGTGAGCTGCTCTGGGTTGCTCCTGACTGCTGAGCATGGGTGTGGGCTCTGCGGAGAGGGGGCTGTTTTGGGCAGGGACCTGAGGATGATGAGAGAGCAGCTAACAGGAAGCAGCAGATGCAGCGATTTCTGCAGGAGTTAGCACAGAACCGGGCCAGAAGGTGCTTTTGTTTCCCATTCCAGCCGTGAGCGCTTCCTCATGCAGTTCTCGAAACATGGGAAGTTCCATCTGAATATGAGGAAAAACTTCCTGACTGAGGGGGGTAACAGAGCACTGGAACAGGTTGCTCAGAAAAAAGGTGCAGTCACCTCCTCCAGAGATACTCAGAACCCACCTGTACCTCACTGTGGGCAACGTGCTCTGTGTGACCCTGCCTGAGCAGGGGGGAAGGACTAGATGATCTCTGGAGGTCCCTTCCCACCTTGACCTTTCAGGGATTCTCTGATCCTTATGGCTAGTAGGAACAGGCACCCTCAAGGGACAGTGTGTATGGAAAGGGACATGCTGCTTTGTAAGGGAAGGAAAGGGGGCGGACCAAGCTGGGCAAGGTTTCCTGCAGACTGAAATGATGTTTCTCTTTTATTTTTATAGAAGAATAACTCTCCAGAAATTAAAAAGGCTTTGCTGAGTTCCCTCCTTTCCGAGATGGTTTCGCAAGGCAGTGGAAAGTTCTTGCAGGTCCGTACAGCACCCTCTATCTGCACAGGATGCTTGGCAGCGGGTTGGATGGGAGAGCTGCCCCAGACCGCTCAAGACAGCTGGGCGGGAGTCATGGTCATTGCAGAGCAGGATGGTTTCAGCAGACGATGAGAGCGCAGCTAGCAGGAAGCGGGCACAGGAATTTGTGCAGCCCTTAGCACAGAATGGGGCAAGGGCTTGAGCAGTGGGATGGACTGGAGGATCTCTGGAGGTTCCTTCCCACTTCAGCCTTACTGGGATTCTCTCATCCTTACAGCTAGTAGCAGGCACGTTCAAGGTTTAGCTTGTGTGGAAAGGGAGCTGCTGCTTTGCAAGGGAAGGAAAGAGGGAGGACCTAGCTGGGGAAGGTTTCATGCAGACTGAAATGATGTTTCTCTCTTATTTTTGCAGGAGAGTAGCTCTGCGGTAAGTTAAAAGAGCTTTGATGGACTCCCTCTTTTCCCATGTGTGTACACAACACACCATGAGTGGTGTGTACAGAGACTGGTTTAGCTAGAGAAAAGGGTGACCAGAGGTGCGTGGAGGAACCTCCATCGCCGGGGGACGGGCTGGCAGCAGGTCGGATGAGTGAGCTGCCCCGGGCTGCTCCGGACGCCTGGACACGGGTGTGGGCTCTGCAGAGAGAGAGGGGCTCTTTCAGGTGGGGATGAGGGGATCGTGAACAACTCCACTGCCAGACGGAGCAAGAAGACACAGCAGCATCTGGGCTCTCCTCAGAAGTTTCCTGGAGCTTATTGGAAGGTGTGGGAGCTAGGCAAGGAGAACTGTAAGCGGCCTTTTCTTCTTCTGGGAGAAGCTGTATGTAGAGGCAGCTGCCCCTAATGAGCTCTCTTGGTTATCCTTGATCTGAGGGAGGTGGGACCTTTGATCCACACGGCCTTTGACTAGGGTGGCTCAAGCACCCTCTGAGTCGCTGCTAGGGAGATGCCTACATAAGAGGCTGGCCTAGAGCACCCAACTCTCCAAGCGCAGGGAGCAGATGCAGCAGTTGTTGTGCAGCCAAATGCAAGATGGCCCCTTCGTTTCCAATCCTGATAGTGTACACTGCCTCAAATCTGGTCATGAGACCATTTCTGGGCTCACACAGAGCCCTTTCCCCAGTAGCTGGTGGAGTTACTACATCAGCCGTGTCAGAGGCCTCGACCCAGACAGGCCCTCTGAGAGCAGATGCAGCTCTACAGGTCTCGTGCTGCTGGGGCTGCTGGGTGGTCAAGGGCCTGGAGCCCAGCTCATATTCTCCTCATCCTGCCTGTGAGGCTGGCAGGAGCACTGGGTGGATTTTCCAAGCCAACAGCTGGATGTGCCAGGGCCAGCCAGGGAAGTTCATGTTGGACATGACTATGCAGGATCCTCTTGCAGTCTCAGCCTTTTGGTGATTCTCTGATCCTTACCACTAGTCGGAGCAGGCCTACTCAAGGTACTGCTCAGGTTGGAAAGTTGAGCTGCCCCACAGGGCTGGGCATGGTTTGGGCTTTGTGGAGAGGAGGCTGTTTTGGGCAGGGACAACAGCACCTTTTTTAGCTCTTTTTAAGAAGGAAACTCCATCCCTGCTGGCTTCACAAACCACTTATTCATCTTATTTTCCCATACGTTGCATATATTTTGCAGAGAGAGATAGAAGCGGTAGAGTTTTTGCTTTACCGGACTGTTCGTTGTCAAAGCATCTTTGAGTCCATTGAGGACGACAAGCCGCAAATTGGAGACATCCTATTATTTCCAATGTTGTTTGATCAACCCATTCCTTATATCTATATACACGCCGCTGTTTATTGCGAAGAAGGAGAGGTGATACACTTTCAAAGTAAGTCTGTGGCCTCTTGGTTACTTCTCCAATCCCCAACATGTGTGACAAGCCCCAGCTGAAGGAACTGGGACAGTCCCTGTCTTCCCCCTATAGCACGTGGCAAAACAGCTCCAAAAATCAGACATCAAAGCCACCAGTTTGGCACTGGTGGTTGCCAGGAGGCGAGCTCACTGGGGGAAGGCCAGGCGGTATGGGGCTGGGACGATGGCCCCTGTTTTCCTAATGGATGGCCCTTGGAGCCCTCATTGCCCCCAGGATCGCTGGAGCAGCCATGGAGGCAGTGTTGGCCCTTGCTGGGTTTTCTTTTCCAGACACTGGCGATCCCAAGCACAGTGGCCGAGTCAGCAAGGAAGGGTACCAGACGATGGTAAAAGAACGGGGGAAATGCCAAATCTACCGGAAAAAGAATGGGATTGACCTCAAGGTTTTCAAAGAAAATGTGCGGAACGCAATGAAAATGCAGGCCTCGTACTCGTTCACCAAAAATAACTGCATCCACTTCGCCCTCTCCCTCCTGGGCTTGGTGAAATTCTACTGGGGGGAGGTGAGTTGGCAATTCTGGCAGGGGGCAAGTCTGCCCTGACGGGGCACCCTGTGTTCCATGCGGCTCTCCCAAGCTTTAACGCGCCTTTCCTGACAGCCTGAATTTGTGCATTGGGACAGTGAGTTCTACTAGACGTTGATGTGTCGGTGTGGATGTGCCTCCTGCCCTCATGAGTGCCTCACATGGTAGGAGTGAAAGCAACACGTTCATCCCGAGGTGGTTGTGTTCTGTTGGAACTCTTCACAACAATAAACATTAGGATGTTTACATGTTTTCTCCGGTCTCTCTCACTGTGTCACAGCTTTTCGGGGCCAGGCCATAGCCAAAATATCTCAGGACAAGGGCACACAGCATGGTGGTGCCATCACAGAGGGGCAAGTTATTTGGAGAAGAGATTGGTTCCCGCCTCACTATGACCTCCTTCCAGGTAGTTGCAGAGAGTGGTAAGGTCTCCCTTTGAGGTTCCTCCAGACTCAATAACCCCAGCTCCCTCAGCTGCTCCTCATAAGGTCTGTGCTCTGCTCTGGTCGATGCTGGTGTGTCCTCTCCTGCGGCAAAGGTTGTGTGACCCAAGGCACCCTCGAGGCAGCACGTGGTTTGGAAGAAAGATCCGAGGCCCTTGGGTTACTCTGTGACTTCCCATCAGTGAGGACAGATCTGCAGCAGTGGGGAGTGTTTAGCAGAGAGGAGGATTTTCACTGCTTCGAAAAACGGGATGTTTTAATCAAGTGACTCAAACTAGATGGCAGTGGTCTTAAAAGGGAAAGATAACATAAAAATGGGAGTCCCGTGCTGGTTTTGAGATGGCTTTTGGATCTGGAGGCACGTCTCCAGGAGTGGCCATGTCACCTGCAGCTACTCTTGTAGTTAATCTGTTTAGGTGACAAAAATGGCATCAGCAACTTTGGCTGGCTGATATTTAAAGGGTGAAAAACCTTCTTAGATGTTCTCCGAAGCTCTTTTTTTTTTTTCACTTTCTCTTTCACTTCTGGGAACGTTCAGCATTGGCTGTTTATCTGGCTGAACCAGGAGTTTCCACTCTCCTCCACCCCAAACAGCCAGGAGCGGATGCACTTCTCAACACTGTACCGAACGCAGCGCTCGCTGCCACACGCTGCTCCAGCCCCATCAGGACGAGCAGTGGGAAACCCATTGGACCCCCACTGACAAGGTGAGAGTGCTCCCGGCCCTGAAAAGGGGATGCAACATCACGAGTTGCTGCTGCCTGTATTGAGACTGCTTTGTGTGTGCCTACAAACAGGAGGGTGAGGAAGGAGTATCACAGGCACCAAGCAGCGTTGGGGGAATTTGCACAGAACTGGTGCCTTTTTACTTGAGGAAACAGTCCTATCAGCTAATAGGAGCAGGCACGCTCAAGGGGTAGTGTATATGGAAAGGGATCTGCTACTTTGCAAGGGAAGGAAAGTTGGAGAACCAAGCTGGAGGAGGTTTCATGCAATCTAAAATGCTGTTTCTCTCTTATTTTTACAGATGAGTAGCTCTTTGGTAAGTAAAATGGACTTTCTTGGACTCCCTCTTTTCCAACCTCTCCCCTCAATGAGCAGAGTTTACGGGGACTGGTTTAGCTCGAGGAAAGGACATCCAGAGGTGCGTGGAGGAATGTCCATCACCAGAAGACGGGCTGGCAGCAGGTCGGATGAGGGAGCTGCCCTGGGCTGCTCCGGATGCCTGGGTATGGGTGTGGGCTCTGCGGGCAGGGAGCTCTTTGCATCAGGGACTAGGGACGATGTGTGCGCAGCTAACAGGAAGCAGCAGACACAGCAATTTGTGCAGCACTTTTTATTTTTTTGCAGGGAGGTGCAGGGAGGACAAAATTGGGGGAGGATTCAAGCGAAGTGAAAAGCTTTTTGCCTTTTATTTTTACAGATAAGTAGTGCTTTGGTAAGGAAAAAGGACCTTGTTAGACTCAGAACAGAACAGAAGAAGGTGCCTTCATTTCCCATCCTAGGAGTGAACGCTTCCTCAGATACATCCCGAAACACAGAAAGTCACACCTGGAAATGGGAGGCAGTGCACAGGTTGCTCAGAGGTGGTGGAGTCTCCTCCTCCAGAGATAGTCACAACCCACCTGGTTTTGACCGTGGTGCTCTAGGTGACCCTGCTTGAGCAGGAGGGATGGACTAGATGATCTCTGGAGGTCCCTTCTCACCTCCAGCTTCCAAGGATTCTGTCCTCCTCATGGCTAGTAGGAGCAGGCATGCTGAAGGGATAGTGTGTATGGAAAGGGAGTTGCTGCTTTGCAAAGAAGAAAAGAGGGCAGACCAAGCTGGGGGAGGTTTCATGCAGACTGAAATGCTTTTTCCTTTTTATTTCACAGATGAATATCTCTGAGGTAAGAGAAAAGGGCTTTGCTGGACACCCTTGTTTCCCATGTCTCTCCACAAGGCACCATGAGCAGTGTTTACAGGGACAGGTTTATCCAGAGGAAAGGGCAGCCAGAGGAGCGTGAAGGAACCTCCATCACCAGAGGATGGGCTGGATGAGCGGGGCTGCCTGGGTGCAGATAAAGGACTTGGTGGAGAGTGGACGTTTCCATCAGGGTCTAGGGGCCGTGAGAGCGCAGCTAACAGGAAGCAGCACACGCAGCAATTTGGGCAGCACTAAGCACAGAACGGGGAAATAAGTGCCTTCATTCCCCCTTGTAGCAGTGAACGCTTCCTCGCATACTTCCTGAAACATGGGAAGAATGTGAGGAAAAGGGTCTCGACTGTGGGAGTGACAGAGCACTGGAACAGGTTGCCCGCAGAGGGGATAGAGTCTCCTCTGCTGGAGATCCGCACAGCCCACCTGGACGGGATGCTGGGCAATGTGCTGTGGGTGACCTGCTTGAGCAGGGGGGATGGACTAGATGATCCAGAGGCCCTTTCCCACCTCCAGATTTCGGGGATTCTCTGATCCTTATGGATATTAGGAGCAGACACATTAAAGGCATAATGTGTATGGAAAGAGATCTGCTTTGCAAGGTAAGGAAAGAGGCAGGACCAAGCTGGAGAAAGTTTTCATGCAAACTGAAACGCTTTTTCCCTTTTATTTTTACAGATGAGTAGCTGTCAGGTAAGCAAAAATGGCTTTCCTGGACTCCCTCTTTTCCCATCTCTCTCCTCAATGAGCAGTGTTTGCAGGGATTGGGTTAGCTAGAGGAAAGGGCGACCAGAGGTGCATGTGGGACCCTCCATCAGCAGAGCACGGGCTGGCAGCAGCTCGGATGCCTGAGCTGCCCTGGGCTGCTCCGGATGGCCGGACACGGGTGTGGGCTCTGCGGAGAAGGGGCTGTTTCAGGCAGGGACATGGGATCGGTGAGAGCACAACTGTGACAGCTTGTGCAACTGGCAGGGACAGCGGGATCTTTTTTAGCTCTTTTTAAGAAGGAAACTCCATGCCTCCTGGCTTCACTAAGTATTTATTCATCTCATTTTTCTCATACTTTTTGCAGAGAAGGAGATTGACAATGGAGTTTTTGTTCTGCAAGAGCGTTCATGGTCAGAAGATCTTTGAGAGAATTTCCAGCCAGAACCCACAAATTGGAGACATCCTATTATTTCCATTGCAGCTCGATCTTCCCATTCCTAAATGTATCTGTATACACGCTGCTGTTTATTGCGGAGAAGAAGAGGTGATACACTTTCAATGTAAGTCTGTGGCCTCTTGGTTACTTCTCCAGCCCCCAGTGTGTGTGACAAGCCACAGTTGAAGAAGCCGGGACAGTCCCCATCTTTCCCCTAAAGCACATGGCAAAACAGCTTCAAAAATCAGACAGTAAAGCCACCAGCTTGGTGCTGGAGATCACCAAGAGGCGAGGCCACCTGGAGAAGGCCGGGTAGCCCGGGACCGGGCAGAAGGCCCTCGTCATCCTCATGGATGGCCCTTGGAGCCCTGACTGCTGCTGGCGGCCCTTCCCACGCAAAGGCGCCTTGGTGATCTGCCAGCCATGGCGGCTGTGGGTGGCGCTTGATGGGTTTTTCTTTTCCAGATATCAACAAACAGGGAGGCAAAGGCCGGATCATCAAGGAAGGGTACCATGCAATGGTACGAGAATGGGGGAAATGCCAAATCTTCCGGAAAAAGGATGGGATCAACCTCGATGATTTCAGAAAAGAAGTGCGGAAAGCAATGAACAAGGAGGCCGAGTACTCCTTCGCCACGAACAACTGCATCCACTTCGCCCTCTCCCTCCTGGGCTTGGTGGAGTTCTGCACGCAGCTGGTGAGTGATAATTCTGGCAGGGGACACGTCAGCCCCGCCGGGATGCTTGGCAGCGGGTTGGATGGGAGAGCTGCCCCAGACCGCTCCAGACAGCCGGGCAGGAGTCATGGGCATTGCCGAGCAGGATGGTTTCAGCAGGCGATGAGAGCGCAGCTAGCAGGAAGCGGGCACAGGAATTTGTGCAGCCCTTAGCACAGAATGGGGCAAGGGCTTGAGCAGTGGGATGGACTGGAGGATCTCTGGAGGTTCCTTCCCACTTCAGCCTTACTGGGATTCTCTCATCCTTACAGCTAGTAGCAGGCACGTTCAAGGTTTAGCTTGTGTGGAAAGGGAGCTGCTGCTTTGCAAGGGAAGGAAAGAGGGAGGACCTAGCTGGGGAAGGTTTCATGCAGACTGAAATGATGTTTCTCTCTTATTTTTGCAGGAGAGTAGCTCTGCGGTAAGTTAAAAGAGCTTTGATGGACTCCCTCCTTTCCCATGTGTGTACACAAGGCACCATGAGTGGTGTGTACAGAAACCGGTTTAGCTAGAGGAAAGGGTGACCAGAGGTGCGTGGAGGAACCTCCATCGCCGGGGGACGGGCTGGCAGCAGGTCGGATGAGTGAGCTGCCCCGGGCTGCTCCGGACGCCTGGGCACGGGTGTGGGCTCTGCAGAGAGAGAGGGGCTCTTTCAGGTGGGGATGAGGGGATCATGAACAACTCCACTGCCAGACGGAGCAAGAAGACACAGCAGCATCTGGGCTCTCCTCAGAAGTTTCCTGGAGCTTATTGGAAGGTGTGGGAGCTAGGCAAGGACAACTGTAAGCGGCCTTTTCTTCTTCTGGGAGAAGCTGTATGTAGAGGCAGCTGCCCCTAATGAGCTCTCTTGGTTATCCTTGATCTGAGGGAGGTGGGACCTTTGATCCACACGGCCTTTGACTAGGGTGGCTCAAGCACCCTCTGAGTCGCTGCTAGGGAGATGCCTACATAAGAGGCTGGCCTAGAGCACCCAACTCTCCAAGCACAGGGAGCAGATGCAGCAGTTGTTGTGCAGCCAAATGCAAGATGGCCCCTTCGTTTCCAATCCTGATAGTGTACACTGCCTCAAATCTGGTCATGAGACCATTTCTGGGCTCACACAGAGCCCTTTCCCCAGTAGCTGGTAGAGTTACTACATCAGCCGTGTCAGAGGCCTCGACCCAGACAGGCCCTCTGAGAGCAGATGCAGCTCTACAGGTCTCGTGCTGCTGGGGCTGCTGGGTGGTCAAGGGCCTGGAGCCCAGCTCATATTCTCCTCATCCTGCCTGTGAGGCTGGCAGGAGCACTGGGTGGATTTTCCAAGCCAACAGCTGGATGTGCCAGGGCCAGCCAGGGAAGTTCATGTTGGACATGACTATGGAGGCTCCTCTTGCAACCTCAGCCTTTTGGTGATTCTCTGATCCTTACCACTAGTCGGAGCAGGCCTACTCAAGGTATTGCTCAGGTTGGAAAGTTGAGCTGCCCCACAGGGCTGGGCATGGTTATGGGCTTTGTTTTGGAGGCTGTTTTGGGCAGGGACAACAGCACCTTTTTTAGCTCTTTTTAAGAAGGAAACTCCATCCCTGCTGGCTTCACAAACCACTTATTCATCTTATTTTCCCATACGTTGCATATATTTTGCAGAGAGTGATAGAAGCGGTAGAGTTTTTGCTTTACCGGACTGTTCGTTGTCAAAGCATCTTTGAGTCCATTGAGGACAACAAGCCGCAAATTGGAGACATCCTATTATTTCCGATGTTGTCCTCTCAACCCTTTCCATCTATCTGTAGACACGCCGCTGTTTATTGCGAAGAAGGAGAGGTGATACACTTTCAAAGTAAGTCTGTGGCCTCTTGGTTACTTCTCCAATCCCCAACATGTGTGACAAGCCCCAGCTGAAGGAACTGGGACAGTCCCTGTCTTCCCCCTATAGCACGTGGCAAAACAGCTCCAAAAATCAGACATCAAAGCCACCAGTTTGGCACTGGTGGTTGCCAGGAGGCGAGCTCACTGGGGGAAGGCCCGGCGGTATGGGGCTGGGACGATGGCCCCTGTTTTCCTAATGGATGGCCCTTGGAGCCCTCATTGCCCCCAGGATCCCTGGAGCAGCCATGGAGGCAGTGTTGGCCCTTGCTGGGTTTTCTTTTCCAGAAACTGGCCGTCCCGAGCGCCGTGGCCGAGTCAGCAAGGAAGGGTACCAGAAGATGGTAAAAGAACGGGGGAAATGCCAAATCTACCGGAAAAAGGATGGAATTGACCTCAAGGTTTTCAAAGAAAATGTGCGGAACGCGATGAAAATGCAGGCCTCGTACTCGCTCACCGATAATAACTGCATCCACTTCGCCCTCTCCCTCCTGGGCTTGGTGAAATTCTACTGGGGGGAGGTGAGTTGGCAATTCTGGCAGGGAGCAAGTCTGCCCTGACGGGGCACCCTGTGTTCCATGCAGCTCTCCCAAGCTTTAACGCGCCTTTCCTGACAGCCTGAATTTGTGCATTGGGGCAGTGAGTTCTACTAGACGTTGATGTGTCGGCGTGGATGTGCCTCCTGCCCTCATGAGTGTCTCACGTTGTAGGAGTGAAAGCAACACGTTCATCCCGAGGTGGTTGTGTTCTGTTGGAACTCTTCACAACAATAAACATTAGGATGTTTACATGTTTTTTCCGGTCTCTCTCACTGCTTTTCGGGGCCAGGCCATAGCCAAAATATCCCAGGACAAGGGCACACAGCATGGTGGTGCCATCACAGAGGGGCAGGTTATTTAGAGAAGAGATCAGTTCCCACCTCACTATGACCTCCTTCCAGGTAGTTGCAGAGAGTGGTAAGGTCTCCCTTTGAGGTTCCTCCAGACTCAATAACCCCAGCTCCCTCAGCTGCTCCTCATAAGGTCTGTGCTCTGCTCTGGTCGATGCTGGTGTGTCCTCTCCTGCGGCAAAGTTTATGTGACCGAAGGCACCCTCGAGGCAGCACGTGGTTTGGAAGAATGATCCGAGGCCCTTGGGTTACTCTGTGACTTCCCATCATTGAGGACAGATCTGCAGCAGTGGGGAGTGTTTAGCAGAGGGGAGGATTTTCACTGCTTCGAAAAACGGGATGTTTTAATCAAGTGACTCAAACTAGATGGCAGTGGTCTTAAAAGGGAAAGATAACATAAAAATGGGAGTCCCGTGCTGGTTTTGAGATGGCTTTTGGATCTGGAGGCACGTCTCCAGGAGTGGCCATGTCACCTGCAGCTACTCTTGTAGTTAATCTGTTTAGGTGACAAAAATGGCATCAGCTACTTTGGCTGGCTGATATTTAGAGGGTGAAAACCTTCTTAGACGTTCTCCGAAGCTCGTTTTTTTTTCGACTTTCTCTGTCACTTTGGGAAATGTTCAGCATTGGCTGTTTATCTGGCTGAACCAGGAGTTTCCACTCTCCTCCACCCCAAACAGCCAGGAGCGGATGCACTTCTCAACACTGCACCAAGCGGAGCGCTCGCTGCCACACGCTGCTCCAGCCCCATCAGGACGAGCAGTGGGAAACCCATTGGACCCCCACTGACAAGGTGAGAGTGCTCCCGGCCCTGAAAAGGGGATGCAACATCACGAGTTGCTGCTGCCTGTATTGAGACTGCTTTGTGTGTGCCTACAAACAGGAGGGTGAGGAAGGAGTATCACAGGCACCAAGCAGCATTGGAGGAATTTGCACAGAACTGGTGCCTTTTACTTGAGGAAACAGTCCTATCAGCTAATAGGAGCAGGCACGCTCAAGGGGTAGTGTATATGGAAAGGGATCTGCTACTTTGCAAGGGAAGGAAAGTTGGAGAACCAAGCTGGAGGAGGTTTCATGCAAGCTAAAATGCTGTTTCTCTCTTATTTTTACAGATGAGTAGCTCTTTGGTAAGTAAAATGGACTTTCTTGGACTCCCTCTTTTCCAACCTCTCTCCTCAATGAGCAGAGTTTACGGGGACTGGTTTAGCTCGAGGAAAGGACATCCAGAGGTGCGTGGAGGAACGTCCATCACCAGAAGACGGGCTGGCAGCAGGTCGGATGAGGGAGCTGCCCCGGGCTGCTCCGGATGCCTGGGTATGGGTGTGGGCTCTGCGGGCAGGGAGCTCTTTGCATCAGGGACTAGGGACGATGTGTGCGCAGCTAACAGGAAGCAGCAGACACAGCAATTTGTGCAGCACTTTTTATTTTTTTGCAGGGAGGTGCAGGGAGGACCAAATTGGGGGAGGATTCAAGCGAAGTGAAAAGCTTTTTGCCTTTTATTTTTACAGATAAGTAGTGCTTTGGTAAGGAAAAAGGACCTTGTTAGACTCAGAACAGAACAGAAGAAGGTGCCTTCATTTCCCATCCTAGGAGTGAACGCTTCCTCAGATACATCCCGAAACACAGAAAGTCACACCTGAAAATGGGAGGCAGTGCACAGGTTGCTCAGAGGTGGTGGATTCTCCTCCTCCAGAGATAGTCACAACCCACCTGGTTTTGACCGTGGTGCTCTAGGTGACCCTGCTTGAGCAGGAGAGATGGACTAGATGATCTCTGGAGGTCCCTTCTCACCTCCAGGTTCCAAGGATTCTGTCCTCCTCATGGCTAGTAGGAGCAGGCATGCTGAAGGGATAGTGTGTATGGAAAGGGAGTTGCTGCTTTGCAAAGAAGAAAAGAGGGCAGACCAAGCTTGGGGAGGTTTCATGCAGACTGAAATGCTTTTTCCTTTTTATTTTCACAGATGAATATCTCTGAGGTAAGAGAAAAGGGCTTTGCTGGACACCCTTGTTTCCTATGTCTCTCCACAAGGCACCATGAGCAGTGTTTACAGGGACAGGTTTATCCAGAGGAAAGGGCAGCCAGAGGAGCGTGAAGGAACCTCCATCACCAGAGGATGGGCTGGATGAGCGGGGCTGCCTGGGTGCAGATAAAGGGCTTGGTGGAGAGTGGACGTTTCCATCAGGGTCTAGGGGCCGTGAGAGCGCAGCTAACAGGAAGCAGCACACGCAGCAATTTGGGCAGCACTGAGCACAGAACGGGGAAATAAGTGCCTTCATTCCCCCTTGTAGCAGTGAACGCTTCCTCACATACTTCCTGAAACATGGGAAGAATGTGAGGAAAAGGGTCTCGACTGTGGGAGTGACAGAGCACTGGAACAGGTTGCCCGCAGAGGGGATAGAGTCTCCTCTGCTGGAGATCCGCACAGCCCACCTGGACGGGATGCTGGGCAATGTGCTGTGGGTGACCTGCTTGAGCAGGGGGGATGGACTAGATGATCCAGAGGCCCTTTCCCACCTCCAGATTTCGGGGATTCTCTGATCCTTATGGATATTAGGAGCAGACACATTAAAGGCATAATGTGTATGGAAAGAGATCTGCTTTGCAAGGTAAGGAAAGAGGCAGGACCAAGCTGGAGAAAGTTTTCATGCAAACTGAAACGCTTTTTCCCTTTTATTTTTACAGATGAGTAGCTGTCAGGTAAGTAAAAATGGCTTTCCGGGACTCCCTCTTTTCCCATCTCTCTCCTCAATGAGCAGTGTTTGCAGGGATTGGGTTAGCTAGAGGAAAGGGCGACCAGAGGTGCATGTGGGACCCTCCATCAGCAGAGCACGGGCTGGCAGCAGCTCGGATGCCTGAGCTGCCCCGGGCTGCTCCGGACGGCCGGACACGGGTGTGGGCTCTGCGGAGAAGGGGCTGTTTCAGGCAGGGACATGGGATCGGTGAGAGCACAACTGTGACAGCTTGTGCAACTGGCAGGGACAGCGGGATCTTTTTTAGCTCTTTTTAAGAAGGAAACTCCATGCCTGCTGGCTTCACTAAGTATTTATTCATCTCATTTTTCTCATACCTTTTGCAGAGAAGGAGATTGACAATGGAGTTTTTGTTCTGCAAGAGCGTTCATGATCAGAAGATCTTTGAGAGAATTTCCAGCCAGAACCCACAAATTGGAGACATCCTATTATTTCCATTGCAGCTCGGTCTTCCCACTCCTAAATGTATCTATATACACGCTGCTGTTTATTGCGGAGAAGAAGAGGTGATACACTTCCAGTGTAAGTCTGTGGCCTCTTGGTTACTTCTCCAGCCCCCAGTGTGTGCGACAAGCCACAGGTGAAGAAGCCGGGACAGTCCCCATCTTCCCCCTAAAGCACATGGCAAAACAGCTTCAAAAATCAGACAGTAAAGCCACCAGCTTGGTGCTGGAGATCACCAAGAGGCGAGGCCACCTGGAGAAGGCCGGGTAGCCCGGGACCGGGCAGAAGGCCCTCGTCATCCTCATGGATGGCCCTTGGAGCCCTGACTGCTGCTGGCGGTCCTTCCCACCCAAAGGCGCCTTGGTGATCTGCCAGCCATGGCGGCTGTGGGTGGCCCTTGATGGGTTTTTCTTTTCCAGATATCAACAAACAGGGAGGCAAAGGCCGGATCAGCAAGGAAGGGTACCATGCAATGGTACGAGAACGGGGGAAATGCCAAATCTTCCGGAAAAAGGATGGGATCAACCTTGACGATTTCAGAAAAGAAGTGCGGAAAGCAATGAACAAGGAGGCCGAGTACTCCTTCGCCACCAACAACTGCATCCACTTCGCCCTCTCCCTCCTGGGCTTGGTGGAGTTCTGCACGCAGCTGGTGAGTGATAATTCTGGCAGGGGACACGTCCACCCCGCCAGGATGCTTGGCAGCGGGTTGGATGGGAGAGCTGCCCCAGACCGCTCCAGACAGCCGGGCAGGAGTCATGGGCATTGCCGAGCAGGATGGTTTCAGCAGACGATGAGAGCGCAGCTAACAGGAAGAGGGGACACAGGAATTTGTGCAGCCCTTAGCACAGAATGGGGCAAGGGCTTGAGCAGTGGGATGGACTGGAGGATCTCTGGAGGTTCCTTCCCACTTCAGCCTTACTGGGATTCTCTCATCCTTACGGCTAGTAGCAGGCACGTTCAAGGTTTAGCTTGTGTGGAAAGGGAGCTGCTGCTTTGCAAGGGAAGGAAAGAGGGAGGACCTAGCTGGGGAAGGTTTCATGCAGACTGAAATGATGTTTCTCTCTTATTTTTGCAGGAGAGTAGCTCTGCGGTAAGTTAAAAGAGCTTTGATGGACTCCCTCCTTTCCCATGTGTGTACACAAGGCACCATGAGTGGTGGGTACAGAGACCGGTTTAGCTAGAGGAAAGGGTGACCAGAGGTGGGTGGAGGAACCTCCATCGCCGGGGGACGGGCTGGCAGCAGGTTGGATGAGTGAGCTGCCCCGGGCTGCTCCGGACGCCTGGGCACGGGTGTGGGCTCTGCAGAGAGAGAGGGGCTCTTTCAGGTGGGGATGAGGGGATCATGAACAACTCCACTGCCAGACGGAGCAAGAAGACACAGCAGCGTCTGGGCTCTCCTCAGAAGTTTCCTGGAGCTTATTGGAAGGTGTGGGAGCTAGGCAAGGACAACTGTAAGCGGCCTTTTCTTCTTCTGCGAGAAGCTGTATGTAGGGGCAGCTGCCCCTAATGAGCTCTCTTGGTTATCCTTGATCTGAGGGAGGTGGGACCTTTGATCCACACGGCCTTTGACTAGGGTGGCTCAAGCACCCTCTGAGTCGCTGCTAGGGAGATGCCTACATAAGAGGCTGGCCTAGAGCACCCAAGTCTCCAAGCGCAGGGAGCAGATGCAGCAGTTGTTGTGCAGCCAAATGCAAGATGGCCCCTTCGTTTCCAATCCTGATAGTGTACACTGCCTCAAATCTGGTCATGAGACCATTTCTGGGCTCACACAGAGCCCTTTCCCCAGTAGCTGGTGGAGTTACTACATCAGCCGTGTCAGAGGCCTCGACCCAGACAGGCCCTCTGAGAGCAGATGCAGCTCTACAGGTCTCGTGCTGCTGGGGCTGCTGGGTGGTCAAGGGCCTGGAGCCCAGCTCATATTCTCCTCATCCTGCCTGTGAGGCTGGCAGGAGCACTGGGTGGATTTTCCAAGCCAACAGCTGGATGTGCCAGGGCCAGCCAGGGAAGTTCATGTTGGACATGACTATGCAGGATCCTCTTGCAGTCTCAGCCTTTTGGTGATTCTCTGATCCTTACCACTAGTCGGAGCAGGCCTACTCAAGGTACTGCTCAGGTTGGAAAGTTGAGCTGCCCCACAGGGCTGGGCATGGTTTGGGCTTTGTGGAGAGGAGGCTGTTTTGGGCAGGGACAACAGCACCTTTTTTAGCTCTTTTTAAGAAGGAAACTCCATCCCTGCTGGCTTCACAAACCACTTATTCATCTTATTTTCCCATACGTTGCTTATATTTTGCAGAGAGTGATGGAAGCAGTAGAGTTTTTGCTTTTCCAGACTGTTCATTGTCAAAGCATCTTTGAGTCCATTGAGGACGACAAGCCGCAAATTGGAGACATCCTATTATTTCCGATGTTGCTTGATCTACCCATTCCATATATCTGTAAACACGCCGCTGTTTATTGCGAAGAAGGAGAGGTGATACACTTTCAAAGTAAGTCTGTGGCCTCTTGGTTACTTCTCCAATCCCCAACATGTGTGACAAGCCCCAGCTGAAGGAACTGGGACAGTCCCTGTCTTCCCCCTATAGCACGTGGCAAAACAGCTCCAAAAATCAGACATCAAAGCCACCAGTTTGGCACTGGTGGTTGCCAGGAGGCGAGCTCACTGGGGGAAGGCCAGGCGGTATGGGGCTGGGACGATGGCCCCTGTTTTCCTAATGGATGGCCCTTGGAGCCCTCATTGCCCCCAGGGTCCCTGGAGCAGCCATGGAGGCAGTGTTGGCCCTTGCTGGGTTTTCTTTTCCAGAAACTGGCCGTCCCGAGCGCCGTGGCCGAGTCAGCAAGGAAGGGTACCAGAAGATGGTAAAAGAACGGGGGAAATGCCAAATCTACCGGAAAAAGGATGGAATTGACCTCAAGGTTTTCAAAGAAAATGTGCGGAACGCGATGAAAATGCAGGCCTCGTACTCGCTCACCGATAATAACTGCATCCACTTCGCCCTCTCCCTCCTGGGCTTGATGAAATTCTACTGGGGGGAGGTGAATTGGCAATTCTGGCAGGGAGCAAGTCTGCCCTGACGGGGCACCCTGTGTTCCATGCAGCTCTCCCAAGCTTTAACGCGCCTTTCCTGACAGCCTGAATTTGTGCATTGGGGCAGTGAGTTCTACTAGACGTTGGTGTGTCGGCGTGGATGTGCCTCCTGCCCTCATGAGTGTCTCACATGGTAGGAGTGAAAGCAACACGTTCATCCTGAGGTGGTTGTGTTCTGTTGGAACTCTTCACAACAATAAACATTAGGATGTTTACATGTTTTCTCCAGTCTCTCTCACTGTATCACAGCTTTTCGGGGCCAGGCCATAGCCAAAATACCCCAGGACAAGGGCACACAGCATGGTAGTGCCATCACAGAGGGGCAGGTTATTTAGAGAAGAGATCAGTTCCCACCTCACTATGACCTCCTTCCAGGTAGTTGCAGAGAGTGATAAGGTCTCCCTTTGAGGTTCCTCCAGACTCAATAACCCCAGCTCCCTCAACTGCTCCTCATAAGGTCTGTGCTCTGCTCTGGTCAATGCTGGTGTGTCCTCTCCTGCGGCAAAGGTTGTGTGATCCAAGGCACCCTCGAGGCAGCACATGGTTTTGAAGAATGATCCGAGGCCCTTGGGTTACTCTGTGACTTCCCATCAGTGAGGACAGATCTGCAGCAGTGGGGAGTGTTTAGGTTTAGCAGAGAGGAGGATTTTCACTGCTTCGAAAAACAGGATGTTTTAATCAAGTGACTCAAACCAGATGGCAGTGGTCTTAAAAGGGAAAGATAACATAAAAATGGGAGTCCCGTGCTGGTTTTGAGATGGCTTTTGGATCTGGAGGCACGTCTCCAGGAGTGGCCATGTCACCTGCAGCTACTCTTGTAGTTAATCTGTTTAGGTGACAAAAATGGCATCAGCAACTTTGGCTGCCTGATATTTAAAGGGTGAAAAACCCTCTTAGACGTTCTCCGAAGCTCGTTTTTTTTTTTCTACTTTCTCTTTCACTTCGGGTAATGTTCTGCATTGGCTGAACCAGGAGTTTCCACTCTCCTCCACCCCAAACAGCCAGGAGCGGATGCACTTCTCAACACTGTACCGAACGCAGCGCTCGCTGCCACACGCTGCTCCAGCCCCATCAGGACGAGCAGTGGGAAACCCATTGGACCCCCACTGACAAGGTGAGAGTGCTCCCGGCCCTGAAAAGGGGATGCAACACCACGAGTTGCTGCTGCCTGTATTGAAACTGCTTTGTGTGTGCCTACAAACAGGAGGGTGAGGAAGAAGTATCACAGGCACCAAGCAGCATTGGAGGAATTTGCACAGAACTGGTGCCTTTTACTTGAGGAAACAGTCCTATCAGCTAATAGGAGCAGGCACGCTCAAGGGGTAGTGTATATGGAAAGGGATCTGCTACTTTGCAAGGGAAGGAAAGTTGGAGAACCAAGCTAGAGGAGGTTTCATGCAAGCTAAAATGCTGTTTCTCTCTTATTTTTACAGATGAGTAGCTCTTTGGTAAGTAAAATGGACTTTCTTGGACTCCCTCTTTTCCAACCTCTCTCCTCAATGAGCAGAGTTTACGGGGACTGGTTTAGCTCGAGGAAAGGACATCCAGAGGTGCGTGGAGGAATGTCCATCACCAGAAGACGGGCTGGCAGCAGGTCGGATGAGGGAGTTGCCCTGGGCTGCTCCGGATGCCTGGGTATGGGTGTGGGCTCTGCGGGCAGGGAGCTCTTTGCATCAGGGACTAGGGACGATGTGTGCGCAGCTAACAGGAAGCAGCAGACACAGCAATTTGTGCAGCACTTTTTATTTTTTTGCAGGGAGGTGCAGGGAGGACCAAATTGGGGGAGGATTCAAGCGAAGTGAAAAGCTTTTTGCCTTTTATTTTTACAGATAAGTAGTGCTTTGGTAAGGAAAAAGGACTTTGTTAGACTCAGAACAGAACAGAAGAAGGTGCCTTCATTTCCCATCCTAGGAGTGAACGCTTCCTCAGATACATCCCGAAACACAGAAAGTCACACCTGAAAATGGGAGGCAGTGCACAGGTTGCTCAGAGGTGGTGGAGTCTCCTCCTCCAGAGATAGTCACAACCCACCTGATTTTGGCCGTGGTGCTCTAGGTGACCCTGCTTGAGCAGGAGGGATGGACTAGATGATCTCTGGAGGTCCCTTCTCACCTCCAGCTTCCAAGGATTCTGTCCTCCTCATGGCTAGTAGGAGCAGGCATGCTGAAGGGATAGTGTGTATGGAAAGGGAGTTGCTGCTTTGCAAGGAAGAAAAGAGGGCAGACCAAGCTTGGGGAGGTTTCATGCAGACTGAAATGCTTTTTCCTTTTTATTTTCACAGATGAATATCTCTGAGGTAAGAGAAAAGGGCTTTGCTGGACACCCTTGTTTCCCATGTCTCTCCACAAGGCACCATGAGCGGTGTTTACAGGGACAGGTTTATCCAGAGGAAAGGGCAGCCAGAGGAGCGTGAAGGAACCTCCATCACCAGAGGATGGGCTGGATGAGCGGGGCTGCCTGGGTGCAGATAAAGGGCTTGGTGGAGAGTGGACGTTTCCATCAGGGTCTAGGGGCCGTGAGAGCGCAGCTAACAGGAAGCAGCACACGCAGCAATTTGGGCAGCACTGAGCACAGAACGGGGAAATAAGTGCCTTCATTCCCCCTTGTAGCAGTGAACGCTTCCTCACATACTTCCTGAAACATGGGAAGAATGTGAGGAAAAGGGTCTCGACTGTGGGAGTGACAGAGCACTGGAACAGGTTGCCCGCAGAGGGGATAGAGTCTCCTCTGCTGGAGATCCGCACAGCCCACCTGGACGGGATGCTGGGCAATGTGCTGTGGGTGACCTGCTTGAGCAGGGGGGATGGACTAGATGATCCAGAGGCCCTTTCCCACCTCCAGATTTCGGGGATTCTCTGATCCTTATGGATATTAGGAGCAGACACATTAAAGGCATAATGTGTATGGAAAGAGATCTGCTTTGCAAGGTAAGGAAAGAGGCAGGACCAAGCTGGAGAAAGTTTTCATGCAAACTGAAACGCTTTTTCCCTTTTATTTTTACAGATGAGTAGCTGTCAGGTAAGTAAAAATGGCTTTCCGGGACTCCCTCTTTTCCCATCTCTCTCCTCAATGAGCAGTGTTTGCAGGGATTGGGTTAGCTAGAGGAAAGGGCGACCAGAGGTGCATGTGGGACCCTCCATCAGCAGAGCACGGGCTGGCAGCAGCTCGGATGCCTGAGCTGCCCCGGGCTGCTCCGGACGGCCGGACACGGGTGTGGGCTCTGCGGAGAAGGGGCTGTTTCAGGCAGGGACATGGGATCGGTGAGAGCACAACTGTGACAGCTTGTGCAACTGGCAGGGACAGCGGGATCTTTTTTAGCTCTTTTAAGAAGGAAACTCCATGCCTGCTGGCTTCACTAAGTATTTATTCATCTCATTTTTCTCATACTTTTTGCAGAGAGGGAGAGTGACAATCGAGTTTTTGTTCCGCAAGAGCATTCATGGTCAGAAGATCTTTGAGAGAATTTCCAGCCAGAACCCACAAATTGGAGACATCCTATTATTTCCATTGCAGCTCAATCTTCCCACTCCTAAATGTATCTGTATACATGCTGCTGTTTATTGCGGAGAAGAAGAGGTGATACACTTTCAATGTAAGTCTGTGGCCTCTTGGTTACTTCTCCAGCCCCCAGTGTGTGTGACAAGCCACAGGTGAAGAAGCCGGGACAGTCCCCATCTTCCCCCTAAAGCACATGGCGAAACAGCTTCAAAAATCAGACAGTAAAGCCACCAGCTTGGTGCTGGAGATCACCAAGAGGCGAGGCCACCTGGAGAAGGCCGGGTAGCCCGGGACCGGGCAGAAGGCCCTCGTCATCCTCATGGATGGCCCTTGGAGCCCTGACTGCTGCTGGCGGCCCTTCCCACGCAAAGGCGCCTTGGTGATCTGCCAGCCATGGCGGCTGTGGGTGGCCCTTGATGGGTTTTTCTTTTCCAGATATCAACAAACAGGAAGGCAAAGGCCGGATCAGCAAGGAAGGGTACCATGCAATGGTACGAGAACGGGGGAAATGCCAAATCTTCCGGAAAAAGGATGGGATCAACCTTGACGATTTCAGAAAAGAAGTGCAGAAAGCAATGAACAAGGAGGCCGAGTACTCCCTCGCCACCAGCAACTGCATCCACTTCGCCCTCTCCCTCCTGGGCTTGGTGGAGTTCTACGAGCAGCTGGTGAGTGATAATTCCGGCAGGGGACACGTCCGCCCCGCCGGGATGCCCTGCGTGGGTATCCCGAGCTTTACTGCGCTTCTCCTCGGCAGGTTGAGGTTGTGGATTCGGACAGCCAGCCCAGCTCGACATCGGTGAGTGCCTCAGGGGCATGAGGGGCGCCCGGCCGTGCCCCCTGCCCCTCATTGCCACCTCGCGTTGCAGGAGCGCAACCTCCTGGTGTGAGCAGCTGCCTGGCGTCCCGAGGAAGCCGGGTCCAGGTGGAGCTCTGCAGAGAAATAAACGTCGGAATGTTTTCGTGTTTTCTCTGGTGTTTGTCACTCTCTCGCATCCTTTTCTGGGCCAGACTGTTGCCAAAACGGCCCAAGACAAGGGCACGCAGCATGGCAGTGCCAGCCTTTCCCTACTCCTTCATCTGCTCCTGCAAAAAACCCCAGGAATTCCCAGCAGAAACCCGAGCCGTGGATTTTCCAGGCCTAATCCACAACCTATTTTCCTTCCCTGTGGGGCAGACGTCCCCCCGGCTCATGCACAGGTGGCCGGCAGGGGCCCGCGAGCTGGAGGGGGACGCAGGGACACATCCCCTGCGCCTTTAAGAGGCGGTGGCGGCGGCGGCGTTGTCCCTGCTGCTCCACATGATCCTGACATCAGCTGCATCCCAGCATCCCAGCCCACCGCGCATCCCGCTGCGCCGCCGCCATGGCCGCCAGCCAGGCCTACAGCGAGGAGAAGGGCGGCTCCTCCAGCCTGGGCGAGCCCGAGTACGGCCACGACCCGGCCAGCGGCGGCATCTTCTCCTCCGACTACAAGAGGTAGGCCCGGGCGGCCACCGGCGCGGTGCGGGGGCATGGCCGGGCCTGCCGCCCCATTGCAGCCCCCTCAGCCGCTCCGGAGCCGGTGGCGGCGGCAGCGAGGACAGGGCTCCGCGGTGGATGCGCTGCGGCGGCCGCGCTGTGCCGGGGGGGAGGCTGGTAGGAGCGCTGTGGGGCAGGTGCCGGAAGCACCTGATCCTGGGGTGACACCGAGGGGACTGGGACATGGTCACAGGAACTCACCAGTGGCACCCCCAGCCCAATGCCCACTGGAAATGTCCCCCCAGCCCTTCCTGTGCGGGATATGTGTCCCCAGCCCTGCACCTGCTGGCAATGTCCGCCTAGCCCTGCACCTAGTGGAAATGCCCCCCCGCCCGGCTTCTGCTGGTGATGTCCCCCGCATCCCCGCAGCCCCTGGCAATGTCCCCGCAGCCCTGCGCCCACCTGTGGTCTCCCCCCAATCCCCGCAGCCACCATGGGTGTCCCCCAGCCCTGCTCCTGCTGGCGATGTCCCCGTGCCAGAGGCACCGCCTTCCCCGGAGCCCTTCTCCGTGGGCAGTGCAGGGAGCCTGGCAGCGTCCCCACGAGCCCCATGGCGGTGGCCTCCAGGCCCGAGGTGCTGCTGGCCCTGCCATCGCTGCTCCTGTGGGTCCTGCCCACGCACGCTGGCACCCGCGGGTGCTGAATCCCTACGGGGATGGCGCTGCCCAGCCGGGCCCGCGGTCACCACAAAGGGGACCCAGACAGCTTCACGTGGGGACACGCGGCCCGCGCGCCCGGTCAGGGACAGCCGGGCTGCTGCCAGGACAGCGCAGCGTCCGGCGCCCCTCCGCGCTGGCGGACGCGGCCCCGCCGGGCGCGCTGTCACTAGATGGTGCTGGGGCGCCCGTCCGCACAGCCGCCCGCCTCCTGGCCCTTCACAGCGGGATCACAGCTGGACCCCCTCAGGGCTGCCAGGGGGGCCCCGGCCGGTCACCTCGGCCGCTGCGTGGGGAAGGGGCCTCCGCCTCCCCAATGGGCTCCTCACCGGGCCTGGTGTCCCCTCAAGGGTGGCAGGGCCTCGGGGTTGCCCCCCTCCACCTGTCGCTTGTCCCCTCTTTGGGGCTGCTCATAGAGGTGCCCGGATAGCGGGTGATGGAGGAGCCCTGACGGTGGTGTCTGGTGGTGACCAGGGCTGCGGGCTGGGGACTGGTGTCCCCTGTGCAGAAAATCTCGCTGTCAAGAACCGAATGCCCAAAAAGGCGACAGAGGAGGCCTAAAACTTTGTTCAAACAAAGGGAGAGTCCACCAGGGCAGACTCCTGTGAGGTCTCTGCAATTATTGGAGGACACAGGCTCCTTTTATCCTAATTTCCCGGCCAGGGTAGCCCTCTCCTTTTCCCCACTGGCCAAGGTACTCCAAAGTTACAGACTTCTCAGCCCCCCTAAGATATGTTGTTGCTTCCTGTTACGCGTCCCGCTCTGGTCGGTGAGCTGTTGATAAGGAGCTCCCTGCCCCACTCCCGTTTTCTCTCCGAGCACAGTCAGCTGCCCTCAGTGTCATACATGCAGCACGGCCTCCCTGCCTGCGCTGCCTAGTCCTGCTCGCTAAAGAACGTGGAGTTCTTAGCTGTAAAGACGCAGGCTCCTTTTTCCCTTATTTGTAAAGACACAGGCTCCTTTTTCCGCTCACTTCTGTGAAGCCCCTCAAGGTGCCAAGGAAGTGGCTCCCTGTGGTGCTCTCCCACCTTGGCGGGTAGCAGCCATCCCTGGATGCAGGACAGGTCCCCAGGTGTCACTCAGGCTCGGGGGAAGGCGCAACCCTCACGCATGGGACACAGCTCCAGCCCTGGGACAGGGGCAGACCCCAGAGATGCCCCCTTGGGCCTCGCCACCCCTGCCACAGCAGCAGCGCAGCCGAGACGGCGCCAGGGCACGCGCCGTGCCCACGCCGAGGGCCGCGGGGGCTGGCGGGGCCGCTGCAGCGTCAAGTTTCAGGCAGCGGAGCCGGGAGGAGGAGCGGAGGGGCCGGCGGGTGGGCAGAGCACTGCGGGGAGCCCGGCGCGGCGCGAACGGGCACTCGGCGATGCTGCCGGTGCCGCCGCTGCAGAAGCTGCTGCAGCAGCTGCCGGCCAGCGCGGGCAGCCTGGGGAAGGCGCCGGCCGGCGAGGAGGCCACGAGCCCGGTGCTGCCGGCCGACGGAGGGCAGGCCGCCTGCTACAGCGCCCTGCGGGCCGACGAGCTGCGGCTGCTCCGGCGCCCCGAGGCCGCGGCAGAGAGCGGCACCGGCGCGGGGCAGCCGCCGCCGGCACTGCGGTGAGGAGCCCGCTCGCGTGGGGAGCGCTGCGAAGGGGCACACGGCCACGGGGGCTCGATGCCAGGGCCTCCATGGGAACGGGCGCTTGCGCCGAGCCGCCCTGGCACCGCATGGGTTTTGGGGGCGGTTTGGTGTTTGAGGATGAGGCACTTTGGTTGCGTGCACGTGGACAGCAAGTGCAGCGTTCTGCAAGCGCTGGCGGGCTTTGGTGCAGAGCAGTGCTATTCTGGGAAGGCGCCCGTCGCCACCGGACAGCCGGAGAAGGGGCCGTTGCGGGTGGATGCAGTAGGGGTGCCGTGACAGCAGGTCAGCTCAGGGACCGCAGGGACAACCGTGCCAACCAGTATCATAAAAGGCGACGCTGGTGAGAAGGAGCTGACAGTGCCCGGAGTGACAACCTCTGCTTGAGTGGGTCACCCCAGCAACGCTCCGGGGACGCGGGGTCCTTTTTCACCGCCTGTAACTGAATTCCTGCCCAGATAAATATTTCAGGAGCAGCTGTGGTTTGGGTTCCCTGCCTGGCGCGGGTCTCTCTCCTGCTCCAGCCCAGGGTAAAGCCCAGCTGGTGCCCTCTGATGCCAGGGAAACCAGAGCCAGGATGGGAGCAGGTGGGAAAAGTGAAGGGAATGGAGAACAGGACTCTCCTTCCTCCGTTCCTGCATCCTGAGGAGGGACATGTCTCGAAGCTGGGGTCCTCCTCAACCCAGCACCTGTGGGCCATGTTTGGTGGCCCGGGGTAAGCAAAGCTGGGAGATGGCAGTGGGCACCAGTGGCTGCGCTGTGCCCAGAAGCACATAGGGACCCTGTGTGGCGGGTGCCGGTGACGAGCCGGGGCCACAGACCCGCTCCTCACAGCCCTGGGACGGCTCCACAGGCACGATGACCTCAAGGAGATGCTGGATAGCAACAAGGACTCGCTCAAGCTGGAGGCCATGAAGAGGATCGTGGCGGTGAGCCCGGGGCAGCAGGGGCTCGGTGACGGGCAGCGCCGAGCCGTGGGCTCCGCGGGTCTGACGCCGAGCCTGGCGTCGCGCTCTTCCTTCCCTCCTAGATGATCGCCCGCGGGAAGAACGCCTCCGACCTCTTCCCAGCCGTCGTCAAAAACGTGGCCTGCAAGAACATCGAGGTGAGGCGAGTCCCAGGGCAGGGCCCACAAGCAGGGCAAGCAGCAGCCCTCGCATGGCCTGTGCTGCCAGATGTCCTCGCTGCGAGGGACTGACTCCCAAGGGTGCTCGCAGCTCTGGAGCATCCAGGAGGGATATGGTTTGGCATTAGGAAGGCTTTGGGGGGAGCTAGTGAGCTGAACTGGGGGGGTGGAGGCCCTGGGTGACGGCAGCTGGCCCAGCGGGGGGATAACCCTGAGTCCCCACGGCCTCGGCACCGCTGCTGCCGCAGGTGAAGAAGCTGGTGTACGTGTACCTGGTGCGCTACGCCGAGGAGCAGCAGGACCTGGCCCTGCTCTCCATCTCCACCTTCCAGCGAGGACTCAAGGTAGGCGGCTGCGCTTCTTTGGGAGGGCAGAATCAGGAGGCCGCGGTGGCGCTGGGCAAAAGCTCCGAGGCAGAGGGTGCTGGCAGGGCCCGGGGGCCCGTTTCGCCCCGCTGCAGCTCTGCGCGTGCCCACGGCAGGACCCCAACCAGCTGATCCGCGCCAGCGCCCTGCGCGTCCTCTCCAGCATCCGCGTGCCCATCATTGTGCCCATAATGATGCTGGCCATCAAAGAGGCGGCGTCAGACATGTCCCCGTACGTGCGCAAGACGGCTGCCCACGCCATCCCCAAGCTGTACAGGTAACGGGGCGCCGGGGCTGGCGGGGTCCCCGGGGTAGTTTGGGGCAGGGCCACCCCGTGGGGCTGGCCCAGCTGCGACAGGCTCCTGCCCGTGCTGACCCTGCTCTCTCCTCACAGCCTGGACTCGGACCAGAAGGACCAGCTCATCGAAGTGATTGAGAAGCTGCTGGCGGACAAGACCACGGTGAGCTGAGCGCGCTGTCCCCACCGCCCCAAGATGGGGGGGACGCCTCCCCCCGCAGGGAGCGCCCGCTGCTCCGACTACCCTCAAGCCCCGCGTCCCCAGCTGGTGGCTGGCAGCGTGGTGATGGCATTTGAAGAGGTCTGTCCTGAGCGCATCGACCTCATCCACAAGAACTACCGCAAGCTCTGCAACCTGCTCATCGACGTGGAGGAGTGGGGCCAGGTGGTGATCATCAACATGCTGACGCGCTACGCGCGCACCCAGTTCCTCAGCCCCAACCAGAACGTGAGTGCGGCTGTGCGGCCCTGCTGGGGCTCCCCCGGCCCCGGGAGCGGAGGAGCTGCGGGGGCCCTGGGCAGCCCTCGCAACGGGCCGTGTTTCAGCATCTCACGTCCGGGCCCAGGCACATCCCAGTGCTTCGCTGCTGTGCTCGGAGATGAGGGACGGGGAGGCGGGATGAGAGGCTGGGGTGGTGGTGGGGAGCCAGCTCCGGCACTGCCACGGGTGCTGCCGTGTGCCAGCAGGAATCCCTGCTGGAAGAGAGCACTGAGAAGGCCTTCTACGGCTCCGATGAGGAGGACGCCAAGGATGCCAAGGCCGAGGCCGCCTCGCTGGCGAAGCGCAAGCCCTATGTCATGGACCCTGACCACCGCCTGCTGCTGCGCAACACCAAGCCGCTGCTACAGAGCCGCAACGCCGCGGTGAGCCCTCTGCGAGCCCTGGCCACCTCCTCCAGCCCTGGGCACCACCACCCAGTGCCCTAGCACCCGTAGTCAGGGCCGCTCTGACGGCCATGGTGCCACCAGGGTGCTGAGGAGGCCTTGAGGGACCCCTGGGAGGAGAAACATTGCGGGCGTCCGCATAGGTGGCCTTGCTTTGCACCCCTGGGCTGATGTGGGGACATGACTACGCACAGGGATGTCCCCCGCGGTGTCCCCATGCCCACAGAGTGACACACAGGTGTTCCCCCCCAGGTGGTGATGGCCGTGGCTCAGCTCTACTTCCACTTGGCGCCCAAGGCGGAGGTCGGTGTCATCGCCAAGGCCCTGGTGCGCCTCCTGCGGAGCCACAGGTCTGTTGCACCAAGCGCTGCTCCCCCAGCGTCCACCCCTGCTTGCCGGGGTGCTCTGGCCCCTGGGACATGTGGGGCTGCTCTGGGCCCGCCCCCCCTGCACAGGGACGTGGCCCCCACTGCCCTTGACGCCCGTCTCCATCCCCACAGCGAGGTGCAGTACGTGGTGCTGCAGAACGTGGCCACCATGTCCATCAAACGGAGGGTGAGTGTCAGCTCCCAGCGCAGGAGGGGTCAGCCCAGGCGCTCGCAGCACACAGGGCCTCTGGGAGGCAGCGCGGGGCCTGCCCAGGGCCTCAGAACCAGCTGCCCGTGGGTGGCTTTGGCGTGGGCTGGGCAGCCGGCGCCACGGATGCCCCTAACGCTGCTGGGTCTCCACACAGGGCATGTTTGAGCCCTACCTGAAGAGTTTCTACATCCGCTCCACAGACCCCACGCAGATCAAGATCCTCAAGGTAAGCCCAAGAAAACCTGCTGGGCCCTTTGTCGGCAGCTCCTAAACCCCTGTAAGGCCTCCAGGACGTTTAGGGTCTGGCCCAGGACCTTTGCCCCTCTCTCCTCTCGGGGAGGACAGCAGGGACCCAGTCCCCTGGCTCTGTGTTCCCATCCTGCTCCTCTCTCCTTCCTTCCCCAGCTGGAGGTCCTCACCAACCTGGCCAACGAGACCAACATCTCCACCATCCTGCGGGAGTTCCAGGTATGCTGGGAGCACTGGCACTCCAAGACCACTCGGGTGCCACTCTGGCATGGCTCGGTGCCAGCAGCACAGCGGGATAAAGGGAGATGCCTGCCAGGAGAAGGGACTTCAAGCATCATCTCCCAAACTGCCGGCACGCAGCTGCCCTGCCGAGGGATTCGCAGGCGGGTGCGCGGTGGGTAACGTGCCTTCCGCATGCCTGTGCAGACGTACATCCGCAGCATGGACAAAGACTTTGTGGCAGCCACCATCCAAGCCATTGGCCGCTGTGCCACCAACATCGGGAAGGTGCGGGACACGTGCCTCAACGGCCTGGTGCAGCTCCTCTCCAACCGCGATGGTGAGCAAGCATGGCCGCGGCGACGCCGGGGCTCCGTCGTGCTCGGAGCAGGAGAGCTCAGGGCAGCACCTTGCTAACACAGGCTCTCTGCCTGCAGAGCTGGTCGTGGCCGAGTCCGTGGTGGTCATCAAAAAGCTGCTGCAGATGCAGCCGGCCCAGCACAGTGAGATCATCAAGCACATGGCCAAGCTCACTGACAACATCCAGGTGAGTCAAGGTGCTCCTGGGGCTGGGGTCCGTCCCTGCCAAGAGCCAGTGCTTGTGTGGGAGCCATGGGCAGGGTGACAGTGACGCCCATGGCCATCCTCTAGGTGCCCATGGCACGGGCCAGCATCCTGTGGCTCATCGGCGAGTACTGCGAGCACGTGCCCAAGATCGCGCCTGACGTTCTGCGCAAGATGGCCAAGTCCTTCACCAACGAGGAGGACATTGTGAAGCTGCAGGTCATCAACCTGGCAGCTAAGCTCTACCTGACCAACTCCAAGCAGGTACCAGGCTCCCCGTGAGTGTGGCGTAGGGTGCAGGGCTGAGGTGGCCCTGTCCCTGCCTCAGTTTCCCTGCTGGGGAGGCAGCAGCTGGCCCTGAGCACGCCTCTTGGTGCAGAGCAAGCTGCTGACCCAGTACGTGCTCAACTTGGCCAAGTACGACCAGAACTACGACATCCGGGACCGGGCCCGCTTCATTCGCCAGCTCATTGTGCCCACTGAGAAGAGCGGGGCCCTCAACAAGTATGCCAAGAAGCTCTTCCTGGCCCAAAAGCCTGCTCCCATCTTGGAATCCTCCTTCAAAGGTACCAACTCTGGTGGCAGAGGATGGGGACAGGGGAACTGGGGGTGTGGATGTAACCCCAGCCACGCATGGCTGCGTGGAGCTGCCCCAACTCTCCGTCCTGCTGTAGATCGGGACCATTTCCAGCTGGGCTCCCTGTCCCACCTGCTCAACGCCAAGGCAGTTGGCTACCAAGAGCTGCCCGACTGGCCAGATGAGGCCCCCGACCCCTCCGTGAGGAACGTGGAGGTAGCGTGGGGCAGTGCAGGCTCCTCGGGGCCCACCAGAGTGGTGGGGGACACTGGAATCCAAGGCGGAAGAGCTCCAGGACCTTGACAGTGCCGCCCTCCTCTGCAGGGAGGAAGCACCTCCCCGCTGGTGGCACTTTGGGCTCTGTGCCCACGGGCACCAGCCCTGCTCCATCATCCCTGTCCCTGGCAGGTTCCCGAGTGGACCAAGTGTACCAGCCGTGAAAAGAGGAAGGAGAAGGTGGAGAAACCTTTCTACTCCGATTCAGAAGGCGAGTCGGGGCCCACAGAGTCCGCAGACAGCGGTGAGGGCCTGGGCAGCACGGTGGGGTGTCAGGCTGAGGTGCCACGGGTCGATAAAGGCCACGAGAGGGGGATGCTGGCGTGGTGGGACACAGCACAGGGACAGCATGCGATGTGGTGGGCGCAGCCGGCGGTTGCGGGATGCAGCGGGATGCGGCAGCGGGGCTGAGATGTCCCTTCTTGCAGAGCCTGAGTCCGTGAGCGAAGAGAGCGAGAGCAGCAGCAGCTCCGGCAGCTCCAGCTCCGGCAGCGAGGAGGAAGAGGAGGGCAGTGGGGACCAGTCGGAGGACAAGGAGGAGGAAGAGGAGAAGAGGAAGAAGAAGAAGGAGAAGGAAGCCCCCCGGAAAGCATCGCTGGCGAGCGCTGGCAGGTACCCTGCACACCGTGTCCGGCGTGGCTGGGGACAGAGGCAGGGTGTCCCCAGCCGAATCTGCACCCTCGAGGTATGGCCCGTCTGAGCCGGCCTCTCCCTGCAGCCCCAGCGAGGAGGAGGAGGAGGAGGAGGAAGGGGAGAAGAAGGACAAGAAGAAGCAGCAGCAGCAGGGCAGGAAGGGCCATGGCGAGACCTCGTCCGAGGAGGCCAGCGGCTCCGAGAGCAGCTCGTCCGAGTCGGACTCGGGCTCCGAGGTGCAGGAGTCGCCGGCGGAGGCGGAGGCCAAGCGCAGGGGCAGGGTGAGGGGCAGAGCGGTGGGGGCAGCGGGCGGCGCGGGGCGGCCCAAGCCCCTTGCCTCACTGCACGGCTCCCTGCCTCCTCCTAGCCCGCCAGCACCAAGCCCAGCGCCAAGGCCGCAGGCCCCAAGGAGATCTCCCTGCTCGACCTGGATGACTGTAAGTAGCTGCCACACGGCTCGGCTCTGCCCCGGCCGCAGGGCCTCTTTTGGTGGGGTCACTGGCCTCTGTCTCCGAGGAGCACTGCGGGGCACCGGGCTGTCCCCACGGGCCCGTGGCCTGCCAGGGCTCTGCTAACTGCCTGCGTCTCACCGTGCCCCCCAGTCACGCCGCCTCCACCGCAGCCCGTCCCTACCAGCAACATCGTCTCCACCAGCCTGGTGACTGATCTGGAAGGTCTCACCCTCACCGACACCTCCCTGGCGCCTGCTGTAAGTGACCCCGCACATCCCCACGCCCTCCCTGGGGCTGCTTGATGCTGCCACGGGGTGGTGGGAGCCCGTGCGGCAGCGCCCACGGCCGCCCGCACTCCCCCCAGCTGCTGAGCCCGGCGCTGGGCGCGCTGAGGAGCTACGAGCTGCTGCACCGCATGACGGGCGAGGGGCTCTCCGTGGAGTACTGCTTCAGCCGCCGGCCCTTCCCGCACGACGCCCACATGGTGGCCGTGCAGATGCAGATCTGCAACAACACAGACGCCGAGGTGAAGAGCCTGCGCATCAGCGCGCCCAAGCCGCTCTCGGGCACGCGCATCCACGAGTTCCCCGAGATCGGTAGGGACTGCAGCAGCCCCGAGGGGCCCGGGCGTTTTGGGGGGCAGTGGGGTCACCCCTCGTGCCACACGGCGCCCAGCGGGCACTGCAGCTGGGAGGGAGGAGGCTGCATCCATGGCCGCCGGCCCTATGATTCCAGAGAGCCTGGCGCCCGGGGACACGGCCAGCGTGGTCATGGGCATCGACTTCTGCGACTCCACCCAGGCGGCCAACTTCCAGCTCTGGTGAGCGCCTAGCACCGGGACACGATGGGCACAGGGTGCTCCAGGGCACGGGGACAGCGGGATGGCGACCAGCATCCCTCCTGGGGACTTGGGTAGGCCGGACACGGCATGGGGAGGACAGCAGGACTGTCACCGAGGTGCCTCCTGTCTCTGCAGCACCCACACACGCCACTTCTACGTCTCCATCCAGCCGCCCGTGGGGGAACTCATGGCTCCCGTGTTCATGAGCGAGAATGAGTTCAAGAAGGAGCAGGGTGAGTGCAGGACAGGGGAGGGTGGCCACGGGGACACCCAGCACCCCGATCTGCTCCGCCCGGCACCGGCCTTAACCACTCGTTTCGCTCCCTCTGCTGCCCTCGCCATGTCCTTAGAGCTTCTCTCGCGCCAGGGCGAGGGTAAGTGGCGGGTGACGCGGGGCGCTGCCGACCCCGACCCGCTCCCCTAGAGTAGCTCTGCCCCCTAGTCTAGCTCTGCACCCCCGGCACGGGCCCGCGGCCGCGATCCCTCGCGCAGCGCACGGAGGTGCCACGCAGGGCGTCCCCGCCGGGCAGGGCAGCAGGACACGACGCAAAAGGGTCCTGAAGAGAAGGTTTTCCCACATCCATCTTGGCCAGGGCCTGTAGACAAATGGTCAGGGGAGAGCGGGGCAGTGGGGCTGGCACCTTGTGGAGGGGTTGCCCTGCCCCAAGATGTGGCTGAGCCCAGTCCCAGTGTGCTGTGGCACCTTGGGACAAGGACCGCCAGCAGGGCAGGGTGGCACAGGCAGAGGATGGAACCACAGCCTGGCTTGGGGACAGAGCAGGGCCCGGGGCGGGGACAGGGCCGCCCTGCAGAGGCAGCAGGGCTGAGAAGTCACCGCGGGGCGCGGATCGCGGACGGGCCCTGCTGCCGCCACAGGGAAGCTGACGGGCATGAGCGAGATCACGGAGAAGCTGACACTGCCCGACGCGTGCCAGACCGACGCCGCCGTCGTGCAGCGAGTGACATCGGCCGCCCACGTGGGCCGCGTGCCCTGTGGCGCGGGCAGCATATACAGGTAGCACAGGGGCCCCGGGCTGCGGGGCCGGGATGGCCCGCAGGCGCCGGCGGGCTCCACAGTGCCCGTGTGCCGTGCGCAGGTTTGCCGCCAAGACGGTGACGAGCGGCAGCCTGGTGCTCGTCACGCTGGAGACGCGCAGCGGAGCGGCCGCCCAGCTGACGGTCAACAGCGAGAAGATGGTCATCGGCACCATGCTGGCCAAGGACATCGCGCAGGCCCTGCTGCAGTGACGCGCGGCACCCCCTGCCCTCCGCAGCCCCTCGCCGTGCTCCCTCCCGGCCGTGCACCCCTATTTATTGCAGCCCGGAGCCCCAATAAAGTTCTTGGTGTCCCGCTGCCCGCGGCCTCCCCGGCGCCTCCTCGCGCGCCCCCCGCCCTCGCGCCCAACCGCCCGCCGCGGGGCACGCCGGGACGGCGGCGGGATGGGGCGGGGGGGCCGCGCACTGCGCCTGCGCGGCCGCCCCTCCCCCGCCCCGCGGCGCCCCCCCCGCCCGCCCCCCGCGGCGGCGGCGCGGGCCGCGCGGGCGGCCCATAAAAGCCGGCGGGGCCGGTGCGGGGCCGCTGCTGCCGCTGCCCACGGGCTCCGCGCTGTGCTCCGGCCATGGCTTTCCCGCCGGTAGGGGCGGCCTCGCGGCGGCGGGCGGGAGGGGGGGAGGGCACGTGCCGGCGGGCGCCGCGCCGCGTGACGGGGCTGCGCGCGCCTCACGGGGGCGAGGACCGGGGCGGGGGGCGGCGCGCGGCGGCGGCGGGAGGCGCGGCCCCTTTAAGGCCGCCCCCTCACGTGGTTTCACACGTTCCCGGGCCCGGCGCGCGCGGCCGCAGGTGAGAGCGGGCGGGGGGGGGCGCGAGGCGGCGCTTCCCGGTGCGTCCCGGAGCCCGCGCGGGGGGGAGGGGCGGGGGGAGGCTCCGTCCCGCGTCCCCTTCCCGCGCCGTGACGGTAACGGCCGCCCCGCGTGGGGCCGTTCCCTGGCTCCGAGCGGGCCCCGCCGCTGCGTCCCGCCCCGCGGCTGCCCCGCGCTCGGCGGCTGCGTGGGTGGTCGTGGCAGGAACACCGGGAAAGAGAGGCGGGGGGGGGGAAAAAAGGGGAAAAAAAAAAAAAAAAAGGCTCGAGGAACTCCCTTCCAATCGGGAGTCTCGTCCAAGCGCTGCTGGCTGCAGCCAGATGTGCCCCGGGCTGCTGCGTGCGGAGCAGGGCCTGCGGAGCCTCCGCTGCTCCGTGCTCGTAGGCCAGACGGTGCCCCCCTAACTTCAGATGAATTGGGTCTCAAAAAATCTTTATCGTGTTAATATCCTCAAAATAACAAATACCAGTGCTGTGTCTTGTGTTGGCATGGCTGATTTCAGCTTGGGAAACACGTTATACTAGTGAAAAGGGATTTTTTTGGAGCTGCTTTGGTGTTAATTTTTTTTTTTTTTTTTTTAACATGTCTTGACATAACTCTGAGACGGGCACCGCTTACCCAAGGCCTGGGGATTCACGGCTGCCTCAAGGGAGGTGTCTGTGAAAGGTGCAAGTGCCTCCGGGCTGGACAGCGACCATGATGCACAACCAAATCTGCTCCAGAGCTCCCCAAGGAGCTGCTGTGGATCTTGGGAATGTTGGTAGCCAGGCTCTTCTTAATTCCCTAGGGGATTAGGGCATCCCAGTCCCTGTGTGGCACCCTGGGCTCGTGGTGGTGGCTTGGAACCAGTCTCTGTGTTGCTGGGTAGCTCTTGGGGGCTCATGCCTCTCCCTGTGCTCAGCTGTGCTCAGCTGTGCTCGGTGGCTTCTGCTCCACAGGTGTCTCTTGTTCCTCACATGAACTGCTGCAGGTTCATCCCCCGGGGAGCTCCTGCTGGCTGCAGTCCTGGGATTTGCCGGGGGTTGCCAAGAAGCACATTCCCGAGTGCCCTGGCAGCTGCGGGGGTGGTGCTTTAGCTTCCCGCTTCCCACTGCGGAGCCGGCAAGAGCTCCGGAGCCTGGAGAGGGGGTTCTCCAGGTGACATCCTCAGGGACTCGGAGCCCGGGGGTGCCTCTTTGTGCCAGGACCTGTGTTCTTGGCTGATGTTGAGCCAAGAAGTCAGAGAGCTCCTGTGTGAGCATCTCTTTGCTGCAGGTCATTGTTCTGCACCGTGCGTTTTGGGTTTGTTTGAGATCTACTGTGAGGATCTGAGTTTGAGCCTCTAAATAGTTTGCTTCATGCCGTTGTGCACTTATTGCATTGAGCTGAACAGACTTTATCTTTTTCTGAGCTGAGATGTCTAAAAACTCTGCACTTCGCCAGGCCAGGAAGCAATGTTGGATTGCTGATGACTTTAGCTAGGCCACCAGCTGGATCACACGGTGCCTGTTCTGCTGTGGGTTTTTATGCTTCAGTAGGAAGGAAAAGTGGTTCTTGGGTCACTAATTGCAGCCAAATGCTTCACAAAATGTCCCAGGCCACTGTCAGCAATGGCAGGCAGGAGGGGACCTACTGCTGCTCTTATGTTGATGTCCCAGTGACACAAGGTGCTGGATGCTGGACCAGGGGCTGGCATCTCTGGAGTGTCCTGCATAATCTTAAGGTTAAAATTTTATGGAAAAGGAGATTTTTGAGAATCTTAGCAGTGGTCTTGCTGTCTTCTGTTTTTATTTGTGGCAGGGCTGGTGCTGCCAGTTGTGGGAAGCATCAAATGCTAAATGAGCAGGAATGGGTCAGGCAGTTCATTTGCTACTTGAGTTTATTTTTGTCTTGCTAGTGCAAACTCCTCAGAGAAAAGGCTTTGCCTCCTGCAGCAAGAGGTTCTTTAGCAGTAACACGAGGAGAATGTGGAGTTTCACCCCTGTGCCAAATCACCCTGATGCGGCACTTATTTTTATTAAAGATGACTGGCAATACTTTCTTAAATTGAGCTTCTGTGCTGCTCAGTTGCTTTTTATAAAGATGACCCCAAGCCTGCTCTGCCTGTTTACGCCTGCCTGGGGCGTGCTTTGAGCCCTGTCTGTTAGCACAGTATGGGAAAACTCCCAATCCTAGTGTGGACTGGCTCCAGAACCCTCTCTGAGGGTGGGCTGAGTCTTTCAACAGATAAATATCTTTGCACTGATGCTAATGGTCTAAAGCAGTTGTGCTGCCATCCCCTGCAACTGCTACTGCCCCATCCTGCCTGGAAGTGCCAGGTGAGTAGTTTGAGCTGCGGGACATTCTGCTCCTCGCTCTGCAGCCAAGATGAGGACGAAGCGGGAAGAGAAATGCAGGGAAGTCGGGTCCTAAACTCTCGCAGGAATGCATCCAAGAAGTAGAGGTATTAAGCAGCTCTCTGACAAATACAGATGTCCCAATCTAAAGCTATAGGCTTACGTACGTCCTGGAGTAGCTGTAGCCCTAGTTGCCAGCTTAGCTGCAGTTCTGTTTGCTTAAAGGCAGTGACTTTGGCCCAGAGGCCAAGGCTGGGAGACTGCATCTTCCTGCTCCTTCATATGAAACTGAATTGAGTGGTACTGTCTGCTCAGTGTATCCTGGAGCTGCAGGGTCCTTTGGGTGGCAAGGGGACCCACCTGTGGTCTGCAGGTGGGAGATGGAGCTTAGCCTCTGGCTTGGCAGAGGCTTCAATGTTGTTGTGCTGCAGCACTGGAAGACACTGAGATGTGAATGCAGCTGGCAAGCAGAGCTGGGGAAGCAGCTGCAGGGCCATGTTGGGGCTGGCACCGTGGCGGAGCTCGCGTGCAGAGGAAGCTTTGGGGAGAGCTTGGACCTGTGCAGCACGGGCTGCCTTGCAGCCCCAGAAGCTCCTGGCTCAGTGCCTGGGAGGGATGATAGAGCCAGCTGATACTGGGTGCTGCCTCCTTCCCATGAGGAGCTGCTGAATGGAAGGCCAGGGTTTAGCTCTCCTTGCTGAGGGAAACATTGGCTTCTGGGCCACGCATGAGTAGCCGGGAAGTTGCTCTTTCCACAAGGCTGCTTCTGGAAGTGATGAAAAGGCTGCTCACTTGGGCTCTTCCAGGATGTTCAGAGCTCCTGTATGTGGGTGGTTGCTCTCTGCTGATGTGCATAGGAGAAAACTGTGCTCTGGAGGTGACTTTCCCCCACAGCCTGGGACACTGGTATGTTGTTGTTGCTTTTTCTTTTTGAGAGGAGAATCGTCTCTTAACCAGATCTCTCCCTTGGTAGCCACCAACCCACTGTGAGAGCTCTGGCTTTTTGGCTCAGGTTCAGTTGAGCCATGGTGAGTTTGCACCAACCTGAACAGCTCTAGGCTGATGTGCTGCACTATCCCATTTGCTGAAGTGTTTCTGTAGTGCAAAGATGTAGACCTGAGTGTTGCTAGGACCTGGAGCTGCTGCTAATATGAATATTGGAGGCAATCCAGAGTTTTCCCACAGTGTGCTGAAAGCCGGGTGGTGTGTACTTGCTTACGTGACATTAATGTTCTTTTTTAGCAGAAAGAAGATCCTGGGAGGAGCTTGAAAGACTGCTGGGATAGTCCTGATGCCCCTGCACTTTCCACTTGCAGCAATGCTGACATATTCCGCAGAATAAATGCCATGCTGGACAACTCTTTGGATTTCAGTGGCGTCTGCACCACACCGATCACAAAAGGCAAACGTGACCTCTTGCCAGGTGACGTGTTTGGGCTCGGTGGGTTGCTGTGGATGTGGTGAACATGTCTTGTGTGCTGCCACGTGGGCAGGTCAGCAGCTCTTATCCCTGACCTGTGTAACATGTAATCCGACAGCTTCTCCTGGCGTAGGTGCTGCCAGCAGGTTCCCTTGTAGCCTGCCCCTCCTGGAGGCAGGATTAATCTGTTAGTGGGCAGGATGGCTGATCTGCATGTGTCTCAGATGCAAAAGCCTCTTCAATAGCCATGTTTGCTAGAGGCCTCTTAATATACTGAAGCCCTGTGTGCAGATAAAGCCGCTTGCAACTCTGGAGTTGATGCTGCAAGCATGCACTTCCCATGTGCTGCTGGCTTGACTTGGACACAGAGCCTTCTCTTTTGATGCAAATCAAGTATGAGAGTTGGGCAGTCTTTATTTTGTGTCACTGAAGACTCTGGTGCCTTCAGTGTTGGGAAAATGAAAGTACCTGCTCAGAGCCCGATGCTCCTTTTACCTGTGTGTGGTGCTGCTTGCTCTCCCCCTTCTTTCAATTATAGGGTCAGCAAACATTGTTGCCATTCTTGGAAACAAGCTGGCCAGCTGGACTGGTACCAAAACACAGGGGGAATAAAATGAGAGCCTCATCACCTGTGTGGGCAAATGAGCTTTGCTCCCAGTCACTGGGAGAGAGTTGGCTTAGGCACCTGAATCGAATGAGTGTGGAAGCTGCAAATCGTTGTCTGGGCATCTTGTGGATCCAGCTATTGAGGGCATGCAGGAAACCACTACAAACTTACACTGCTAACTTTATAGCTTGCCTGTTTCAATCACACTTTTTGTGTTTAGAAGCAGCAGGACCTCTGAAAACTGAAGGCCCTGCTTGTCATGGTGTTTGCTTTGGTTTCTTCCCGAGAGCTGCTATTGCAGTTGCCTCAAGCTCTTCACACCAGATCTAATCTGTGGCTGATGCAGTGCAACTTTGTCCTGGACCTGTGAAGTGATGGCTGCCAGGTGACTTCCAGCACAGCTGAATTCCAGGCTATTTGAGGGCCTTAGTGCTGGGTGCTAGAGGCTGACCTGGCCATGTGATGCTGTGCTAGCACTGTGGCAGTCCAAAAGCAGGTGGTTTGCATCTAGGATCAGGTCCAAATACAACATTGCTTGAAACATGGCTAGTGGAACAGTGTTGGGAGGATATACTGTCTGCTCCCAGGCAGTTGGATAGGGAAAACTGCTGAGTTTGGGTCAGTAGTGTGGTTAGGAATGTGTTTAAAGATTAGATGTACTGAGCTGTTCAGGTGTTTCTGTCCCTTAAAACAGTAGTACTCAATGCTACAATTAACCTTGATGTCCTGGAAGTGTAAGGGAGCAATAAACCTATCAAAATATTTCCTGTGTCTCCCTGTGGAACTATTTTGAGTTAATAAGGAATTGTTTTTGGCTGCTGTGTGGAAATCCAAACTAATTCTTTTCTTATTCCATCTATAACTTGGAGCGGAAGCATTTCCCAGGCTCCAGTTAACTCATGCAGGTGAACCTGGGTGATGGAAGAAATAATTTGCACTCACAGGGTGATTGCATCCCGTAAAGATGCAGGATAGGTCTGCTCTTAGCTCTGGGATTAGGGTTAACATACTGATTGTAACCTGCAATATCCTAAGGTTAGGACCTGGGCTTGATACTGTTTGTGTAAACAATCTTCTAGACTTGCTTGTAAAACACTTCTCTTGAGAGACTGAGGCATCCACCTTCAACAGGTGAATGAACTGACTGACTAACCCCCTGCAAGTAAGTCTCAGTTCTGTGTTGTTTCTTTTGTGGACATCTGGAGAAGGTCTTGCTGGGTGTACAGTAGCTATGACATGATGTCTTCCTTGGAGACCAGGCCAACTTCACTTCAGAAGTGTTAAAAGGCAGTTGTGCCTCAGGTTATCATTGAGTAACTGTGGGGAGGGGTGATGGACGTGTGTGGGAAGAGGGAACAGCTCCTGTAGGAAACCTTGTTTCTGGAACAAGGCTGTGCAGTCCAGGGTGTGTTACAGAGCCATCAAATGCAGCTTTGTTTGTGACAGAGCAGGACACTGAGGCTAGTTTCACAAGGAGGTGCTGGCTGCTGGCACAGCCACTCATGTGCCTTGGGGACCGGAGTTGGACCTGGTCAGAGTTGAATCTTCTGGCAGAAGGTGTCAGGCATTTGAGTCGGGAGCTCTGGGTAGGTAACAGGGCCCTTAATGTGATGATTACATGAGCCTCCTTCTGCCTCTGGAGCAGTAATGTGCACGGGCTGCTGCAGTTGATCATTAGCATCATGTTGAGCATCTTCTCTAAGAGGTTGTTGCTCTCAGCAAGAACAGGAATCCTAGGACAGCTGTGATCCACAAATGAGCAAGTAGTTCTGTACTCACATGTCAGCTTAGGTCTTCCCTGTCTTGCGGTGAACCAGGCAATGCTGTGCAGGAGAGGTCTTGCTTTTGGTGCCCCTAAGTTCTGAGTAGGTAACCCATAGAGCAGCATGAGCTGTGGGGGCATCTCTTGTCTCGCCACTGCTCCCAGTTAAACCACCAATGAAGAATTCAATTTGTGTGTTGCAGTTAGGCTGCAGACTCACTGTGTGTAGTCTTTCCTACTGCCTTAACTTGAAGAGCCTGGAGATCTACCTGTACTGTATTTGAAATGCAGAGCTTTCATCTGTTGCAACTTAAACCTCTTTGGTGGGGAGGGCTTGGAGTAGACTTAACCCCGCAGACAAAATACTTACGCTTTAATCTATTCGTGGTCCCTCAGGCTTTTCAGTTGTCTTCCTCAGGTCAAACTAAATGCCAATCCAGGATAAATTTAAGAAGCCCCTTTCAGCACTAAGGAGCTTACATGTGGTAGGGAAGGGCCTGCGGAAGTTCGTGATCCCTCCCTAATGCTGCTAGGGCAGCAAACCTGTTGTGAGGGATCCTTGCTCGGTGTGCGGACATGCGCTGTGCTATGGTGCGGAGGTCAGTGCAGCGTCAGTCCAAGCAATGTGAGAAAGACCAGCTTATTCAGCGGCCTTGGGGCTGCCGTGCAGTTATCCCAACCTGGGCAGGATCTTGAAGCTCCATGCAGATTGGCTGGCAGCTCATGGTAGTGCCTGGTTGTCTTGTGAAAATGATGCAGGCAGTGCAGGGCCTGACTGGCTGCAGGAGCTCATAGGTGCTTGTTGGAGGAGCTTCCTAAACCCTCGGCTGAGGTCGCTGAGTGTGGTGGCTGCTGGCAATGAAAGCTGTAATTGTAGAACCTGTCCGGTAGCTTCTGGGATGGGCACATTTCATGCTTGAAAACACTGGTCTTTCTGGTGGAGTTAGCAAGACTGCGTGTGGTGCAGGCAGGAGCTCTTAGTGCCTGGGTAGCTTCTGGTGTTGGAGGTCCAGCTTGGTGCCACCCTGTTCTTGAACAGCTGTTTCATAGCAGAAGTTTCTCCTCCTCTAAATGTAAAGCTGCAGGTTTGTCCTGGGTTTGAATAAGCGTGAGCAGAGCTGTGTACTTGAAGGTAGCTTTTGTTGTGTAGTGGTTCAGGTTGCCTGTTTTCCAAGCTTAAAAGCTGGGCTGCCATGTGTGGTAGATGGTGCTACCAGGTTTTGCTGGTGAAGTTGAACCAGCTTCTGAGACCAGCTGCCCTTCTGTAGGTGCAACTTTCAGTTCTACACCAAGAATAAGCTGTGAGTAAAGCTCCCTCTTCTCTTTGGCCTTTGCATGGCCATTTTAATCATGATCTAGTTAACACACTGCATGCAGCTGGGAATGTTCTTAAAGTGGTTGTAGGTACTTCAAATACACCAACAGCATTGATTTCCCCTTTCATTAAGCTCTGCTTGTTTAAATGAGACATGATCTTGATGCAGTTGCCAGGCTGTCATCTACAGAAGATGCTGAGATGACTTTCCAGTTGTCAGGAGTTGCTGAAGGCACCATGTTCCTGCTGAAGGCTGCTAGTTCTGGATCATCGTAGCCTGATGATTCTCAGGGACTGCTTTACCTAAGGCAAACTACAGGACAAGTGTACACTAGACTAGCTAATTAAATTGGCTTCCTACTTGCTCACAGTTGCAGATAATGACATATCATTTGTTTGGCCACCCAGAAAGGTCCTCTCTGGTTCTATAATGTAAGTGCTCTTGTTCCACTGTCCTGCAGCCACCAGGAAATGTGCCAAGTAGCCCTGGATGCAGCTGCCTTGATGCATGTGACCTTGGAAGGTGGGACAAGCTGCAGAAGCAGGGACCCAATGCTGCCTCAGCTGCAGGCTCACCAGGGTGCCTGGACAAGGCAGGTTTGGGGAGCTCACCTAGGATTTGCAGTGGGGAAGCTTTCTTGCCCAAGAGCAAAGCTGTGTGTCCCTTAGGCAGGTCTCGAATAGCAAAATTAAACATCTACATGCCCCTGAGAGCTGCACACCTAATGGCTTTGGCTTTAATGTATTTAATAAGGCATTAATATGTCTCAGTATATGGATTCAACACAAATCTGTCCTTAGAAGTAGCAGAAAATAATTTTAGTTTCTATTTGCTAGAAACTATCACATCTCCTTCATTTAGGAGCAGATCATGGAGTCATGGTCTTCTGCAGAGTGGGTTTGGCCTAGGACTGCACCCTGCAGCAGATGCAAATTGGCTGCATGTTGCTGTAGATCCTCCAGATTTCTCATAGGCTTTCTGACCCTCCTGGGCATTCCAGGTCAGGGCCCTGTGCAATAGTCTTGCTGTGGTATCTCTTACCTCTCCTTTTGGAAGAAGCAGGTGGAGCAGCAAGGCTAAGTGGCAGTACCTCTTCCTTGGTTTTCGTTAGTTGGTGGCTGACTTTTCAAGCTCCTGGTTACTGAAACAGGCAGACTCCTTCAGCTGGCTGGGAAGCAGTTCACATGGCAACAAATGTCTCTGCTTCAGGATTTTTTCAGACTGGGGGAAGATGCTCGATCAAGTATTCAACAGCAGCTGGCCTGAGCCCCTGTTGATTCCCAGTGGGCCATAGGTATCCAAGTGGCTCTTCCTCCAAAAGCAGTTGTACAAAGGTATGGAAAGCATAAGTGTTGCTGTGAGCTCTTCCCTTTTGTGACCTGAGGAGCTTAGACACTTGCCTCCCTTGTCTGGACTTGAAAGCTCAGCCTTTGGTAGACCTCTAGTCCATGAGGCTGTTGCTCATGAAGATGTATTGGAGCTTCACCTCGTTTAGTCAGTGAGCAGAGCTGCTTCCTACCTGCTCTACTGTTGAGCTCTGCTCATCCTTTCCCTCTTCTGTGCATGCAGGGCTTGTTCACGGTGGTGGTTTCTCTTTGCTCAGGCTTTGCAAGAGGTCAGCATGTAGGAGCGAAGGGAGACCTTTGGCTGCAGAGGCAGTGGGAGAGGGATTTAGCTTGTTGGGTTCTTGGCCACTTAACGGTTGTACTTCCTCCTTCCAGCTCTTGGTTTTCTCAGGTTCAAAGACATAAACTGCATTTGCTGGGTTTTAGCTCTCTTTGCAAGCAGCCTAGGTCTGAAGGCCTGAACACTTGTGTGTCTCCACTCTTGAACAAAGCCTGTTGTGTTTCTTAGAGGGCCGGAACAAGTTATGATGGAGCAGAGGTGCTCCTGCCCTGGGGTAGGGATTGAACCCAGTTGAGCTTCTCATGCTGCCTTGATGCACGCCTGCCACAAACTGCCTGTGGGTGACAGCTCTTGGTGCCTGTCCCTGCTTGTCCTCCCGGTGCAGGCAAAGCTGTAATTTTCCAAATATTTTCCTGTTGCAAATGCCTGGTTGGTGGAGCCACACTGCATACCAGATCAGGGAAATGAGCCAGGCTAAAACTACCTCCGGGTGACTTGGTTTAACTAGGTCCATTTCCTAGACCCAGTTTCCTGTGTGATGACTCCTCGGCCGTAAGTGGAGGGGAGCACTGGGGTGGGGAGCAGCAGCTGGGGCTGCAGGTTGAATAAGCTGCCTGTGCTTGGCTGCTGGGGTTTAGTGGTGGGCTGAGCTCCTCTTTGAGAAGCCTTGGAAATGTTTTGCTGTCTGAAGAATGCAGCTTTCCATTGGAGCAGGAGCCCTCCGGCCTACGTTGTGGTGTTCTGTGGACATCCTGACTCCAGCGATCTGCTGGGATGATATTACCAAGGAAAAAAGCCCTCCAAGGCCGGCGCAGGAGCTTCTTACTGGAGACCACCTCCTGGATGGTGCCGAAGCGGGACGCGGCCGCCTCACGAGGCAGCAGCTCCGTCTCTTCCTGGCTCTTGGGCACAAGCCTGATGCAGCACAGCTCCCCTTGCCAGGCGGGGTTGAGTTCCACTAGCAACTCCAGGGAGGAGAGAAATCAGGTTGGAAAGACTCATGCTGGTCTCTGGGGCTTGGAAAAGCCTGCGGCAAAGCATTTGGTCTGCTTTGGACTGTGCCAGATGGCAAAGTGAAACTATGTAATATTTGGTAAACATGTACTTGCAGCTGACTCCAAGTTGTGGCTCTTTAGATTGAATTTCTGTAGGAAATTAGTTCTTCTGCCCCAGTATCTTTAGGTTTGTTTGCCATCAGCAACTGACTGCTTTATAGCAGATTTCCAGATTCTGGATTGGAAAACAAATATTCCAGAATTCCATTTAAATTCCTTTTCTTTTAAGCTGATATTTTTTCCTTTATGGCCTGTATCCATCTTCTGGCCTAGTGGCTAGCTGCTTAAAGGGGAAGCAGGCTTGTGCTGGCTGTTTGCTTGGAACAGAAAAAGATCTCAGTTTCAGAAAGATTCTGGATAGCTGAAACTTTGCTCTTTGGAGCAGTTGTATGGGTAGCAGTATTGCAGGGAGCTTGTCTTTCGTGTGGATTGAAGCCATCGCAAGGAAACCTGGACCTCCTGAACTTGAACGGGATTGGTTTCTGTTAAACAAAACGGCTTATTTCCTGGAAAATAGATAGCTAAGGGAAACTGGCTGTCTGGGTTACAAGGCTGTGCTGAGTGCTTTGCGTCTTTACTGAAGTTGTTCCCTGTTTTCCTAATTTCTTCCCAATGGTGGGTTTCAGGGCGAGGGGTTCGGTGGGATCAGAGCTCTGCAGTCTGTTTCTGCTCTGGTCCAGACTTTCCAGCTTGCTGGGAGTTAATCTTGGGATGGTGGTTTGAAACCTCTGGAGATGCTGGTCTATGGATGGAAGCCACTGGCTCGCGGGCCTGGGCTGAGCAGAGCTCTCGTGCATCTCCCATCACTGTGGCAGTGCTGCATATTCATACGGGCAAGTTGTGGTTGCTGTGGGAACTGAGTTGTCTGAGCAATATGTTTTTATCCTCTCCTCCCTTACAGCTGCATTAGAAATGGGTTTTTTCGGACCTGTCCAAACTGAGCCATCTGAGAGCTAACTGTGAAAATTAATGCAGTAACTACCCCACCACAGATACGATGTGCTGCTCTTGGGTGGAAACTTGGTGCTGCTTCGGTGCTCGGTAGTGACGTGCCTGAATTGCTCCTACAGTTCATCGCAGCGCGACTAGAGGAGCGAGCGCTCCCAGGCACGCGAGCCCGGCTAAGAGCTCCGTGGGGTGATGTGAGTGACCTTCTCTGGTGGAACAGCCATGTTTCCATGTAGAGGAGCTGCCTGCTGGGGTCTTGCAGGGTCTTTGCTAGGGCAGCAGTGGCTGTGTCACTCCAGTGTGGCAGAAGCCACAGGCACCATTGGAGCATCAGGAATCACCTGGGAGGGATATGGTGAGATGAGCTGGAGTGACTGCAGCACCTCACCGGAGAGTGGCAAGGGATACATCCCATGGCAGCAGGGACAGGAGGAGGGGACCGCTGCTGCCTTAGCAGTGCCCTTGACTCACGCTTTGGGGAGACACTGCTGAGCATCCCATGTGCTCACCAGCCCCTGCAGCACCCGGGGTTCTCGGACGGCAAACCTGCCGCGTCTCCCTAGGCTATGGGCAGGGGCAGAAACCTGGCAAGAATCTGGCGTCTCCGGTGCTGTCAGCTTCTGAATGCCCCATGGGGCCAGGGAGGACCAGGTGATGCGACCAGGCAGGTGCCACACAAATAGGCCCTGAAAATCCCTTGTGTGAAGCAGGTCCTGTGCTCTGCCTGGCTGTGATGTGTCTGGCTGGAGCGGGGTGATGTGCCTGCTTGGACCCATCCAGGATAGCCTGCATTTTTGGGGATAGCTGGGGCGATTTTGAAGGTTATCCTTGTTACTCCATGGTAAACACTGCAGAGTCAGTGAGGCAGGGTGGCCAAGCTGAAGCGCTTGGGCTGTGCTAGCAGAATTGCAAAGCTTTGCATCGGCCTCTGGTTTGGAGCCAGCAGCTGGAGGCTGTCCAGGACTAAAGTGTCTTTTTTTTTTTGGGGTTTTGTGGGTGGGAGGGAGGCGGGGACGGGAGGGCTGGGTAGTGCTAAAACTAACGGTCGGCGCTGCCGCCGCCGCTGCTCCTGGCGGCGTTGCTGGGGGATCACTGCCTCCCGCGCGCCGTGCCGCGGAGCTCCGCTGCTGCGCCGCCCGCCTCCCGGGATTTCACAAAGCTGCACCTCGCCTTCTGGAGCCAGGAGCAAGCCGGCGGCGGGGAAAAAGCAAAATCCGTCCTTTCTGCTTGCCTTTATTTTGTAAGAGCTGATGCAGTTGTGTTGCATGGCGGAGTGACGTCACTGGCAGCACAGTAAGCATCAGCAGCCTGGTCACATGCTGACCCAGTCAGTAATGCAGACGGGATAGGAAGGTGGAGGGGCTAAGCGGGCTGGGGGGCTGGTTTCTGCACATATGGTAGCCCTCCCTTTTGGGGCGCAGCCGCCAGTCGCGGAAGCAGCAGCTCCCGAGACGTGGCTGGGGGCTTAGCGCTTTGGGAAAAACAACTCCTTTAAAAGAGAGGAGAAAAAAAAAAAACCTGAACTCTGAAGCTTGTGTTTGTTCTCAATCTGAGCAGACTTCCAGGAGTCGGAAGAAGCGGTGGCGAGCAGGATGCTTTTCCCCACATCCCCGCAAGAGTCTTCCCGTGGCCTCCCCGATGCCAACGATCTGTGCCTTGGCCTGCAGTCGCTCAACCTGACGGGGTGGGACAGACCCTGGAGCACCCAGGACTCCGATGCTGCAGCACAAACCAGCACACAGTCCGGTGAGTGTCTCTGCTGACACATGCAGCAACAGTTGCTGGATTCCTTTTTATTTGTGCCTGTTTGGAGCTATTGCTTGCATAACCACGGTGCTGGCTCTTGGGGACGGGGGGCTTCATGACCCTTATGCTTGTGTAAGGTGGTGACAAGCAGCTCGAGCTGGGGAGGCTGTGGCTGCCTGGTCCGCAGACCCCTCTGCTCTGCTGTCTGTTCACTGCAGACAGAAGTGCCTGGGCTCATCTTTCCCTCAGTGCCGTGACGCTGGCAGAGGAATAATGTGGAGGAGAGAGTGGAATAGAGATCCTGGGGCTGCCCGTGGGTGGGGGGTGTGGTGGCAGGATGCCGAGCGTGCCGGCTGCGAGCGAGGCCCGGCTGCGCTCCGGCAGCCCCGGGAACGGCCCTGGGGGCAGGTGGGGCTGCGCGTGGCTGCAGAGGGCCCCCTGCCTGGCCGCAGTGCCCTGAGCTCAGCCCAGGGGTGCAGTAGGTGCAGGCAGCACCCAACCACCAACTCGGGCTGCGCGGAGGGCTCGCCGGGAGCCTCCTGGGCTCCCCCCGTGCCGCTGGCCTCAACTAGGGGCTGCGGGAGATGCTGTGGGGAAGGGCTCCTTGCTTTAACTCTTCTGGTCCGGCGCGAGCCTACGCGACAAGCAGGGTGTGGGCTTGCAGCAGGCGCTGCTGCCTGCCTTGCCCTTCCCCCTGTGCTGCCGCTTCCATTGCTGCTGGCACCCGATGCAGCCGCCCCCGAGGTGCCGGGGGCTCCCGGTGCAGGCAGTGCTGGTTAACTCCTCTGGAGATGCTCGGCTTCTCCGTGAAATTGCACGTGTGCGGGAGGAGAAAGGGCTCCTGGCTGCGGTAACTTAATGCAGCCCCGTCGCAGGGGGTTTAATAGACAGGGAAGGGTTAATTTCCAAGGTTTTTAGGGCTGTAAAGCACCGTTTTGCAAGGGCTGGTGTGTTTGTCGGAGTATCAGTCCATGGAAAGATCTAGTGCTTTGGCAGAGTTTGTACAAGTTCAGCCTGGTTGCTACAGAAACTCATCCCTTTATAGCAGCGTGCCGCCGCTTTGTGAAAAGGGTAGCGCATCTCTGCAGGCCTGGGTGACACAGGAGGCCCTGGGCGCAGGGTGGTGCCATGGGAATGTCGCGGGCTCCCTCCACCAAGGGCTGTCTGGTGCTTGGATGCAGGTGGGTAGATGTTGGGGTAGGTGGGGGTGCCATAGGCCGCTTCCATGCACTGCCCGCCCTGGAGGGATGCTCCGCTCCACGTTTCTAGTGAGCAGCACTGAATGTTGCCGTGAGGGTTGCAGCAAATCCTCTGTGGGGCTGTGGAGGCCGGTGCCGGCGCGGCTGCTCCGGCCACTTTCCGCCAGCCCCAGCACGTGTCCCCAGGGGCAGCTCCATGGGAGGCCACAGCCGCTCCGCTTAGCACCATCCGTCCTCCTGCTCTGCCCTGCTCAAGGAAGCATCTGAGGGTGCTGCAGACACAAAGTTATTAAGCTGCTGTCCAGCCCATCGTGTGCCTAAAACAGCAGCCAGTGCCCAGGTGCCCGTAGGGGAGCTCGTGGTAGCTGAACGCGGGCTGTAGGAGCTGAATTTAAGGAGCCAGGTCTGTGCTGAGCGGCTCCGCCTGCGCCGTAACAACCGAGACACAGTTTGCTCCGGGGTGGAAGGGCTGCTGTTTGCCCAAGGGAGGTGCCCTGGGAGGCGCAGGTGCTCTGGTGATCTGTGGGAGGCCGCATCTAGTGTCTGGTGCCTCTGACTGCAGTGCCTGGCACCTGCCCCAGATGCCTGGGGAGAGCCCAGGAAAAGATGGGAGCTGTGGCTTCCTGCTGTTTGTGTGACAACAGCCACTGGAGAGTGGCACCAAATGTGTCTGGAAAGGACCATTTCTGCCCTTCTCCCCTCTTTAGTCCCATTGGTTTTGGTGGAAGGAGATGACTGGGGTACAAAGCAGCTGCCTTCCTTCCACCTAAGGAAGCTGTGGGCTCCAGAGGCTGCACAGAGCAGAGCTACGGGAGGTCTCATAGGTCAGGAACATCTTCTGAAAGGCTCCTGAGCAGCAGGGAATGCTGTGCAGCTCCAAGGAGCTGCTGGACAGACATCTCCGGGTGGCCTGGCCTTGCTGTGGCCGTGGGAGGAACGTGGCTGGGATGCTGCCGTGTCCACTCCTGATCCCAGCGCTGACACGTGGGGCTGCAGCAGGTCCAGACCCGAGCGCTGGTGTCCCCAGCACATCCTGGGAGCCGGGTGAGGCCACGGCAGCCCCATGCTGTCTCTGGAGGCCGGGGAGGGACAGTGCTGCCAAACAGAGCTGTTTGTGCTGCTGGCACCCGACCGCTTGGAAGGTTCCAGCAGTGACTCAGCTGCATGGACCTGTGGGGAGGCGGCTGGAAGGGTGGAAGTGCAGAAAAATTAACAGTCAAGCTAAAAATATTGCTGATGTGGTGCCCTGCAGGGCCTGTGTTTGGGTACTGATGAGCTGGGACCTCCTTTTCCCTGCATGTATCCACTGGCAGCCTGGAGCTGCAAGTGCAGGATGGAGCCTCTGGTCACAAACGCCACCAGTGTCACCTTGCGTGCCTGAGGCTGTGTCATGGTGCAGCTTAGCAGGTTGGCATCAGGTGCTGGTTAAGGCCTGGGGTTGAGCTGTGCCCAAGGAGGCCAAAATGAGCTGGACTTGCCAGCGCACTCTGCTGCTGTGTGCATCCCCCTCCGGAAAGGGCCGCTGACCCGCTCAGCCCTGCGCGCAGATATCTGCACCATGCTTTCCTCTGGGATCCAGCACCGTAGCGCACTACGGATGTGCACTTAGCCCTTGAGAGCGTGCCAGCTGCACGGGCCGTCCCCGGCGCTGCCGGGTCGGCACAGGGCCCGCGCGTGAGGCCGCTGCAGCTGCCTGCGCTTACTGGCTGTGCGATTGAACTGCTGTCTCATGGCATGGAAGGAGCATCAAACCCCCATCTGCCATCGGCTCCGTCAGGCTGCAAGCACTTCATCAAGTCCTGGGAAGCTGCTCTGTGGCACAGGGAGGGGCTTCTGCAGGAAGCTGGCCTTGCACTTCCAGGCCTGGCACTGCCAGTGGTGCCGGAGGCAGCGTTTGTGCCCGTTTCACGCAGCCTCCTAGCATGCAGTCGCTCGCGTCGAGACCCGGCAGCCCAGCCCTCCGGGGAGGTAAGCGGGGCCAAGGAGGCAGCGCAGCAGGGCTGCCCTTGGCTGCTGTCGCTTGTCTTCGTTGCCTTGCTCTTGAAGCACGGGAAAATGGTGTCTCGTTCCAGTTTTTGCCCGGATAATCAGCACCTGGCAGATTCGCGTGCAGATTTTGTGTCTCTCCACGGCTGGTTCAGCCTGTGTGCCAGCTGCTGGGCCTGGCTGCTCTGTCCTGCCCTACATCGGAGGCTGCAGCGAAGCCGATGTGGGCCAAGCAGGCTTGCCCGCTGGGAGATCCTCCTAGAACCAGGCTGTTAACACTGGGTTTGCCACATACTGGAGGCAGCTTCTGCCAGCAAGCGCTGCTTGCCTGACCCGAGTGTGTCCTGCAGCGAGTGCTGCGTGGGAGCTGAGCTGCTCCAGCTGACTGGGACCCAGGTACAAGCGATTCCTGGGGTGGCTTTTGCTTTCTGGTGCGTGTTGTTGTGGATGGACGGGGCTCGTTTGTCCAGGCCTTCCTCGGAGAGAAGCTTCCCTGCTGGCTGTGCAGGTCGAGACTCCCTGCATGCCTCTTTCATGGGGTTCTGGCTCTGCACTGTGAGGCCCCCTGTCCTGGAAGGAGCAGCTCTGGGTTAGTGCCCTGGGATGTCAGCATCCTTGCTGCATGATGCCAAAGCTGTTGGTTCAGAAACAGGCCTGAGCTGTCTTGTGTGGGGAGAGGGCCTCGGCGTCTAGATGACTCTGGAGTGTTGGCTGTGTCGCTGAACCCTCCTAGGTGACTTTCTTCTCTCTGGGCAGCTTCGGGTCCCTTGCCATCTTCATGACAGGAGGACTTGTTTCATGCGAGTTCATCTGCAGCCTTGCTTGAGTGGGAGCCCTCTGAAGCCTGGCATAAACCAGGCTGCTGGCAGGTTCTGCCCATGTGGTGGTGGGTGGGCAGGAGGAAGGAACCTCTGTGTACCTCTGTCCTGCCCACACTGTGCCCCTTGGTGCCACCTCTTAGTGGCCTTCTCAGATTTGTTTGGGCTTTAGGCAATCTGGTAACCAAAGACTTGCTGCTGGAGTGGGGTCCTGGACCCCCTGTCTTCAGGGTTCCTCTTTTTCCTTAAAGACTTATGAGGCTACTGGGCTTGCAAAAACCCTGTCCTTCAGGGGCAGCTTGCCCCCTGTTCAAGGCACCACTGTTTAATCCTTAACAGAGTAAAGCTTATATCAAATGTAAGTAAGCACCAAAATTCCGATGGGCTTGCAGTCAGCTCCTGATGGCAATTGCTATTAATTGTGCCCTAAAAGCTCCAGTTGGAGCAGCTTCTCTTGGACACACTGGTTATTTTTCTTTGCGGGGTGTTGTGAAGCCGAAGGTGAGGAACGTGGGCTGCGCTGGGCCGGGGCAGCCCCCAGGAGCTCGTGCGTGCCCCGCTGCAGACCCTTTCCCTCGGCCTTCCCAAGGGACCTCGTGGGGTGCTCTCCAGAGCAATCAGAGCACAGGGTCTCGGATCTTGCCGCATGCTTCCCAGCACAAGCCGCAGTTGGGAGCGCGCCCGTGCCTCTGCTGCCTCCTGCAATGAGCCCCAACAAGCGTTTCCTCGTGAGGAGAGCATGGAGCTGCTGTTTTGAACAGCCCTGGACAAGTGCTGGTTTAGTCCTTCTCCATTGTGACTGAGATTGGAAGCAATAGCAGGGCGCTTCAGATGTGCACAAGCTCCAGCCTGAGCCTTTTTAGGGGTTTATCCATGGAAGGGGCAGGGTGAGTGCGAGCTGGGGAGGAGGGCAGGCTTTCCTCACGCTGTGCCGCTAGCCACCGGCGCGGGGCTGGGCTGCAGAGCAGCCAGGAGAAGCCTCGTCTGCCGCAGCTTGTCTGGTGATGCGGTAGCGCGCTCAATGAGGGCGTCCTGGCACGATGCCTTCATCAGGAGCTCGCCGGCGTGCGCAGCCCCCGGTGCTTCTCTTTGGAGCTGGTTCGGACTTTGCTGTGGCTTTTGGACCTGGTCTGCTGGTGGGCCAGGCTGCAGCAGAAGGTAGGAGCGGTGCCTGATCCTTCCCTGCTCCAGCAGGACAGGTCCCTGGTGCTTCTGCTGCTCCGTGACAACCAGGTTGTGTTGTCCAGTGCTGCAGGATAGCCTGTCATTGTCACAACACCAGAGTCAAGGCCTACGGGCCCACAAGGTCTGAAATCCCTCTAGCTGCCTTCCCTTGCTGGCTGCCTGTGGGATGGCCTTGAGGAAGGGCCCCTAAGTGCATAACCTCTCTGCAGTGCTCCTGTTTTTAGGATATCTTGGGCTGGAAGAGACCTGGAGGTTATCTAGTCCAACCTCCTGCCCCAAGCAGCAAGGGGAGGCTGCTAGAAGATGGCTTGTGTGCAGCTGCCTACCCACGGTGTTGGGACAAGTCAAAGCTAACTCTGTGTGTAGCTAGGGGCAGAGTGGGAAAAGGAACGTGGCCTCAGGGGCCTGTAGAAACTGTGACTTAGGGGCTGTATCCATGTTCTCAGGACAAGGTGCTCCCAAGTGGGACCACCTGGGAATGTCCCTGGGGCTCCTGCTGCCTCTGGTATCGACTTGAGCACAAACTGCCTTGTGGAGGAGGCTGCCTGCGGGCAGGAGCCCCAGCCAGGGCCGCCTCTGGCATCTTGGCACCTCGCGTGCCCATCGCCACTGCACGTGGTCCCTCGGTGCTGGCAAAAGAGCTGAATCACAGGGACCATCTGCATTGCTGCCAGCTCGGGTACAACAGCAGCAGCCGCTGGCCCTTCAGCCAAGCAGACTGCTCCCTGGGGCACCCTCAGTAACAAATATGCTTATTTTCCCCCCAAAGTGCTATCCTCATGGATTTGGCACTTCCCAAAAACCTGATGCAGCTGAGCAAGGAGGAGGAGTCAGTCTCTGCCTTGTTATCGCCCAAACTGACACATGCTGCAGAGTTTGCACCCTGGATGTTGCAGCAGGTAATTGTGAGGAGTTTGGCGCTTAAATATAGCAATGTTTGTTCTTGAGGCTCGCGAGGCTGAAGCTGTTGTGCTGGAGTTGACCTGAATATGTTGGCTTTTAAATCTCCCTGGGATTGATATGAGTCTAAAACCTCGCTGTGTTTCAGAGGTCTGGGCTTTAAAGACGCCCGCTGCGGTGGCAGGACACTTACTGAGCGCGGAATCCTGCGCACGCTTAAAACTGCGCTGTGTTCTTAGGTCTCTTTTCCAATTCTTATATATTTACCCAGAGCATCTACTTCCCCTGCCTCAGATGCCCTGGAGTGAATTCCCTGCCTCCAAATTCCTGCTCCCTCAGCACGGGAGGACTCGAGCGCCGATCGAGGCCTCTGTGCTGCTGCCGCCTCCATTTTCCAGGCCGCGCTGAGGAAGCGACTCGCTGAGGGTGGTAGCTCCCAGAATAGCCCTCAGGTGTCCTGAGGCTAATTCGGGAGCTCAGCCGTGGGATCAGGCTTCCTTTTTTAGTCCCCTGCCCCCTTCGTGCACCAGAAATAGCTGCCCGGATCGCCTTGGTTCTTCGGCCCTAATGAAAAAACCTCCATCGGGGCAAAGGCTCCTCGTTGTCGGTGCAGAAATGCGTTTGCTGATGCGGGGAGCTCTGTGTTGGCTCTTGTTTAGGCACTGGTTGCTACTGGCAAGGCCAGTATTTGATCCCAGCTGTTTGTGGTGCTTTTCAGTCTGTTTGCTCAAGATGATAAGCAAGTTTTCTGTTGCAATGTGGAACAGAAGGCTCTGGGTAGGCTGTGTGGATACCTTCAGGTGCTTTCTCCTGTACAGCTGAGATGTGTGGAGTTTTTTTTCTCCAGTTGGAGCAATGGGTTTGTAAGCATCAGCTCAGGAAGACTGGAGCCTGGAGGGACCTCTAGAGATGCCCAGCCTCCTGCTCGGAGGCTACTGCAAAGCAGACGAGTTGCCCAGGGCCTTGTTGGGGTGAGCTCCAAAAGCCTCTAAGGCTGGAGATCCCCCTCCACCTCTCTTGTCCTGTCCTGCGACTGCTCTACTCAAATTTTGTAGGTTTTCTATGGATTTTCTTTTGCTGCTGCTTGTGCCCTTTGGCTTTTTATGCACCTTTGAGCCTGGTTTTCCTGTCTGTAACTCCCACAGCTGCAGGGCTGAAGTGCCAGGACCTCCCTTGGGATGAGTCTGGAGCTCCTGCTCACCCCTTCCCATAGGGTGAGCAGGCAAAATCCCTTAAGGAAGGGGAAACTCTGCCTGCGTCTTGCCAGTGTGGGCGCTGATGGCCATGGCCATAGGAGGTGGCCGAGGTGCCCGTTTGCCTTTCAGATGTGCAAATGCTTCCCTTGCCGCGAAGCTGCTCGGCATCTGTAGGAGGTGCTGCATTTTTTGTCTGACTGCAACATTTCAGCCAGCGCAGGGTCTGGCCGGGCGGTGGAAACTGCAGACGCGCCGGTTTTCTGGAACGGCAGCAGCCTATTGTTTGGGACATTGGCCTCTCTTTCTCTTTACGAGCGCGTTTGACAAATGACAAAAGGGGCTGTGCTGCATTTGGTCCCCAGGGCCTCGGTCACGCTGCCGCCTCCGGTCCCAAATGTGCGTGTGGCTCTGCAGCCTTTGGCCAGGGCAGGTGTCCACAAGCGGCCGCAGCAGCACGGGGGCTCCCGAAGGCTGGTGCTTGTCCTGGTAACAGCTTTGCCCGCTGGTCTCTCCCCACATGGGGAGATTGGTGGAAGGGACAGTTGATCTTGAAGGTCCTCTGGAGTCTCCTGTCCTTAAGAGGACATCTCAGTGGCTGTAGAGCTTCTGGAGTTGTCTTTAGCTGTTACTAAACTTGGTGGATGCTCTGTCTCATGTTCTGCTCATCTTCAAGCCTCGTGGCAGTGAAGCATCATTTGTGATCATGTGGTTGTGATGGGGTGGCTTATTTACCCAGACCTCTAAGCTCTCAGGAGAGGTAGGGTGAACTGCTGAAGGCCAATCTTTAAGCCCTGTTTTTGGTTAAATGGCTTGGCCAAAACTACTAGTCCTGGAGACTGCACTCGAGATTATGAATTCTAGTACTTGGAAGAGCAAAGGTTTCTTCCTTACTCAGGTGCTGAACAGAGGCTGAATGTCTTGAACACCTGCAAGTCTAAATGGTGCGTGGAAAACAAACAATAAACCTGTCCTATGGTTGGTTGTGCTGGAGGCCAAGTACCTGGCTCTCAGTGTCCCCGTGCCGGGGTGCGGGCTCTGAACAACTCACACAGGCTCAGGGCACGTCCATGTGGAGCACGGTGGCTTGTGGTGCTGACGAGCAGGGTTACAAGGTGAGGTGGGCTCTCCAGAACGAGCTGCCCCACCAAGACACGCTGCGGGTTGCTCCCCACGTGTATATGTCTGCTCCTGCTATGGAACGTGGCCCTGAGGTGCCGATCCCAGCACTTGCACGTGCTCTTGGCATCTCTGGAGGCCTCAGAAGGGCGCAGGAAGGAAGAGGGAGCATTTCGGCAGCTTTGTCCTCCTAGCCTGTGCTAGAAGAGGCTCCGCTCGGGAGCAGGGCTGGTTCCCAAGATGCTCATTCACTCCTGCGAGCGACCCGAGCACCCGCTCCCTGGCGCAGTGCCACACCGGTATCGAGACCGCTCCATAGAGCTCTTAAATCTGTCAGCGTTTGGCTGACGCGCTTGAAGATGGAGCGCGCTGGCCCCGAATCCGGTCATTAAAGTTGCAGCAATGAGTCAAAAGTCAAAGCTGCGTTTCTATTAAAAGCTCCCGTTTTTGCTGTCCCCTGCAGAGGAGCGTTGGCGGGTGCCTCTCCTGCGGCTCCGAGCGGAGGCCAGAAAAGTTCCAGAAGGTTTCCCTGAGCTCCCGTGCTCCGGACACTGGGCTGCTGGAGCACTAACGAATGGGAGTCATGTTCGACCCTGAAGTTAGAACTGTTCCCTTAGACATGAAAAACACGGAGATGCTTGCACTTAGCTGCTTTATTTTTCTTTTAATGTGGATAGCTGTTTGATGTGTGCTCTTCTGGCTCAGCTGCAGCTGCTTTAGGGATGCTCTTGCTGCTGGAAATTGCTGATGCATCTTGCACCTACACTGCAAGCTGCAACTTCCCCTTCTGCAGACAGCCTGTTTGGCGAGGAGAGGGAAACTCCCTTGCATAAACACTTGTGCTGAGTTGCCCAAGTGAAGGTGGCTTTTTTGGAAGGGGTCTTGCACCCATGGTTGTCCCCCAGGTGGGTCCAGCTTGCAAGGGTGCAGTAGAGAGCTGGAGCGCGTGGCCACCCCGTGAGTGCTCCTAGGGGCCGGACTGGCCAGAGTCTGGGTCTGGGACCCTCTGGGCTGCTGTGGGTGCTCTTGAGCCTCATGTAGCTTGCAAAGCCTGTAGCCAGGCACTGTCTGCGCAGGTTGGTCAGAAGTCCTGAGGGGATAAAATCCAACTGTGTTAGCAGCAGGATGTCAGCGTTTCTAGGACCAGCCCCAAGGTGGGAAGTTAAGAGCAGGTCAGTTGTAGCCTGAAGGATTGTGCTTGGCAGTGGGTGCTACATCTGGGTGCCCCAGCCTTTAGCTGCTCTGGAAGGAGCAAAAATCCAGCGCCTCCAATGAGCTCCTGCTGCCCTGGAGGTCCTGTAGCTTCAGCCCCAGGGGTAGGTGTGCAGGGGCAGAGTGGCTGCAGAAACATGGATAAAGCAAACGGGAGCAGAGCAGCTGGGTGTATGTACGCTCCTTGAGGGGCTCCTTTTGAGCCCCTACCCCTGCTTGGGGTCCCTGCTGTGCCCAGGCTTGGCGCAGGGCTCCACACGGTGCCGTGGCCAAGGAGAGGGGCCCGGTGCCGCTGCGTTGCTCAGTGCTGAGGCTCGGCCCCACTTGCTGCTCTGCTCTCCCTCTTGTGCTGTTTAGTGACTAATCAGATTTTTGAGGCCGTTCGACAGATTCAGCCGCCTTCCTTGAACAATACCCGGGCTGTGTCTGAGTGCAGCGCGTGGCCGCGGCGGAGCACCGCGCGCCTGGCCTGCGGGAGCAGCCTCCTCGCGGCCTCCAGCCGCCTGCCCTCACCAAGGCCGCCGCAGCAAGTGCCATGGGGCCCACGGGGCTTCCCGCGGCAGCGCCACTGTGAGCAGGAGCCAGCGCCGCTGCCGGGCGAGCCGAGCTCGTGGTCCCCAAGCAGGACCTTCCCTGGGATGCTCCCTTTCCACGTGGCGCTTTGGGCTGGTCGGGTGAGCGGCGTTCCTAGTCCCAGGCAGAGGTGGAAACCTGGGGGTCTGCGGCTCTCCTGGGGGCACTTCCAGGGATCGTGTTGTGGATGTAGCTAAGGACACCTTGCAGGTGAGCTCTGCCTCCGCATCGGAGGTGGGTGCTTCGGATGCAGGTTTCCACCTGCTCCAGGTGGTTTTGGTGAATTTTTTTTTTTTTGTGTGTTGCTGCTACTGGGGCCCATCTCGGCTCAAACGCTGCACTCTCGGGCTGGCACTGTGTGGGTGCCAGCATGGATCAATCACAGGGCATTTCAGCATTTACCCCTCTATTGGGGCAGGGTTTTGGACTCTACTGTGTAAGAGCTCTTAAAAGCCTGAGCTTAAAACCTTTTGGTCCTAGCTGATGGGGATCAGGTGTGGCCAAGGATATCAAATGGCTCCCAAACTTGCTGTGCTGCAAACTGAAAGCTTCAGGGCAAGCTGCTCTATTTTGCGGCCTCTGAGCAATTGAGACCATTTTTGAGTGTCTGCTCTTCCCGGGTGGCTCGGGGACATGCTCACCTTGTGGGACTTGCTGCTCCTGCCTGAGCTGGCTGCGGTTGTGTCCCCACGGGATCCTGTATGGCTGAGCCTGCCTTGTTCTGGGTGCAGAACAACGGGTCTGGGTCTGCCAATCTTGGGTGACAAGAGCAGACAGGCCTGCAAGCCTGTGTCAGGGATAGCATGTGTGTCTGGGAAGCGTCTGTCAGCCCAAATACTTGTTTTGGGGTCAGACCTTGCTCTTCTCAGCCTGGCCATAGGCCTGTACAGGTGGTGCTGGCCATGAGCCTGGTCAGTGTGTGTCACCCATTGAGTCCCAGTTTGTCCTGGTGCGGATCAGACAGGGGGGCTGCAGGGAGCTGTGGCCCTGCAGTGGCGCTGATGAGCTCTTTCTGTGTTGCAGTTCTCAGCATGTTGAGTAACCCCCTCGGCAATGTCTTGGGGAAGCCCCCGCTGGGCTTCCTGCCTCTAGACCCCATTGGTTCCGACCTACCAGAAAAGTTTGCCACGCCGACGCTGAGGAACTCACGCCTGGACTCCCGCTCCCTCCTGGACTCGCGTTCCAGCAGCCCCTCCGACTCGGACACCAGTGGGTTCAGCTCGGGCTCTGATCACCTCTCGGACTTGATTGTAAGTTTGGGGCTCCTCTGGCGCTCGTATCTGCTCAGTGCGACCTGGCAGCACATGTGGTTCTGGACACCCCAGCAAGTTTCTCCAGCGTGCGGCACAGTTGTGCCGAGCATCCCTGTCCGCTCCGGAGGGCAATGCTGGAGCGAGGGGGGCTCTGTCTAGACTGACACAGGGATGCTGTCTTGGAGCTCAGTGTCTGGAGGAAAGGGCTACTCCTAGTCCTTCCTTCAGCACTGACTAGCAATTTGCTTATTTCTTTAAAAAAAACAGTTTTCAGCCTTTCGCCCTTGTGTTTGAGGTTGAAATAGGGTCCGAGTGCTTGAGCTGGTACACGGACCCGCTCCAAGCGGAGAGGTGCCCAGCGAGCTTTGCTGCAGCACGGGCTTCCCAAGAGCTCTTGTCTTTGCCTTTCAGTGCCCTTCCCACTTGCTGACTGCACTGCTCGGTCTCGAGGCTGTTTCTCTGGGAGCAAACTGGGTCTAGCCTGCTTGTGTTCCCTGAAGCACAGCTAAATTTGGAAGCAAGCGCGCGAGGAGCGCGTCTGCCTCGCTGACCTGCTCTGCGCAGCTGGGGCTCTGCTGCGGCGTGAGCTGCAGCTCCCGATGTGCCCGCAGGGCAGCCTGGTCCTGGCCAGCCCTGCTCTGAGCCATGTAGCCCTTGATGGCCCCCATGCCAGCCCCTGCACTCCCCACAGCCTGGAGTTTAACCTGGGCTTTGCTGCTTACGCTGCACCTTGCTCTGCTGCAGCATTTGCAGCCTCATCCTGTTCCTCAAGGTTCCTCATCCTTTTCCATGTTTGGGATGGGCATGGAGGGCACAGCTGGATTCCTGCTCACGTCTGCCCCGGGGCTGCAGCCGTGCAGTGCCTGGGGCTCTGGGCAGGCTCTGGTGGAGATGAGGCCCTCCCCAGCATGGGTGGCTGCAGCAGCAGCTGCCTCTGCAGGGTGGTCAGCGCTTGGAGCTGTGCGGGGCGTCTTGCAGCGCTGCTGCTTTGTTCATTCCTGCTTTGCACCCTCATGCCCAAGGAGAGCCGTGCCGAGCCCCAGAGCAGCCCGGGGAGCGTGGCCAGCTGCCCACCGCAGAGCTCTGCGTGCTGCTGGGGGAGCGCCCAAGTAGGCCCTGAAGCAAAATGTGAGGCTCCCACTGGGGGGGCCCGGGTGGAAATGGTCCTCGAGGATGTGCAGGGTGCTGGTGGTTCTGCCGGTTTCTGCTGCCAGCTGCTCAGCAGAGGTCGGGCCGGCAGCGGTGGCCAAGCTGGGCCCCGCTGTGCGGAGAGCAGGCTCCAGCATGGCCTTTCTCTTGCAGTCGAGCCTTCGCATCTCCCCTCCTCTGCCCTTCCTGCCCCTCGCCGGGGTCTCCAGGGACCCCCTCAAGATGGGTGTGGGCTCCCGGCTGGATCAAGAGCCGACTGCTCTGGCTGCAGTAACTTCTTCCCCAGCCAGTACATCCAAAAGATGGGCTGGAGCATCTGCGTGGCCTTCCTGGGATCTCCTGGACTCTCCAGAGGACCCTTTCAGTATCGAAAGAGAAGCGAGGCTTCACAGGCAAGCAGCAGGTGAGATGGGTGCTGGGTCTGGGCAGACCGCGGCTGTGGTGAGGCAGGTGGCTTCTGCATGTGTGGCTGGAGCTGCTTTTGCAGCAGGTCTGCCCTGGCAAGTCTGCCTCTGGCAGAGGAAAGAGCCCTTGGGAAAGGGGCTTATTGCTGCTGGGCATGTAGCTGTGCCATGTGGGGATCTGTTTGGAGAGCTCGGAGGGAGCTGGGAAAGAAGTCACCGGTCCCATATAAAGCATTGTTTTTCTCTGTCCAAGCTGTGAATGAAGCAACTTGTACTTGGAGCGGGCAGCTGCCTCCCCGGAACTACAAGAACCCTGTCTACTCCTGCAAGGTGTTCCTAGGAGGTGTCCCCTGGGACATTACGGAAGGTGAGTGGCCCAAGTGCCGAGCGGGGGCTTTGGGGTTGGCACCAGCAGGGCCTTTGGCCTCCCCGAGGCTCTGCTGCCAGCTCCAGAGCTGTGCAGGGGTGGCAGGGAATTAAAGGCTCTGTCCTAAGAGCTGTGCCCATCCCACTGGAGCTGCCAACATGTGGAATTGGCTGCTCCATGGGCCCTGCCGTGGTCTCCAGCTGCTTTCTGCCCAGGCCTTTAGAGTGCCCTGTGCAGAGGCGGCTGCAGGTCCTGGGGGATGGAGCGTCTTGTGCGTCACTGACTACTTTCCCTCTGTGTGTAGCTGGACTGATCAACACCTTCCGTGTGTTTGGCTCCCTGAGTGTGGAGTGGCCTGGTAAGGATGGCAAACACCCACGCTGCCCTCCCAAAGGTAATATGCCTAAAGGTAATAGCGACACGGTAGGGTTACTTTTTTCCCATGCTATGTTACAGCACGGATGCTGGGCTGGTACGGCTGCATGCTGGTGACTGGATGGTACAGAGCACTCTAGGGTAAATGTCCAACCTGCACTTGGGTCAGCACCAGGGTTGCACTGCACCGTCACCTCCAACCTGCCGGCCCTCCCTACCCAACGTGGCGCTGGGCAGAAGCACCCAAGTTAGAAACCCTGGTTGCTTCTGAGACCCAGCGCAGGGCCGGCATGTTCTGGGTGAGAGCTGCTAGCCACCACTGCCAGTGTCAGCATCCAGGGCATGTGCACCCGTGGCCTAGGGCACGAGCGGCGCGTGCAAATGCCCGGGCACAGCGAGCTGGCAGGCCCTGAGCCCCGGAGAGGTGAACAGCCCCTGTGGCCTAATCCTGTCTGTGAAGTGGCCGGGCGATGCGTTGTATAAGCAGTAGTGAGTTGTGGTGTCATGGGCTTGATAACTGGCTCGTTGTAGGCTTGGTGGGTACCCAGGGACCTAGTCTGGCCATGGAGGTAACGCCAGGAGCAGAGTGCTGGCACTGATGGAGATGACTTAGTGCCCGGAGTTTGCAGTTCTGGGCTGAGAGATCCTGCGTGTGAAGCAAAGCCTGGTCTCCTGCTGACCATGCTGTGGCCCAGCTGGTTGTGTTCCCTTCTGCATCCAGCCATGGCCAAAGGGTTTCCACCATGGATAGCTTGCCCTGATGGCTGGGTGGCCAGAGGGGCAATATTGTGCTGCGGTGAAAACCCAGACTCTCTTGCAGCTTGGCCAGGCTCAGTGCATTGTGGACAGATATTTTATGTAGCATCTGCTCTGGCAGGGGCAGTATTGTATGGAAAAAATAATCGTGCACTCTCCTAGAAGAGTTTGGAGAGAGCAAGGGAGATGTGGAACAGATGTTTTGGCATCTGAGAGTGATTTTTTTTTTTAGGGTGTTTGCAAATTGGGGTGGTCATTCTTCCTTGTTGCTGTCCTAACAACTTCTTTCCCTTCACCTCCAAAGGATACGTTTACCTGGTGTTTGAGTCGGAGAAATCCGTGCGTGCTCTGCTCCAGGCCTGCTCGCAGGACCTGCTGAGTCCCGATGGCCTCAGCGAATACTACTTCAAGATGTCCAGCCGCAGGATGCGCTGCAAAGAGGTGAGCAGACCCCGCAGGTCCCCTCAGCCCTCCTGACTCAGCAGACTGATGTCAAATGTGCTGTTGACACCCCTGGAGCCAGGCCCAGGGACAGTCTGGTCAATAAAATTGTCATCTGGGAAAGACGTGCCTGGAATGTGTCCCCTTCCTGCAGCAGGGCTTGCATGAGAGCTGGTAGCTACTGCTGCTGCTCCTAATGTGTTGAGGCAGGGCTCTGTTGTGATTAATCTAGGGTTAGTGTTGTGATTAACCTAGGCTGCTTCCGTAGGTGCCACCGAAGGGTCCCAAGGGGATCCATGGAGGTGAAGGGGGTGCACAATGTTGCTCCAGGAAGGCAGCGTTGGAGCAGAGCGGCAGAAGTCAAACCTGGCTCTTGGCCATCCTAAGTTGATATGTTTTTACAGCAGGGCCTGGCGCAGGCAGGGAAGGAAGCAGCAGATTCGGGCTTTCTCCTTGCTGTAACTTGCTGTTTTGCTCCTTGTAAGATCTTGTGTGTACGGAGTTGTGACCTGCCTTGAGCTCCTGGACTTGGGATAGACTCCATGTACCTGAGCTCTGCACTTGCTCCAAAAATGAGTATGAGGATTGGGGATTTTCTTGCTTCATGCTTGCTTCTGTGCAGCTTTACTTGTGGTAGAAGACTTGGGTCCTCTTTGTTTCTGTATTAGACCTTGTCTGCTTGCAAAATAAATGTCTTTTGTGCCTACTGCAGGCAGATATTTTGGATCCACAGCTGTAACTGCAGCTGCTCTCCAGGACAGCCTTGGCCAGCTGAGCTGTGCTCTGGGGGTGCTGAAGCTGCCAGAGGATCAAATTTTCATCCCAGTAAACAGGGGTTTTAGCTATAGATTGGGTGCAGCTGCACAAGTTTGTGGAGTTCAGGCATTGAGACTCGGCTCTTATCTAGACAGGCACAAACTAATTGCACTCCAGACGGCTCTCTGGGTGTCTGGCTGCTGGCAGCGCTTTCACGCTTGGTGATTTAGCGCTGGCAGAAGCTTCTCCTCTTCAGGGCCCTCTATCAGCTGTCTAGCAGATGGAAGCTCCTGGTGAAATTGGCAGTGGGTGGGTTGTTTCACTGCTCGCTTTCAACCAAAGGCTTCTGTGCGGGGAGATGTCAATGTAGGTGCAGACTGTAGGTGAAATCCAGTCTTGCCTGGATTATTTCCTGCCTGCCAGCCCAAAGGGATGAGTTTTGGGTTCCAGTTTGGCCTTTGTGATTCTCAGGAGAGCCAGGGCCTGCTCAAGGGAGTCTGGGTGTTATTGCCCTGAATGTGACCCCCAACTAGCAAGAATCAAGGGGTATCTGCAAGAAAGGGGTTGTGTCTGAGGACTTGGAAGGGTTTCTGCTGCCAGCCAGGGTGCTACAGTTATCCACCTGATAATGCAGCCTGAGTCTAACCCAAGCCATAAGTGAGGGGACAGATGGCCCTTGCTGAGCCAGGTGCCCTTGCAGCCCTTTGGCTTTGCTGACCCGGTTGTGTGTGGTTCCAGGTGCAGGTGATCCCCTGGGTGCTGGCAGACAGCAACTTCGTGCGCAGCCCGTCGCAGCGGCTCGATCCCAGCAAGACCGTGTTCGTGGGGGCTCTGCACGGGATGCTCAACGCCGAGGCCCTGGCCGCCGTCATGTACGACCTGTTTGGAGGCGTCGTCTACGCTGGCATCGACACGGACAAGCACAAGTATCCGATCGGTGAGTGCGGATCTGCCCATGCACGGTAGTTGTCCCGGGGTGCTCTGGGGAGCATGAACCAGCTTTGCTTGGCCCTTCTTGATGAGCAGGAGTTTGTGGTGCCCTGAGCTCTGCTGGACAAAGTGCTCTCAGGAGGAAGGCCCTGCTGGATGTCCAGCTGCAGGCAGTGCTCTTCCCCTGCCTGTGAGGAGAGAAAACCAGCTCGGGGAGGGCAAGGCAGAGCTGGCTGGTTGGGCACAAGAAGGTCTGAGAGCCTTCCACGAGGTTCAAGCTTTTAATGTCCCTACATGTTGCTGGAGGGTCTCCTGCTCTCTGCGCTGTGTGCAGAGCTGGCTGTTAGCAGCCAAAGCAGTGTGCAAGGACTGTTCTGTCCTCAGAGCAGGCACAGAGCTGCAGATCTGCTCAATGTCACCTCATCCCCCCCTGTCCCCTGTTGCTGGGGAGGTGTCAGCTATTGGGCAGCAGGAACACAGAGCAGGACGTGAGCAGCTCCCTTGACGCTGCACTGTGGGCAGTGTCCTGTCCCCACTCCTGCCCTTGGTTTTCCCTTGGGGTCCTGTTCCTTTGGGCCTCCAAGGGGGCAGTCAAACACAGTAAAATCCTCCCTCTTGTGCTGTTTTGGAAGAGCAGTGCATCGCTGATCATCCTCTTGAGCTTCTCTGGGCAAGGCGTGGTGTCCAAAATAATGTGCAGGTGGCCTAGGGTTCAGGATGTGCTGGTGCTACAGTCACCTGTAACCTGCAAAGTGGCTTTGGGCTGACAGTCTCAGGAGGTGTGAGATGTTCAGCATGTCCTAGATCCTCAGTGACCCCCAGATGGAGCATATCAAGCTACTCTGGGGTAGCTGCTCCATGTTGCTCCTTAAAGGTCTGAGAACGTGGCCATGAAACCTTTAGTAGCTTCCTGTACAGCCCAAACTGCTCCCTTCAGTGGGAACTGCCTGGCCCTGAATGGCTGCTTGATGCTCTCAGACTTCAGTTCCTACATGAGATGCAGTAGCTCAACTTCCTTTGGTGTCGAGGCTGCTCACGCACTGAGGTACTACCCTGGGCTCACGTGCTCACCACGCATGCATGACCTGCCTCGTCCTGGATCCTCATGCAGAGGATAGTCCTGCTGCAGGCATTGCATGTGACTGCTTGGTGTCTGACCTGCAGCCCATAGGTGCAGCAGGAAGGGCTCAGAGCCACCCCTGAGATGGGCAGAACCAGCTGTGGCTTTTGGAGGGTCAGGTGAGGAGATGGAGCTGACCCTCCAAGAGAAATGACCCTGCTGAGCAATGTGTGCTGTAAAATGGCTGAGCCAGGTCCACCCAGGTGCTCTGTGAGCAGATGCTAAGGGAAAGGGGTAGAACAGGCTCTAGGTTTTAGCCCTGCACTGTGACTGTTGGGGAAGGATTTGGTGGTAGCTTCAACTGCCAGCAGGCAAGTTTGTCTGAAGCCCTCCTTGTGCTGGGGAAGGGAACTCTGCTGTAAGCAAAGATACTTTCCCGTAGCTTAACAGGGCTTGGCTGGGAGCGAGCGGTGCAGGAGTGCTGCTGACTGGCAACCAAGATGCAGAATGCAAGAATTCAGAGTGGGAGGCTTAAAATAAAAGCTGCTGAGCTGTCTCGGCACCAGCCTGTTCCAGGCGCTCGCTGCCCGCGCAGCTCCCTGGCGCTCTGCCCGTGTCCCGGCCGGCGCTGCCGGAGGCGCCGCTGCCCTGAGCCGGGGCTGCCCGGCAGCACCCGGGGCAGTGCGGGAGGTGGGGAAGCTTTTCTGTTCTCTGCTGCTGCTTCTGCTTTTGCTCCTGTGCAGGCCAAGCCCCAAGAGCTTGGGTGCAGGCGCCCCACAAGTGCTTGGGCAGCAGTTTGCTCTCTGCCTCTGCCACAGTGCGCCCTGTCACTGTTTTGGTCTGCCTGTTGCAGGGTCTGGCCGTGTTACCTTCAACAACCAGCGCAGTTACCTGAAGGCGGTGACGGCTGCGTTTGTGGAAATCAAAACTACCAAGTTTACTAAAAAGGTGAGTGGAGCTTGAGAGAGAGGCTGGGCCAGGGCAGCCCCAGGACAGAGGGGATGATACTACTGTGGGTGACGTGACCTGTATAGTCTGTCCCATGTCTCCTCTAAGTGCAGAGCACCTGGGCTGGGTGCTGGTGACACCCTGTGCTGGGGGGGGAAATGGGCTGGGGCTGCTCAGAGCAGCTGGGAGTTGTGCCCAACACAGGCCTGACCCCTCCTTGTGCAGGTTCAGATTGACCCGTATCTAGAAGACTCCATGTGTCAAGTCTGCAGCGCTCAGCCAGGCCCTTTCTTCTGCAGAGACCAGGTAACAATTTTGCTTCAAGATGCTCTCGGCTCCTTGTGGGCACTGCTGTTCTTGCTGGAGTGCTCGGGGATGCCCGCTTGTCCTTGCTGAGTCACTGCTGGGGACGATGACATGCCAGCACTTGCTTAAGTGAGCCCCAGGTGTGCCCTTGTTCCCTGCAGATGCGCTGCCTGCCCAGGAAGCGCCTCTGCAGAGCAGCCCTGGTGCTGCCGAGGGCAATGGGCAGCAATGGGTGACCCAGAGCAGAGGCTGCTGCTCTGAGCTGTGACGCTGAAGCCAGGAGCGGTGGCACTGGAGCTGGAAGCTGCCCTGCAGTTGGTCCTGGGGCCACCCACAGCACTGGTGCCACTGGCTGCTGCTGCTTGCAGAGTTCAGGGTTTCAAACCCCGGTTTTAAGAAGGGCCAGGCTGCAAAATGCACCGCCCGCAGCATTGCTGAAATTCCCTCCCCGCTGCTCAGGCGGCTGCCAAAGAGCCGCTTTCCACCTTCGGAGCAGGGATGGCAGGAGCGGGAAGGAGACTCCCGCAGCTCCCCCAATGCACCAGGATGCCCAGCCGGGAAAGCAGCCGGTGGGATGGGCCGCCCAGCTCAGCTGTGCTTCTCTTCCTTGCCCTCCTAGATCTGCTTCAAGTACTTCTGCCGCTCCTGCTGGCACTGGCAGCACTCCATGGAGGTCCTGCGTCACCACCGCCCGCTCATGCGCAACCAGAAGAACCGAGACTCCAGCTAAAGGGGCCGCCGCGGCTCGGGGGCCGCCGCCGCGGGCGCAGGAGCAAGTCCTTGTGCTAAGCCGCCGGGTGGAGAGCGCGCGAGCGCGCCTGCTGGCGCCAGACCCAGGCTGGGAACGCGCTTCCTGAGGACTCACGGGGAAAAAAATCCTACATTCACGTTTGCACTTGCTGGTCTCTTTTGTTTCTGCACTAATGCACAGTGGAAATACTTTTTTTTTTTTTTTTGGTCGAGTTTTGTTTGGGGTTTTGTTATTTCTGAGGGGGGGGAGCGCCCCTCAAGTGATTCTGCAGTTCCCAGACTTTGGTTCCTAGTTTGCTGACGAGAAGCAAAAAAAGGGCCACGTGTTGAGAAGGTGTTTACGCAGATGCCTTCACCTAGGTTTTTTTATTTACTAAAGGCGCTTTTTTACATTCCTTGCAATACTGATGGTAATAATGCAGGTCTCATTGGCTCCATTTTTTTGCAGTTGCCATACAGTGCCTTTCCATTCATTTAACCCCCATCTGAACGGCATAAACTGAATGTTCAGCTGGCGTTTTTTACTGTAACAACAAGGAGACTTTGCTCTTCATTTAAACCAAATCATATTTCATATTTTACGCTCGAGGGTTTTTACCAGTTCCTTTTTACACTCTTAAAAACAGTTTTTAAGTCGTTTGAAACGAGAGATTTTTTTCTTTCCTGGCAGCTTTTAACATTATTGCAATTTGTGTCTGGGGGCTGCTGGTGGGGAGTTGTAAATCGAGGGGTTTGCAACAGCCAAGGACGGGCTTTTTGGATTCGAAACTGGACCGGATAAATGATCTCTGAGCTGCTGTATATAGTTTTAAATAGTTTGTTGCACTTTTTTAAGTTGCACTTCAGGGGGGTTGATAGAGGTTTTTAATCACAAAAGTCACCGGACTTTATTTTTTTTTCTTTTGTAACTAGCTAAAAAGGGCTGCGTTTTGGTGGACGGATGAAGGTTCATAGGAGCCCTTTCTCTTAGAGGGGACAAGTACTTTTTGTTCAAGAAACGTATGAAGTATAACAGTGCAGTCGACTGAAATGCTGCTGGGATTTGAGAACTTGAGAATTTTTCTTTTTTTACTTTCCCCTCTATTGGAAGCTGTGTGCCAAAGAACCAGTGTCATAATTTTCTCCCCCTCTTTATTTCTTATTTTTCCCCCCCTCTTTCCTGCTGAGCTGATGTTGCATTGTTGCATATCCCAGCTGCTCTTTGTGGGGTTTTGTGAAGCTGTGTGTGAAGTCTCTACCTCATTGTAGTATATGCAGGCAAGACTGCACTCTCCTACCGACGCGTGGAGTAAGCTGTGGTGTAGTTTTTGGCACATAAATAAACACGTTGCAGCAAAGACCTTGGTGCTCTTTAATTTGTGAGAGACAGGGGAGGTTGGTTGGTTCCTTTTTTTGGGAAGGGGATAAGGATGCACCTTGTCCTCTTTAGGGGGAAGGGACAGGGCTCTGCCACCATGTTGGGCCTCTGCTTCTGTTTCCTGCTGTGGTGGGGCCCAGAACTCTTTAGGGGGTGACTTTGAGGGGATGCTTTTAGATCTTCATCACTAGTGGTGGGGGGGAACAGGTCTCTGCCACCACCTTGTGCTGCTGCTTGTGCCCCTTTGCTAGGGGGGGACACAGGGTTTTGGGGTTGGTGAAAGGGGAGCTTTGACACAAACCAGGTGTTACAGGCCACCGTGGGAGGTGGTGGGGGCTCCTGGGGAGATCTTCCCAATGCCCCTTGCTGCCCCGCTGTGTTCCAGCTGTCCCTGCTGGAGCAGGGGCTGGGAATGGAGGGCTCTAGAGGTCGCTGGGACCCTCAACCACTCTGTGACTCCCTGACGGTGGGGGGGGTGGAGTGGAAGTGACCCCACTTTGCAGGGGAGGGGGTTGTATTTTAACTCCCTGCTCTTGAGGCCGTTGTCACTTCAGGCCGGGAGGAGCAGGGGCGCTGCCTGGAGCCCCCCGGTTAAGGGGGAAAGAGGGGAGCCCCTGCGGGGGGGGCTGCAGGGTTGGGCCCCTTGCACAGGGCTGGGCTGAGGGGAAGCCCCGCCCCTAGCCCCGCCCCTCCGGGGAGCCCCGCCCCCAGGGCGGCTGCGGGCGCCCGCCGGGCCGCGTGGGGGCGCTGCGGGGCGGGGCGGCGCGCGCGGCCCCTCCCCTCCCGCCGCCGCTTCCGGCGCCCTCTTTCCGAGCCCGCCGCCGACATGGTGCGTCCCGCGCCGCTATCCGCCGCCATCTGCCGCCATCGGCGCCCGCCGGGCGGCGCCGCGGGTCGGGGGAGACCGCGCGGGACCGGCGGGGCGGGGCGGGGAGCGGGGCCGCGGGGGGGCGCGGGCGGCGCCGCGGGTTGACCTGTTCTCCCCGCCGGCGCCCAGGGCCGCGTGAGGACCAAGACGGTGAAGAAGGCGGCGCGCGTCATCATCGAGAAGTACTACACGCGCCTGGGCAACGACTTCCACACCAACAAGCGCGTCTGCGAGGAGATCGCCATCATCCCCAGCAAGAAGCTGCGCAACAAGATCGCGGGGTGAGCGGCGGCGCCCGCCGGGCCCCGCGGCGGGGGCACCCCCGGGCGCGGAGGCCGTGGCGGTGCCGGGGGAGGCCGGCGGGAAGGGGAGGCCGCGGCCCCGGGTGCACGCTCAGCTCCGCTCCGCCCGCAGCTATGTCACCCACCTGATGAAGCGCATCCAGAGGGGGCCCGTCAGAGGCATCTCCATCAAGCTGCAGGAGGAGGAGAGGGAGAGGAGGGATAACTACGTCCCGGAGGTGAGCGTTGGCCGGCGCTCGAGAGCGCCCTTGGGCGCACACGGAGATTGCTGCGTCTGCCCATCCCGCTGCTTGTCGCTCCATGAGGAGCCCATCCTTAAAAAACACCCGGATAGCGTATTTTCCTTACCAGTCTCTTAGCTCCTTTAAAACCTCTGCTACAGCTAGGCACGAGGGAGGATTTGGGCCGAATGGGACCATAGAGCAGGATTTTGGCCTTGTATCTGAGGCACTCCCAGCTTTTCCTCGAGAAATTTTGCAGTGTGGGTTGGCAAGAGCAACTTGACCTCTTCCGTGTTGACGCTGCTGACGTTTTACAGGGGGGTGGAGATAAGCCATGTTCAACTTTCCTAACTTAAAATGAGGAAAAAATAACAACATTAGGCAGAATAATGGCTTAAAAATTAGTGTACAGCAGATGTCACTGAAAGGAGGTGGTGGTTAAAGATCTGCAAGCTGCTCCAGGTTCATAAAACAGCAGCAGGAGGCAGCACTCGAAAAGGGAGGCCCAGGGAGCGGCGCGTTGCTTCTCGATGCTGTGCGGAAGCGCCAGCGCGAGCCCTTCGCCTTGAACCTGCATTCGAAAGTGATTAAGGTCTGGTGTGTGACCTGGTCATTGATAGTGCAGGAAGAGGAACCCTGAAAGCGTTTCCCGTGTTTGGTGGGTTTGCTACCATCCCTCCCAAACCCTGTAGCTTTCAGACACGCTGCTGCCGCCTGCCCTCCACTTCCCCCTGGTCGGCTTCGGATAAAGCCGCTGTTTTCTGCGCAAGATGGGAAGAAATGGCCGGGCCCGAGCTCTGCTCTTCAGCCCTTGAAAATCACTGGTGCTGGGGGCTGGCTCTGTGGCAGCTTGTTTCAGCGATGATCAAATCCTGGCTCTGGGAAGAGCAGTTAGGATGCTGGGAATGCTGCAGGAGCCTTGGGAGGTGCTTTGAGGTCACCCTCACTGCTCTGTCTTGATTGTGCTGAGCCAGGATGGAGTAAAGCTGCTCCCCAGGGAGCGGGCGATGCCATGGGCTGGAGCTGCTGGCTCCTGGTGCCCTCCGCAAGCTCCCGAGGAAGCAGTTTTGTCTGATGCCCCGGTGGCTTGGGCTGTGTTTGCGGGGGTCTTGCGGGCTCGCGCGGCAGCTGCAGCTCTTGGGGTGGGGATGGGGACGGGTGGCAGCACCTCCAGGGCTCTGGGACCCGGTTCTGCTCTGTGCAGCACTTCCATCTCCCTGCCGTCCCCAGGTCTCCGCGCTCGACCAGGAGATCATTGAGGTGGACCCTGACACCAAGGAGATGCTGAAGCTTCTGGTGAGTGGAGCCACCCTCCCACAGGCTTTGCCTTGGGCAGCCCTGCCGAGGCTGCCCGTGGTGCCTGTCTGTGCCGCGCGTGCAGCAAGGAGCTCGATAACGTAGGCTGAAGACAGGAATGTTCCAGACAAGAGCCCGGGCTGGGTAGTTGGTCTCTGCGCTCAAAGGCAACAAGGAGGCCGAGCGCCGTTGGCTTCAGCGGGCCAGTGAACCTTCCATCTGGGGCTTGAAATGCTGGAAGAGAGGGGACACTTGTGTCCCCTTTGCATCAGAAACCTGCCGTGTTTCATGAGAAACCGCACGCAGCACTGTGTCCCGAAGATGTGGATCCTCCTTCCCTTCCTGCTCCTCCTGGGCACGGCCGGGGCAGGCGGTGCTGAGTGACCCTTCTCGTTCTGTCTTCCAGGACTTCGGCAGCCTGTCCAACCTGCAGGTCACACAGCCCACGGTGGGGATGAACTTCAAAACACCCCGAGGAGCCCTCTGAGGCCGTCGCTCTATGTCACTTTTTTTCCAATAAACCAGTAGGAAACCACTTGGGCCTGCTTGTTCTTTCCCACTTGGGCCTGCTGGTTCATTCCCAGCCTGTTTCCACATGGATGGAGAGGGGTGGGCTGATCCTTGTGGGCTGCTGGCTGCCTGGGACGGCTCTCCAAGCCTTTGAGGCGGGGAGATTTTCCAGGCTTTCCCGTGCCCTCCGAGTGGTGCTGGAGCAGCCACGAGAGGGCGAGCGCGGTGTCTCCATGGGGCCAACCTCCAGCGCAGAGCACCCGGTGCTCCGAGAGGGTGCTGGGTCCCCCGGGTGTGCGGGGCGATTTCTCCTTCCTCCCCTCCCTTTTCTAATTGGCCTTGGCCCTTATGCAAGGAGTCAGTGACACTTCCATGCATCCCAAAACTTACTGTTCACAGACACAGGATAATCAACTTACAAATAAGTTGGCAAATAGAAATAAGGCAGCAAAGGCTTTGCTCTTTTTTGAGATCTTGGTCTTTATTTAAAGTTCCCTGTGGAAATTATTTCAAATACTAAGGAAGAAAACCTTTACAGCAAGTGGAGACAGGTATGTAAATATACATTAAGGATAAGCCAAACAGGGATCATTCCCCAAGTGCTCCAGAGATTTAATGTGGAATTTCTAGGTCAATACCACCGATCTCTTCACTATCTAACCAAAACACAGTAAGTACATAGCCCGAGAGCTAAAATAACCACCAATCTGAAGAACAGAGAGAACAAATAGGTACCTGAAAGTCTAACTGGGTTGTTACTAAATGGATTGGAGCTCTATGTGCCCGGATGGATTGGAGCTCTATGTGCCCGGGAACGTTCCGGCAGAGCTGAATCGAGTTTTTGTTAGGAACGAGCTGCCTGGTACGTGGCATCTTCTCTTATATTTCGCACCAGAGCGAATGTTGGTGTCATTCTGGATCCAGTAGGCCGTGTATCCCGAGGCGCCGGGAGTGAAATCACGGAGCTCCCCGGTGTATTTCTGCATGTTGCGCGCAGAGGGGTAGCCTGCAAGCACGAAGCACGAGTCTCATCCTGGGAAGTCTGGGCTGCTCTTGGCAGACAAAACAAGAGCTGCAGGGGCGGGGGAAAAAGTGCTGTGGAGAGGGAGTGACTGCAGTGTGAATGGCCGTGCCGGGTTTTGCTCTGCAAGTTTTTAAGGGTGGAGATGGATTTCAGTTAGCACCCACCAAAAATAAGATTCTAAGATGGACTAGCCAGAAAGTTTTAACTACAGCAACCTATTGCTGCAGCACCACTCTGCATATTCACCTACACTGCAGAAATTAAGGGGACAAGCAGTGCAGAGGTATCAAAACCAGGACTGTTACAGCTGTTAAATGAAGCCTATTGCCATTTTTGAGTCTGGGTTGAATATGGGCCCTGCTTCATCAGCATCCCCTGTTGTTTTGGGGCATATTTTCTACTTTTAAACGCGTACCCGTTCTAAACTTTACCTGTCACCATGTTATTCACCGGGTATTCCCGAAGTGCGTGGTATGCGAATTCCTCCCGCTTTGTTTCTCTTGAAGCTGTTTTTCCTTCACGACTATTTTGGGGGAGAAAAGCTGGATGCGTCACTTCCCGCTGCGCGCGGTTCCCGACCACGGAGGACAAGGAAAATACCTTTCAGGCGGATCTAGTGCATCTTCCACCTCCTGCTCACTGTTTTTCCTCCCTGTCTCTGGTTCCTCAAGTCGACTTTTGCTGCACTGTGTCTATCAACAGAGTTAAATCAAGCCTGTGCGCCCGGTGCCTCCACGCAGTTTGCCAAGACAGCAAAGGCATGTTTGTGGCACAGCAGGGACATCGTCTTTACACATTTCAGGAGGTCCTGAGGTGATTTGATTCAAATGATTTTTTCTTTTTTATGGTCAGCACCACCTCTATGTACTTCTCATCTTACCTTTTCCGTAAGGGATTCATCCATCTGCTCCCAAATAAAACTACCGATTTTCCTTCTGATTTCTGCCATGAACAAAAGCAAATGAATATAAAAGCACTAGTGATACTGTCTAGTCACTGTCTAAGCAAACCCCTACCTGCAGAGGTAGTCACTAATGCACTCAGGAACATTAGTAGAAGCTCTCTGAATGGCATTGCTCACTTAGGCAATATAATAAACTAGGCATTAATTTCTTTATCCCCAGCAGGAGATTATCCCCCCACAGCAGCTATAACTGGAGCCTGATGTTATCATGACGTCCCCCAAAATGTCCGTGTTTATGAGGAATAATACAGCACAGAGCAAAAGCCAGCTCTTTACCCTAACCTTCTTGCAAGCAAGCAGGTGGCAGAATGAAGTGACCCAGAACTACCGACTGTTTCATTTCCGAGCTGGTATTTGCCCATGCAGAGAGATAACAAGAATGAAAAACCGTCGCTCTACCGTCCAAGTAATCTTGGCTCTCATGTATTCTGGAAGAGAGGGAAAAAAATAAAAAGGACATCTGGTTTCTAAAGGTAAGCTTGAAAAAAAAAAAAAAAGGCAAAACATAATTATCTTGGGCAGTGATTAATCTGGAAGGACAAGGCTAGCTGGCAGCTTCAGCTAAGGCATGATGATGTCTGCCCTTTAGTACCTAAAGAAACGCTGTTATTTTCTAGCTCTGAGGCTCATCACGAATACGAGGTTCAGCTCCCAGCTGCCTGGCACGGGTTTAGCACGGCCTGGAGGACGAACCCCGGGACCAGGTAAGTGCTGTTCTGCAATCCCCTGTCTGGATGTTTTGGAGCTTGGGGGAATATTGAAATATTTAATATTTAAAATTTTGCATAGCCATAGAAAAGGCTTCTGCCCCTCAAGTGGCAGCCTATACCTCACAGCCCAGCAGGATGGACAAGGGATTTTGTGGCTGATAGAAAATCATTATTCGAGGATCCTTTGGGTTCCCTTACCGTGGTCAGCACTGGTGATGACTGAAGGATTATAAAATCTAAGCCAACACTAAGCCATAATGTGTTGAGCCACCTGCTTATTCCAGTCTATAGGAGATCGGGTGCAGGACAGCAGGAGGAACTTGCACACTATCGTTCCCACCAATGCATCCGCACGATATTAAATGTATACAAATAGCAGGGGAAGAGCTCATATAATTTTTAGTTTGCTACTCTCCTGCAAAACATCACGTTTTAATCAAAAAAGCAGAAAAAAGGCAACAATTTAGCCCTTTTCCAGTTGGTATATAGACTTTTTTGTTAAATCTTAATTTTTATAAGAGTTAATTTGGGGGGAGGTGGGGGTGCTTCCTTATTTACACTGTGGCTGCAGGGGGTGACATCAGCTCAGTATTTAGCCTCCCCCCGGCCAGGTATTTTATTGGGTTTGTTCAAAGTTGGTCAAAAGGTGGAAACGGCAGGATTAAGCTCCTGCATCAAAAGGGCTGCGGTGCGCTCAGGCGCTCGGCCCTGCGCGGAGGGCCAGCCCCAAGGTTAAGGACAGCGGGATGGTGGCGGTGGTGGCAGCGGCGCTTCCTCCCGCGCACAGTTTTATCAGCGCCGTCTTGCTCCGCTTCCCACGCCGAACCGCCGGTGCGTTGGCTCCGATCGGCTGAATTTTTCCTGCCATTTCATGTTTTGTCTGTGAAGCTCTGAGCGGAGGTACTGGAATTAGCGCTGGCTCGGGCTGCACGTGGCAGAAACCCCCCACCCCAGACCGCGGTAGGATTTGAAAAAACATCACCCTGGTTTTTAGTGGATGTAAAAAGAAAAGGTTTAAAAAAGGCTGTTAAGGGGCAGGGGGGAAACCGAGAGGCCTGGCCGTGGCGGGGATGGCGGCGGGCGGCTACCTCCGCGTGTCGGGGTGTGTGGCGTCGCTGCTGAAGAGGTAATGGGCGTCCTCGTGCCGGGCCAGCGTCCCCCCCTCGGCCTCTGCAGAAGAGACCAGCGTGAGGCCGGGGTGGCAGCTCGCTGTCTCCCCAGCCTCCCCCTGGAGAAATGGCAGCGTGTGCCGCACGGCCGCGTCCCCTCCCCATCCCCTCCGAGGGGCTGTGCCCCGTGCCCGAGGTGGCTCTGTCCCTGAGGGGGTGACCCGTCCACACTGGGGAACCCCCTCACCCCACAGCTCCCGCAGGCCCGGGCTGACACTGCGGGAGAACCAGGCGCGGCGGCCTCGGAACATGGCGGCCACGCTGAGGCAATGGCCGCGCTGAGGCAACGGCCGCGCTGAGGCAATGGCTGCGCGGCGCCGCCTGCCCCGAGGCGGGAAGGGCCCCGGGGCTCCTGCCGGGCACCCTCCCCGCCCCCTGCCTGCCCCAAAACCTCCCCGTTTTCGGGACTCTCGCCCTGGTATCTGAACCGCCCCCCACCACCATGAAACCAGTGGGGAGAGTTATAAATCAAACGCCGGGTGCACAAGCAGTCCGTAATGGTGTTCTGGAAACGGTGCGTCACAGACTGTGTGTTTGGCTCTCTTGGACGCCATGGAGCAGCGCTGGGAGGCAGCGCTGGTAACGCTGCGCGCTAGGTCTTGGTGGAAAATACCCGCAGCGGGTGGCTGTTTTCCCCAGCCTCGTTCAGGCCTGGGCAGAAGTAGGGGTAGAGCGTCTCCGTGAACGTGTCCCTGAACGTGTAGATGTGGGACATGGCGTGAGCTTCGTAAAAGGACACTTGCCCGCCCTCGTAGTCGAGATACACACCGACCTTAGTGATGCCCGCCTGCAGGAGCAGCCCTTTGGTGGGCACGTCCAGCACTTTAAGTTCATGGCCGTTTCTCAACATGATGACCCAGTAGCCTTCTGCGGGCGAGAGCGGGCGCCTCTTCTTGCGGTTGATGGAGCCTTTCACCACTCCCAAGGTCCACTTGGTCTTCTTCTCCACCTCTACCTCCCAGTAGTGTTTCCCTGTGCTGAAACCTTCGGCTCCCAGCACAGCGATGCTGGATTCAAACCTCTCCGGGGTGATGGGCAGCAGCTGTTTGGTGTCGCTGTGTCTCACGCTGGTAAGATCTGTGGACAGCACAAGGTTGGGGTGCGCTGTTGTGGGGTCCAGCGTTATCAAGGATAGGCCTAGGGTGGAAAGGAGAAGAAGAAAAACTTGGTGAAGGAAACGCCTCGCGAGGCTCTTCATATGGAGGACCAGATTTTGTAGTAATGAGGATACTGAGGCTCTTCAAGTTGATGCTCTGCATGAGTTCCCCTTACAGCTGGTGGCAAAGCCCATGGGGGTGACCAAGCCGCATCTCCTTACCTGGGCTGAGTATGGATTTCATCTCCTTCCACGCGGCGTACTGGACGGGCCCCTTGAATTGCCCCGGGCTGAGCTCACGGCACACGAGCTGACCCTCGGACAGGCCATGGGCTTTCTCCTGCAAGCTGAGCGGGCGACAAGTCATGCTCTCAGTTAGCTTGGGAGTGTGGAGAGCAGGAAATATAGGAGAAATCCAGCTCGGTAGCTGGGTTTGCCAGGTTCAGCTGGACTGCACGTGGTCGAGACACGGCCACGGCATGGCCGGCTTCCCGCCACGCTCATGGTTTGTGCAGAATGTTTTCTGCTCACGGATTTTACTACTTCAGCAAAGCTGGATATGCCCAAGTATGCCCATATTCAAGTTACATGATTATTCATAGTGAAATGCAACGTAGAAAGACAGACTCTTTGCTGCTTACTCATTTTTAGGGAGTTTTTTTAAACAACCCGAATAATTATTTTCTGCATGCACTTACCAGTTCATGAAGGCCTTGATGCCCTGTTAAACAAAAGGCAAGAGGAGGTGTTGAGCAGGGGTGCCATCGCCAAGGGAAGCCCTGGTTAGTTGAGCTCAAATCGGTACCTGGTGCTCTGGGCACCGGGCAGCCTTCCCCTCACAATTGCAGCATGAGCGTTTCTCCTAACACTTTGTGCCTGGAGCGGATCCCAAACTCATTCCCACCAGAATTGCCTGAGTCACAAGCCATGCCAGCCGGCAGCATTTCTCCTTCCTGGGGGAACACTGGATTGCCAGGAGCTACACACGCACTTGGCCATGGAGTTGGGCCTCCAGGCTTTAGCTAGGGAGATTTTGGTGAATCCTGAATCCTTTCTTCCCTTACTGATTTCCTACCTGGACCACATGCATTTCTCGCCACTGTGAAATTTCTACAGTTAGGAGCTTATTCCATACAGGTGTCCTTGGTGATAACCCACAAGATGTGTCAGAAGCCGGTTTATATTTTGAAGCTTGGTCTTCAGAACTCATCCATAGAGAATTGTAAGGTTACAAATAATTACTAAACATAATTACCAAACTCTCCTTTGTTGTTCCCCATCCCTTCTTTCCAAGGAAGCCCCACATCCCCCAGGTTCTCTCTTTGCTAACCCACTCTTCCCTTTTCTGATTTTTTTTTAAATCTAAACCTCAATTTCTCACTGTTAGGAAGCTGGTGGAGTTGTGACGGTAGAGCCGGGACTGAATGTGAGTCAGTATCTCTTTTGCTTGGTTCCACTTTTCTTGGAGGACACTCATATTGAGCTGCATGTCCTGAAGAAAGACTTTCCCCTTCTCCTGCAGCTCATCCATTAGCCTTTTCTCTCTGTCATGGAGGAACTGGTGAAGCTTGAAAAACTCTAAAGAGATGTTCTGTTGAAGAAGCAACCTGTTCTCCTAAAAACACAGATTCTGTGTTAACCTGGGAAATACTTTGCTCTCAGCAAAATTGCTTATAACTCATAAACCACCAATGAGACTTGTTGCGTGCTTCGTACTTACCCAGGTAGCCTACACCAACCCTACCCCCCTGAAAGACTGGAGAAGCTTTTCACCAAAAGGCACTGCTGGTTACGAGCCCTGATCTACGCCACGGCTGTGCCGGGGCGCCTGTGGGGCCTCCTTGCTCTGGAGGAGCCCCAGCGGCTTCGTCTGCCACGCGAATGCCACTCACCAGGTGGGACGCGATCTGCTCCTTCTGCCTTTGCCACAGGGGCTTCAGCTTGTGTGCGGTGGACTCCACTCGGCTCCTAATTAGGATCAGGTTTTCCTGTTGGCGTGACACACATGGCTGTCACCCTGGGAGCCTCCTCAGTGCCCCGGGGAGCACAGGGCAAACTCCTTCTCTCGACTTAAGATATGGGAGAAGAGGAATAACTGGAGGCGGATGTGCCTGCACGATGGGTGCGTTGCCGCAACATCACAGTGGTTCATACTGTCAGCAAAAAGCAGCACTTAATTGAAAGATCTCAGCTCGGATAAGTACCCTGTAAGCAAGCAGACCCCTCTGCCCAGCCACAGACCTACTGCTTTTGCTTGAAATCTCGTAGACAAGAGCTTTTCTTCCCCCACAGCCCAGGTTCTCGTGTGGAAATCCTGCAGGACCGTTGCTCAGGGCAGGGTTGGCCTTGAAGGCCAAGCTTTGCAGTGCCTCAGTAGGACAAATGTGAGGAGCTTTTTCAACACAGAGGACCGACTACATCCAAATTCATTTGCTTCAAGATCAAATAACGAGCCAGCGCCTCACCGCGTTCACAGGGTACCCACCATGTAGTGCTGCACGGCCTCGGAGACGAGCAGGAACTGGTCGCTTTGCTCCTTGGCCGCCTCTCGGCAGAGGAAGCAGGCCAGTTTTCCGTCCAGTTTGCGGAAGAACGTGAGCGGTTTGCCGTGCTGGCCGCACTTCTCCTCGCCCTGCTCCACCTGGAAGCCCTTGAGGCTCTCCAGGGCCTTCGCCAGCACCGTGTTTTCTATGTACTGCCTGTCTGGGACCTCGGCCTGGCACTGTGGGCAAGCACAAGCCGCCTGCTCGGCCCAGGCGTTTGTGAGACACGACTTGCAGAAGTTGTGGCCGCAGGGCAGAATCAGTGGCTCTGTGAACCACTTGAGGCAGATGGTGCAGGACAAGTCCTTGCTGAAGAGGTCGGCCGGCAGCGCCGCAGGAAGGTCGGGCAAGCTTTCCAGCTCACGGATGGACGTCGGCAAGGGAAAGACTACGGCCGCGCTGGGTGACACCATGGCGGGAGAAAGCAGCTCGGATCGAAGCGAAAAGCATGTCCTACCAGAGAGAGGTGACCGCAGTGAGCTCCTGCCGCAGCCAGGTGAGGCGAGGGGTGACGCTGCTCCAGATCCAGGCCTCTGAGGAGAGACAGGTCCCAGCCCGCCGCCCAGGGCAACCCCGGCATCCCCATGATCCCCATCCCGTGGCCTTGGCGGGCTCGTGCTACCCACAGCCCGGGGCTGACCTTGGTTGTCGGTCTGTCTGAGCGGGCGGCTGTTGGAAGGTTCTGGAAGGGGGTGGTGGTCCCCGGTGACAGCCCCGGAGCAAGGTGACTAATGACATCCCATCCACTCTCACAGGACAAGAGGCACCGCAGGCACCTTGTTTTGATGTTCAGCAGAAAGTCAGACACGGGGACTGTCCCCCATGGTGCCTGCATCCCGCCTACCGCCCTTGGGATAATGCCGGAAAAACACAAGAACAATGGGAGAGCAGGAACGTAAATCCCTGCACTCAATTGCTGCCAAGCGGTCTGAAAGACTAAGATTAGAATTGATTTCTTGAGAGAAGATTCCTCTCTTAGAAGAAACATAAAGAGCACTTTGCTCCCAGCGTTTTTGGATCATTTTAATCAGAAGCCAAGAGAGACTTGCAGTAAACAACTCAGTTTTGCCCCAGATGTGTTTTCAAGCAAAGCACATGGAAGACACAGGTTAGTGTCAGACAGGGTTTCTCTTCACCTTGCACAGAAAGCAATGGTAATGGAAGAGGCTATGGCAGCAGGCCAAGATCATGAGGGAATGTTTGATCTTGGCAGTTCCAAATCACCGTAAATCATAATATTCCACCGCAAAATAAGTGTGATGGACCACTTGCTCCAGGTTGAATGTACTTACTAGGAAGCCTTGTTCATGCATCTGCAGAAATCCAATCCTCCCTAATAGTGGTGAAGTAATTGTATTCACCCTCCCATAAAATAAAAGCAGATCCATCGTGGCTACACAGGCTACAGGGTTCTGCTGGGTAGCTTCGATAGCACCAGCCTTTTGGGGAAGCTCTCATCCAAACCTTGTTCGACCTGAGGTGTGACACAGGAGCTGACCCTCAGCTAGATTTCCTCATTATTGGGTCAAACCACTCGCGGGAGAGAGGAACATTTGGGAAGTGAAAGCAGCCGCCTCGTCTCAGCCCAGCTCGAGTCCGCACGTTCAACGCTCTCCACCAGGGTGTCCACTTTAAGCCTTCTCCCCGGGACAAACCCAGAAGCAAGCACAGTTCTTCATGCTGCCCTAGTGAAGTATGTGCCTCCTATTCAGAAAGACAGCACTCACTCAAATTTTCCAATTTTATTTAGGTAAAATACTCCATACAATTCAGAACATGAAAAAAGTTGCATCATCTTTTAATTGGTAATGTAGATACAGAGTTAACATGCACAGAGAATGCCTAGCTAGCACCTGCCTCTAAGGCAGCTAGTATTTTAATTAAAAGCTTTAGTAATTGCTCTTGAAAGTGCTCCTACCAACCCACACAGCTGGGGATGCAGCCAAAACTATCAGGGCAAGCATATGTCACAAATGGGCAGGACTTTCAAAAGTCTCAACGGAACAAATTTATATTGTACATCTCTAGAAGGGTCAAATCATTTACAAAAATTAGATTCCTTGACAATCAACTCATTCTGGAGCTCCACCATAACTACCAGTTCGGGGCAGCTTCTACAGTGCTGCTGTGTTTGAGGATCATCTGCCTCACAGGCAGAGAGCCCTCCACATGATTTCCTCCCATCTTAACTCCTCAGTATTTTAATTCCATGGTGAAGAAGGCAGGGAATATAACTCAGCAAGTTAATGCATTTTCAACCCTAGCGGACAGCATTCTACGGAGAAGGCATTTTGTGCGCAGTCAAGATGACTCATCTTCATTATCAAGCGGGACGTGAAGAAGGGACAGACACTTAGGCTGATTTCAGCTTGGAAGCTGTGAAACCTGTGTCAGGAAGAGATTAGTGATGTCAGTCACTCCGCTCATATCTTCTAACTTCATTTTCAAACACTCCAGTGTTTTCCATGTGTGAACTCACACTCCCACCTTCCCACCCTGCAAAAATCTGCTTTTCTATCCCCTATTCTATGGGGGCCTTAATCTTCAACAAATGCTGCTCTGTTATGAAAAACAGAGTTTTCCACCCCAAATCCCATCCATGATGACAGTCTCACTCTATAGCCTGCTCTTGCCTCTAATGCTCCAGCTTCTAGCTCCTTGCCCTCAAGCTCCAGCAAAGTCCGTGTTGTCCCTGCCTCGGGAATCCCACGCTCCCAAGCTGACACTTCACTCTTCCCAGAGCCTCGTGCAGAGTTAACCAGGGCCTTCCTTCCTCAGGAGGCAGCAAAGCCTCTAGGGGAATTCCTGGGTACTACAACTTCCCTCTGCTAGGCCACAGGCAGCACCAGGGGATGCAGAGCACTCTGAAAATTCGGAAGGTATCTAGCAGACATGCCACGGAAGCAGGAATTAGGTTTTTTTTTCCCCAAAGGGCTGCTTTCTTTTGAGCCAAGAGGATTCTTGGAAGGTGTTGTCTAGGCATCATCGTACGTTGACTCATGTAATTCAGGGCAACCTGGATTACTGGCACCACCATACAGAGTGTTTTTGTTGAGGGTTACTTTTGTTCTTCAGCTCTGCAAGCGATGGCCTTGCCCCCACAGACCATGTTCCAGGGCTCAGAGTAACTTACCACAGCTATCCCAAGCACAGCCTAGAAGTCTGGATCTGCAGGAAACAAAGGCAGAGCCTCAGGCGTCGTTCACAGCAAACACAACCCCCCCTTTCACCGCAGCCCACACTTCTGCACAAAGCAGAGCTGCCCTGACTAGGCTGCGCATGCTTGTTGGAATGGACTGCACTGAAACCCCACTCCCCGATCCTTTTCATGACCCAAGATTCAAGCCATATGATGAGAGGGGCGATTTCATTAAGCGCAAATCTAAACGTTAAGTGCTGGTCTCTTTAGACCTGCTTCAAAGCCAAAGATCACCCCATTACCAGCCATACCCTTCCTTAGGGCTCCTTCACCTAGGAGGTCAAGGAACCAGCTACCTCCAGACCTCCCCTTATATCTGAACCAGGTCTTTTCTTCTAACTTATTCTTTCACAAGCAAGCAGAAAATCCACAATACCCCATTTGAAAGTCTGCGGCTCCGTGAGGGCGACATGCTCCACCCTGCAGGTGTACACGCCACTTTTGGTGGGGACGAAGGTGGCGTAGGCCAGGCGACGGAAAGTCCAGTTGTCGCTGAAGGACATGTCAGAGTACTGCACGTCCGCCATGGGCTTGCCATCCTGCAGCAGGGTGATGTTGATCTTGGGAGGGTGGAAACCCTCCGCATAGCAGTTGAGGACGTTTGTGTCACCGAATGTGACTGGGTGGCGGGAGTAGACCTGCACTTTGGGCGCCTCTAGAAAGGACAGAGCGTTGGGTGAGCGTTGGGGCCATGATGGGCTGACCACCCCCACCAAGGACCGGGTCTCCCACCAGTCCCTCACCGGTAACCGTCCCCCCAGCCCCATGCCGGCCCCCCTCGACCCCCGGGCTCACGCTTGGCCTCCAGCAGGCTGACGACGGCCACCAGCAGCACCAGCAGCGTCTTCAGCACCCGCTCCATGACGCCGGCTCTGACTGGCGCGCCCGCACGCCCGCCGCTCTATTTATACTCGCGGCCGCGCGCGGCCAATCAGCTGCGCCGCCGCGCCGCGCGCGGCCAATCGGCGGCGCCGCAGCCCCGGGCGTCATCGGTCTCCGGGCAGAAGCGGCGCGCAGAGGTTAGCCGAGCCGCTTTCGCTTTCGGTTGCGCGGGCCGCGCCCTGACAGCGAGAACCACCCCCTCTTTTCCCGGTCCGGTTCGGCCCGGCGGGATCCCCCGGGTGACTGGTGACTTCACGGCTCTGCCGGCACCTCACTCTGATTCGCGGGGGGTGGGTAAGGCCCCGGGGAAGACGCGTCCTCGAGCGAGGACCGCGGGGAGCACCGGGTTCCCTTGCTGGGGAGCACAGCTATAGTGAAAGTCACACTAAATACCATATAAGCGCTAAGTGACGTATGCGCTAAGTGACGTACACACGGTGACCTGCACCGAGACAAGATTGCAGACCCCTAGTGGCCACTGGCGTCGCCCCCCGTGCGGGAGGCCACCGCCTGGCCGCGCTCCGGAGTGCAGCAAGCGCGCGCTGGCCGTGGAGGCCGCCATGTTGTACGGCGGACGGCGCGAGCGTGCGCATGCGCACGAGCGGCGGCCCGTAAAAGGCGTGTGGCGGGCGCGGGGCGGCCCGCGGAGGGCGGCGGCGGGCGGCGCCGCGGGATGGCGGAGGGCGGCGAGCCCGTCGTGAGTGCCCGCCCCGGGGCCGCCTCCCCGGCCCCTCGGCTGCCCCGCTCGCTGCTCCTTGGCGCTAGTGCCTGCCTGAGGGCACGTGCCCGTCGTGCCTCTGGTGGCAGCGTGTTCACTCTGAAGCCTAATGGTGTTGCGCCGGTGCTGACTGGGCTGGGGGGGAACAGCCCTCCTCCAGTGCTCAGCTGCTTGCTTGTGTCAACCAAGCAGGTCCTTGCTGAGGCTGGCAAGTGAATGGCTGACCTCTCACGGCTGGTACTGGGGGTCCAGCGCTGCTGGCTGCTCCTTCCCTTTCTACCTAAGGAGTGAGCCCTGGGGCTCTCAGGTCACCACAGTGCAGTGCCTTCCATGGACTTGGGGAAGGGGGGAGAGGGGCTGGGTACTTCCCCCAGCAGCCAAGGTAGTTTAGGGGTGCCCTTTCCTGGCCTCCATTAATGGGGGCCCTGCTGCCTTCCCCTTCTTACCCTGCTCAGATCTTAGAGGATTACCTGCTGGTGGAAGATGCACCTCTGCTGGAGGAAATGGCCGAGGAGGATGAAGAGTTTGACCTGTACAACGAGATGACTTTTGGGTTAGGTAAGGCTGAGGGGAGGCCTAAGGCTGGGGAGGTTCAGCTGTGCTGTGGGCACTGGGGTTTCAGCTGCAGCTTAGCACCTGGTGAGGATGAGATGGGTGGTGGGGAGGCTGCAGCCTTGGTGAGGAGCTGGGCTGGGAGTGGAACCCACTGCGTGCTCTGCTTCTCCCCGCAAGATCACGACTCCACCGAAGAGGATGTTGCAAAAGCCCTGGTGCTTTCAGAGAAGAGCCCTGAGCTGGCTGGGGTGGAGGAGGCCAAGGCCACTGAGGAGCTGGAGCCCAGAGCCCATGAGGAGCAGCTGCTGCTGGAGGAGCTGGGAGAGCCCCAGGGGGAAGGAGCACTGGAGCTGGAGGCCGAGCAGGTCGACTATATGGAGGAGGAGGAGGAGGAGCTGGGCACTGAGGAGCCAGAGGAAGAGCAGGAGCCTGAGGAGGAGCCCAACGACCTGGGAGACCCAGCGGTGATGAGAGCCGTGCAGAGCAAGCCCCCACTAGAGGTGATGCACGAGTGGGGCAGGAGGGTGACCTGCTGTCCCTGCCCGGCCACCTTCCGCTCGTTCCTCCCTCCCAACCAGCCTTCCCGCTGCCTCTGGGCATGGGAAGGGGGTGGCTTTGCCCCTGTTCATGTTGGGCGAGGGAGGCTCTGGGGCTGAGAGCACCTCTCTTTTCCCTGTCTTTGCTCCTAGAGCCAGGACTCGGCGGTGCTGGACAGCAGGATCGGCTCTGCCTGGGCAGAGTTTGGCAAGGAGGACGTGGTAAAAGCACTCGGTTTCGGGCAGTGCCGCCTGCCTCTCTCTCCCGTGGGTGCCTCTTGCCTCGCTCACCCGCCTGTGTCTTTCAGCTGGCCGTGGATCCTGCTGCGTGGAGCTCCTGCCCCGGCAGCCTCCCGCCCCACCACGTGCTGGAGGTGGGTGCCCTCTGGGTGGAGTGGCTGAGGGCCTCCGGACGTGCCCCCAGGGCCACCTGAGCCCGTGGCCGAGGTTTGGGTCCCAAGTGGGTCCAAAGCTCAGGGTGGAGCTGCGGCGAGTGCAGGGCAGCTCCAGGGCCTCCCGCGCTGCCCTGGCTCCTGCCCCCATCTCCCGTGGCCTCTCCCACAGGACAAAGCCATCCTGCAGGTCCTGGAGCGGCCTCCTCCTGCCGCCAACGTGGCCCTCGACTTCCTGGGCTCCCCCGTGCAGAGGGGCTTCGCGGGCTCGCCCAGGCTCAAGCGCCCCAACTTCCGAGTGATGTCCCCCAAGTCCTTCCCCCAGCGCTTCCTCCGGCAGGTAACTGCGCTCTGCCCATCTCGGTGTCCAGGGAAGGGCTCCTGCTCCCTCCCTGCCGCGACCGTTCCCAAGAGAGGAGCAGGCTGGCCCTCCGGGCAAGCGTGGCCAGTAAGCGCTCTGCTCTCCTGCCCGCAGCAGCCTCCTCTCGTGGCTCGGCCCTTCACGCCGCCTCGCCGGCCATCTTCTCTCTTGGCTTCCAACCAGGTAAAGCTCGGGGCTGTGCACAGCTGGTCACCTGCCCCACACACCCTTCTCAGTGGTTGTCTTGATGGGGAAAGCGGAGTCACCTGTGTAGCTGTTGCTCTGCGGCTGTCTCTACTCCGGGTGTCCCGACCTGTGGGTGTTGGGCTCAGTGCTGTGCTTGGTGTTGCCGCATGAACATTAGGAACGGAGCTGGGGCAACGCAGTCCCTCAAGCTTCGTGGCCACTGCTCAGTGCACCCAGCAGGACGCCAGCTTTGGGTGCTGGGGGACACCGGCAGGAACAGGGCCGGGACCCCCCACGCCACTCTCTTGCAGGCCGCGGGGTTTGCATCTCCAGCGCCTTTCAGGCCCGTGTCGCCCAACCTCGGCACTGCGCCACGGCCTCTCACCATGCACTTTGGCCCCATGTCCCCGTCGCTGGATGCCTCTCTCTTCTTCAGCCCATCAGCCAGCGGCCAGCTGAACCTCAGGTAGCAGAAAGGCGAGCAGCAGGAGGAGGAGGAGGGTTGCTTCAGCCTCACCCGGAAGGCTGGCCATTCCCTGGGGACGGCTCCTGGGGGGCAGGTGCTGGGCCTGCAGAGAGGCCCTGGAGCCAGCGCCGTGTTTGCCCTGTCCTCAGCCCTTGTCTGGCCTCCTTTGCAGCGCGCCCAGCCACATGACGCAGCTGCACCCCCAGCACCAGCGGATCCTGACGCAGCGGCAGCAGCAGGGCGGGCAGGCGCAGAGGTGAGGGGGTCCCGGGTCCCCGGAGCAGGGGGTGCTGCTGAGGCTCTGTGCTGTAACGCCCGGGTGCCATCTCTTCTGTGACAGTGTCTCCCCCAAGAAGCTGTGGGCTCCTAAAGTAGACCCTTACGGTGGGCTCATGACAAGCAAGGAAAAGGACTGGGTCATCAAGGTGCAGATGATCCAGCTCCAGAGCGAGAACATGGATGATGACTACTACTACCAGGTGAGCGGGTGGAGAGAGGGGGTGACACCAGCTGGCCTTAGCCAAAAGCTCCTCCGGGGCAAGTCCAAGCTTCCCAGGGTTCTGTGCTGTGCTGGGTCTTTGCGGTTGGCGCTTCCCAGCTCTGGCATCCAGAGAGTGCCCGGGCTGCTGCTGCTGAGGCCCATCCGCAAGCGGCCTTGGAGCATCCGGAGCGGTGCAACCCCAGGGACACAGCGAGGCGCCCCGCCAGCTCCCTCTGCCCTTTCCTCCTGCCTTTCTGCCCGTCCTTGCAGACCTATTACCACCGGCTGGAGCACAAGCAGGCAGAGGAGGAGCTGCTCGGAGGACGCAACAAGCAGGAGCCCCCCAAGCTGGTCACGCCGTTTATCCAAAAAGTGGAGACCTACGACTCGGGTGAGGGGCTGGGGGAGCGGGCGGGCGCCGTGGGGCGCGCGGGGCACGCGCTCAGCCTGCCCACCTCTCCCACAGTGGTGCGCATTGCAGGCTCGCTGGGCCAGGTCGCTGTGTCCACCTGCTACAGCCCTCGCCGCGCCATCGATGCTGTGCACCATGCCCTCGTGGAGGAGGTATGTGGGGGGCTGTGGGTGCCAGGGATGCCTGGGGCCACAGCTCCAGGCTCTCCCTAGACCCTGGAGCAGCTTGGCAGGAGCTGCAGGAGCTTGGGGTGCTATGCTCGTGCTGGATGCTGCCCTGGCTTTCCACACTGCCCTTAGCATGGGATGGGCGTGCAGGTGGACTGGGTGACACCTAGGTGGGTGACAGGTCCCCAGTGTGTCCCACGCTGAGAGAAGGGGCTCTGGGCCGTCTGACCTGACCGTGGTCTCCTCTGTGGGGTTGCTGTGTGTCCTGAAGCCACGTCTGGTCCCCAGGGAGCAGCTGGGTCAGCGCCCTGCTGACGGCGCTGTCTGGTGCTGGCTCTAACTGTGCCTTTCTTTCTCCCCTCCTGAAGGCTGCGGGGAGCCACCGTCTTCGAGCGCTGAACAGGATTGAGAGGGTGAGCGGGCAGAGGCCTTGTCGAGGCCTGCACAACAGCAGGGCCAGGGCAGGATGAGGCTGATCCTTGCTCTCTGCCACAGCCATGTCTCCAGACACACGGGGACAGGAGGATGCTCCAAGCTGCTCCTTTAGCTTGTGCTGTTTCTCCAGATGTTCCTGCAGCTGCTGGAAGTAGAGGAGATGCAGCGGAAGATGTCTCTGGCCTCAGAGGAGCAGCAGCCCTGCTTTGAGGAGCAGAAGAGCCAAGAAGTGGAGCGCATCTACCAGACCCTGAAAATCAAGGCCTGCAGCAGTGAAGAGTGAGTTGTGTCGCAGTGCAGGGAGTGGGTGGCACTTCCTGACCCATGCAGGGCTCTGACTGGCATGGGCCACCCGTTGTGGGTGGATGGGAATTTCTGGGGACTGGGGTGGGGCTGGATTTCTTCCTTGGTTTTGGTCCCTCTCCTAAGCCAGGGGGTGGGGTTCCAGGTCCCCAGGGCCTATATGAACAGAGCCTTCCTCCCCAGGGAGGCAGAGGACGAGTTCCTACAAGTCTTGTGTGTTCGGAAGGGCAAGAAGCTGACAGCTCGGCTGCTGCCCCACCTGGCCGAGGAGCAGGCAGAGAAGATCCTGCTGACCATCACCCACCACCTGCCCTTCCTCATGAAGAAGGACGTGCTGGACGAGGCGAGCATCTCAAGTCAGGGCAGGGGGGAATCCAAGGCTGCAGCCTCCTCACCTTGCTCTTCCTCGGAGCACCCTATTGCTGGGTCCCAGGAAGCCCAGGTGGCTGGTGGGGTTGGCATGATGCAGGGGGAGAAGAGGCTCTGGATGCAGAGGGCAGGCTCTTGGCCTCACTCCTCCTCTGGGGAGGAGAGGAAAGGTCCCCAGGAGGGATTAAATAAAGCAGTCCTGGCTGCGGTTCTCCGTCAAGGGAGAGCCCTTCTGGTCCTGCACGTCCCTGTGCAGGTGCTGGGATGGGGCTCGAGACTGGGGCTGTGGCTGTGATGGGTCAAAGGGTCTCAGATCCTTGTTCTCCCCTCTGCCCTGCCCAGTCTCTCCCCCTGCTCTACGGCCCTCTCAATGAGCTGGTGGGCAGGACGACCTTCAGCAAGCTCATTGAGGTGCTGCAGGAGATGACCAGGCCTCTCCCCGAGTCCGCCGAGCTCCCGCTCACCTTGGCCCTGAAGAACCAGGTACACAGCCCCGAGGAGAGCAGATCCACTTAGGATCCCGAGCCCTGTGGGGACACCGTGGTGATAGGGTGCTCCTCCTTGTTCCCTGCAGTTTGGGATCTCTCTGCTCTACGCCCTGCTGAGTCACGGCGAGAAGCTGCTGTCCTCCGACACGCCGCTGGAGCCGCACACGGGGGACTTCGAGAAGTGGTGAGGACCCATCCTGGCGGGACAGGGCGTCGCTGCCTGGCGCGGGGGGTCACGCTCACTATGGCACTTGTGTCCCCAGGACTGACACTGTGTTCCTGGTTGCTCGGGAACTCTCTCAAGTACCCAAGACCTCCCTCGTGGAGCCTCTCTTCTTGCCCAGCAACCTTCTCTCGCTCTTCTGCCGCTACCTGGACAAGCAGACCATCCACCACCTGGAGGCCAAGATGGAGTGAGTATTGCCTGGCCCCTGCCAGCGGGCTGGACATCCTGCCTCTTTCTGTTCCCTTTTTGGCTCTGCAGAATGAGCAGGGGCTGGTGAGGGGTGTTGCAAGGGGGTCTGATGGGGGCTGTGCCCTGGGTGAGGAGCATGATATCACATCTGCCCAGGCTTCTCACCTGGAGCTGTGGCTGTGATGGGTCCCAGGGCCTTGCTGCTCCCTTAGGAGCCCCCTGGGAGGCACCAGGGCTGCTGCTCCTCTTGCAGCTTTGCTCCTGCCCATGCTTGGACGGTGATCCCAGGACCTTGCAGGTTGGTACTGGGTTTTTGCTGTTGGGGCACACAAGTTGCAAGCTGCCTCCCGAGCTCTGCCATGCCCTATGAATCACACCATCCTGGTCACAGCTGCTGGCCATCCCTGTGGCTCCAGCTCTTCTGCGAGGCAGCTCTGGCTAGATGGACAGATGCCACCCCTGGGAGTGACAAGCTGCTGTTTTGTCCCGTTTTCCCCACAGGTGCTCTCCACTGCCATCGGAGGCTGCCATGCCCTGCTGAAGCCCCAGGAGCATGGGAAGAGCCAGGAGCGGGCAGGGCCCCTATGCGAGGACTCGGAGCTGCGACACATTCTACCCTGGTGCAGGGCACGTGGGGTTGCGCTGGGCGCGGGCAGGGCCGGCGCTCCGGGGCCGAGCCGGGCCTGCCGCAGCGCCGGGCAGCACAAGCACGGGACACGCGGGTAACTTATTTGGCCGTCTCCCCCTGTGCCACTGAGCCTGGGGTCTGAGGCAGGTCAGCAGAGGGGCGCTGGGAGCACCGGGGGGTGAGTGAGTGTGTATACAGCACTCAATAAAATAAAATGGTGATTAACGAGCCCCCTGCCCTCTGCTCTGTCCGTGTCCCCGCTCCTGGCCTTAGGGGGACCTTGGAGCCTGGGGAGGGAGGGACACCCTGATGCAGGTCCCCCCCATGCAGGAGGGGCATCAGGAGGGAGAGAAGCTGGCTGCAAGGGGTGGTTGGTAAAGGCGCAGGTACGGGAAAGCTGAGGATGATGAGGGGAAGAGAGGGGACAGCCCCAGGGGCTTGGGAACAGAGGCCAGGGCACCATGAGGGCCTCCTGAGGATGCACCTGCAGAGCTGAGGGTGTGGGACACCCGGTCCTGTCCCGAATCAGGGGAGGGGTGAAACGGCTCCAACGAGTCCGTGGAGACGCTGGGGGCGGCCGGGGCTGCCGCAGGCCGAGGTCGTCCCCGGGGAACGGGGCTGCTCCCGGGCCCCGCCCCCTGCCCCCCCCCCGCGGCGCCGCCTGGCCCCGCCCCCTGCCCGCCCGTGTGTGGCCCCGCCCCGCTCGTGGCCGTTTCCATGGGGAGGCAGCGACGCCCGCCGGAGGCCGCAGCGGGCGGCGCTCATTGGCTCCCCTTGCCGGGGGCGGGCACACGCGGCCGCCAATAGCGAGGCGGCCCGCGCCGCCCGGCTAGCACCGCCCCTTCGAGGGCCTTAAGGCGGTGGTGGCGGCGGCGGCTTCCGGCGCGGGCGGCGCAGGCGGAAGCGGCGGCCGGGCGGACATGGCGTCGGGTGGCGGCTCCCGCTCCCCCTCCCCCGCCGGGCGCCTCCCGCCGCCCTTCCCCGAGCCCCGCGGCGGCGACGCGCCCGGGGCGGCCGACAGCGACACGGAGGGCGAGGACATCTTCACCGGCACCGTGAGTGCGGGGCGCGGGCGGCCCGGCGCGCCCCGACCGCTCCTTTCCCGCTGAGCCGCGCGGTGGGCGCAGCAGTGCCTGAGGAAGGGGCCTAAAAGAAATGGGAAAGGGGCAAAAATAAACAAACAAACAAACAAAAAACCCCCAAAACCCAACTTCTTGGGGAGAAAATCGTAGCTTTTTTGCCTCTGACAGGCAAGTCCTGTCTCGGGACGTAGCTGGAGTCTGGTTGCCGCCACTGGTGGGGAAAAATTCCGCGCTGGCTTGGCGGGCTCCGGAGTGTCCCACCTGGGGAGAAGCAGCCGCGTCCCCTGGAGCGCGCGGCCGCGGTTCCGAGCCGGGGGCACCGTGGGCTGTTTGTGCCTGGAACAGCAGCGTGCGGGGCGCTTGGTGCCGCTGCCGGAGCAGCTGCGGCTCCCGCCTGGCCGCGCTCCCCTCCGGCGGCAGCAAAACCACCTTGGCGAGGCGAGGGCGTCGGGCCGACACGCAGAGCGTGCGACAGCCCCGGCCGGGGCGTTCGAGGCGTTCAGCCCCAGCGCAGGAGGCAGAGGAAGCGCTCGGTCGGGTGTGGGTGTAAGCAGAGCTGCAGCTCGTGGAGGCTGGGAGCTGCGTGGCCCTGCTGCTCACTAGGGAGGTGTTCAAGATCCGAACCAATATCTGCTCCCTTGGGACATGAAAGGGAAAAATCAGACGTGTGTTTGGGGACGTGGGGACCTCAGTTTGCCCAGTCTTGCGCTGGTCACGTAGCTCTAAGCGAGGCCTCCGAGATGGGGGTCATGGGCTGAGCCAGAAGAGGCCGCAGTTGCCGTTTTCCGTGATAGCAGCCGGGGAAAAGGGAACAGGGTGCAGTAATTTCCTATATTGAGAAATCCAGTTTAAAGCGAATGGAGAACCCGGTCCTTCTAGAAGAGTCACCTTGCTGTGATGCTGGAGCAGATGATCGCTGAGCCCAGGAGAAACCCAGGAGCTGAAAGGCCATCCAGGGAAAACTCCCTGCCTCCCTTAGCTTGCCTGCACAGGCGTTGGTGCCGGCCTGAAGACGCGTTGCAGGGGCAGAGGAGCTGCTGGAGCTGCCCGGAGGTGGCACCGCGGTGTTGAGGGCAGCTGTGTCCACGCACTGCGGAGAGGGCGGCCACTGGAGCAGCCCTCGGAGGTTGCTGCGAGATCTGTGTGAAGCAGAACAAGCTCCTTGAGCGGGGCCCAAAGCGGCCTGGGGTGAGGAGAGGCTGTGCTGGCCCCATCTCACACGGGCTCCGCTCTGCTCCTGCAGCAGCAATGGAGACCACGGCTGTTTTCCTGTGAGGGGGAAAAAAGCTCTCCGTAGCCGGTCTGTGCTCTACCTGGCAGCATTTGGGTGTTAGAGAGCAGCACTCGCTCTGCAGTTCTAGTGCAGAATAACCCGTGCTTGTCTCGGCTCAGGGTGAAGGGTGGCTCAGGGCACCGCTCTTGCCTGTGGCTGCCATGAAAACTAGGTAGCAGGATGTGGCAGACGGGTGGGCGCTCTGGATCTGGGGCAGCCTTTCATTTCATCCCAAATCCTGTTCCCAGCGGCTTCAGGCCGAGCCTGGAGGCTCCTCAGCCCGTTCCCCTGCCCGCTTCGCTCCTTCCTGGCGTGCCTGCCCCACGTGTCGAGGCCGAGCGCGTAGCTCCGTGGCGCACCGAGGGCATGAGCTTCGGTGGTAAAACCCCGGTTCGGCCGAGCACGAGGAGCTGGGGCCCTGCTTTAATCCAGCTGGTAGAGCGGGGGCAGCCTGTAACGCCCCGAGCACTGTGCTCGAGAATGTCATTTATAGGATTCATTGTACCAATGCGCCCTGTATGCTCTGTTCCTCAGCATAAATGACCTCTTACTTAAGTGCTTTTAATTCTTTTACAGAGCAAGCCCACAGAACCAAAAAGGGAATCTCTGCTCCCAGTGAGCAGCAGCTCCAAAGAGAATGGAGTTTCTGTAGAGCAAGATGATCAGGACTTATTTGCAGGTGAGTCTGTATCTCTTGAGAACTTACTGGGGCTTTCTGAAATCTGGAGTAATCTCCCTTCTAGCCACATCCTGCTTATGGCCAGACGGCGCTTATTCGTGTTTATCCCGAGCTCTTATCTCTCTAACTTGTGTTCCAGGCTACCCTGGAAGCGCTGAGCTCTAGTGGTGTCTCTGGGAAGGTCAGAGTAGCCTCCTCCAGGTCTCCTGCAGCAGCAGATTAACTGCTTCGCGGCCAGAGAGGCCTGAAAACTTGGTTCACTTTAGTGTTGTCATCTTAAGCTGTTCAGGCAGCAATGTCCTCCCAGAGATAGAAAGCTTGTGTTGTTCCCACCTCCATGCAGGTGAGTATCTCTAGTTGAGAGACAGCTGTTCATAAGCACCAGGAAACATAATATTCCTCAAAAGGGGAAATGAGAAGGGCCAGTCCTCGCACTGCTCTCCTGTTTCTTGGCTAGGTGAGACCCGTCTGTCAGAGCCACCCGAAGGAGTGTCAGTTTTGGAAAATGTTGACCCGCTCTGGGTGGAGAAGTGTACTGGGAAGGCGCCCACCCTCCTGGCTGGTCTATATGCCCTGTAAAATCAAACTTGCTTCTAGCTGTTCCCCTGTGTACTTGCTGCTGCCAGCAGCAGCCTGGATTATCTTGGTGTTCTCCAGCAGGATTCATCGCATGCCCTTCCTGCACTGAAAGATGCACCAAGTCGAGTTCTCCTCCATGCTTAGGGTGCCCTGCTGTGGATATTACATTAGATTGCCTGTTGTTACTCCCTAGAGTTCATGAACCCCTCCCAGAACACATGGAAATTACCTTTCCAATAACACAAAGCAGACAGGCTGACCCTCGCAAACTTCTCTTGACAGATGCCACTGTGGAGCTGTCTCTAGACAGCACCCAAAACAACCAGAAGAAGGAACCGGCCAAAGCATCCAACCCTGCCCCGCCGTTGGATGTAGCCGTGAGCTCCTCTTCTAGAAACCCTCCGAAGAGCTATGAGGAGGTGAGAATTGCTGCGAGCTTTCCAACTTGCCTTGCTGGTTTGGGACTCTGGTGGGCAGAAACCTGTGCATTTATGCAGGTGGAAAAAATGCATCTGAAATGATGCAGTGAATGTCATTGACATACTGAATGTCCTAGGGGCACTTATCTCAGGCCGTCAGTCTGAGACTGATGCCACCCAAATGTGTTTGTGGTCAGCCTGACTGTATCCCGGCTCGTGTGGAAGCAGCTGATGTGGCTCTGACTTTGAGCTCTAGCGCCTGGTGTTGCTGCAGGTGGGGCGAGTGGTGTGACTTCTCTGGTAAAAAAAAAAAACCAACCAACCAAACAAACAAAAAAAAACTTAAAAAAAAAAAAAACTATCCTGAATCTGAATGCAGGGTCCTTAAGTGGAACTTGTAGTCTGGTTCCAGGTAGTCAGGTGGCATTTGGTCCGAATCTTGGCCTTCTCTGTCGGGAGAACAAGCCTGTTTAGGGACAGCAGAACAACCTGTTTCCTTTTGTGCCCTGAGCTTATGAGAACTGACTTTCTGCAGTGTTGTCAGGAGCAGCATCTCAAGTTTGGGCCTGGCTTAGATAAGAAGCCACGCAGAGCTAGGCCGGGGCGCTGAGCTTGCTGATAAGCCGTGACCTTCAGGTGCAAAGGCCCTTTGGAGTCGGCCTTGGCTTCATCCAGCCCTTCAACACCATTCCACCCTTGCAGGACTGCAAGGGGCTCCAAGCAAACGTGAAGCTCTGTGGGTCTGTTGGGGTGGTGTTGCTCACATATTTACCCCTTAGCCTTTAGTCTGTTGGAGACCTGTTCAGCCTGGAGCTGCTGGGTGCTGCTGCGGTTCCTGTCCCCTTGTTGGGTACACAGCGTACCTTGTGTGCTGGTACCTCAAGTGCTTTCAGATGAGAACTGAAATAGTGATGTAAAAGAGCTAAAAGGAACTAACTGCGTGCTGGGCTGGGTGAGAGTGGGCTCTGCAGATTTTAACATCAGCACTGTAGCAGTTTGCACATCCTTCTGTGCAGGTAGCCTTGCTGTAAGGCCAAATCCAAATTGGGATCCCTGGAACAGGTGGCTTCAACACAAACAAGAAACCTAGGGACTTTACAGATTTCCTCGGCCGGACTTAAGTACCAAAGATGCCTTTACACCATGACAAGCTCACTTTGATCTGTGGAATTCTGTGGTTCACAGCAGATTAAATCCAGGCTTTAATCTACTCTCTGTATGTTCTTACTCCAAACAGTTGGAAGAGGAGGAACAGGAGGACAAATTTGAGCTGACAGTAGGAGTGAGTGACCCGGAGAAAGTTGGTGAGTTAACATCCTGTCCTGCTAACTGATGAAGCTGCATTAGGCAGCCATGCTTGGCGATAGGACTGAATGTGGATGTTATCTCCATGTGCCACAGTTCAAGCTTGATCACTTGCTTCCCCAAAGCTCCTTCCAAGATCTAGAGAAAGTGAAGCTAAACAAAGTAAAAAAACTAAAAATCTATATAAAGTGGGGCAGAAATCCTCTCTGTAAAGCCAAGCACCTCAAAAGCAGGGAGCCAGGAGAACATTTAGGAGGGAGGTGATACCAGCCTCTGCTTCTCCTAGCAGAGCTCAGTGCCTACACAGCTGTGGTGTTGTCCAGCTTCACTTTATCTCCAGGATAAAGTGTGGCTGGTACCAAAGAGGTGAAATGGCCTTAGCTGCACACCAAGCGTCTTGCTCCCTGCTCTGCCATCCAGCCTAGCAGCAGATGTGCTGGTGGGGATCAGAGCAATCTGACCAGATACGTGTCTGTCTCTGGGGTGCAGAGAGTTTTAGGCAGCATCTGGTCCCAGCCAGCAAAGCAGCCCTGCTTGTGGCAGCTTTTCCAGCTCTTGGCTAACGAGCTGTGGAGCTGGAAGATGTGCTGGAGGTGTTTTAGGCGTAGCACCAGTCTCCTGAAGATGCCCTTGGAGTTGAACCAGCAGGTAAACCCTCCCTTTGCCAAACAAAGGGGTTTCTGTATTAGCTGCAGGAAGCTGCCTGTAATGTCTCAGAATCAAGCCGCATGTAGCCAGGAGCCGTCTGCCTCGTGCCCTCTGAATAGACTCCTTCATGTGCTGCACAGCCGCGGAATTGTTGCGTTCGGAGCAGATGCGTGGAGTTAGCCCAAACGCTGTCAGCGTAACAAGCGACCGATTGTCGGGATTTGCTGCCTTAGGAAGGAAGAGGAGGGCTCGGCAGTCCCGAGCGGCCAGGTCGGGGCAGGGCCCTGCAGCGAATGCTGTGTGGGGTGCAGGGCTCTGTCACTTCGTCGGGACTCGTATCAGAGCCAGTCAAGTAGGCAGGTGCCTGGAGGTCCTAGAGCCCTGCAGTTTGCAGTTCTCAAAACATCCAGGCGGTGCTGGGAAGGGCCAGGTTCGGGGTACTAATACCTTGTTTCTGTTTTCCATAGGCGACGGCATGAACGCGTATGTAGCCTACAAAGTATCAACGCAGGTACGTGCCACCTTGCGCCCCCACGATAGGGTGCCCTCTTTCAGGATGCCCAAATACCTCATCACAAGGCATTTAGGGGTTATATTGCACTCCTGCAGACCGAAGGATGAGCCTAGCTGAGAAGCAGGTTTTGAACCTACTTGAGGGAGCACTCCTGGCTTCAGCCAGTCACATCCTCGCAGCCCTGGCTGATGTCCCAGCTCAGCGCTGGGCGAGGGGGAGGAATGACAACCTTTAGGAAAGCCCCAGGCACCAGCTCTGTTGCTAGTAGTTGTGTGCTGATGGTGACATCAGGTTAAGCTGAGCTGTAGTCAGAAGAGTTATTGCTGTAACTAGTTGGCTGTCAGGACCCACTCTGCTGGGCTAGTGACAAGAAACTTGGCCACCAGGAGCCGCTGCCTTGCTTGCTGCTGTGGGCTGCTGTTCCAAGCTCTGCAGAAAAGTTGTTCCTAGGTATCTGTCCATCAACTGTTAGACTCCAGGAGTGGAGGAACATGGTATGGCCCTGGACTTGAGCAAATTCTGGAGGAGAAATCCAGCAATGCTGCCTCTGCATGGCTGGCTGGCTCTCAGCTTAGGCACTCAAAGGAGTTGACTTGAGTTACGACAGTGACTGCCAACCCTTCTGGGTCTCTGGCAAAGTTGAGAGCTCTTGTCTGTCAGATATTAATAACCCAGTTCAAAGGCTATTTTTCTAGCCCTGGGTCTTACAGCTTATTGCACAGGTTTCCCAAGAACCTTTTGCTTGTACTCAATACTTGTAAAGTGACATTGAAATGGTGATAATTGTGCAACTGATGTGCTGTAGCTGGAGTCTGTATTTTTATGGGATGGTTGCCTCACTGTGAGAGAAGTGAACTGAGAGGGATCGAGTGGAGTTGGTCCTCTAAAGAAAGGGGAATCGGTAGTGGCAGGTATCCAGAGCCTGGAGTGTGGGGGTTCTTCTTGTGTAGGATCCCAGCAGCTGCCACGTTGCACTGTAGGTCCACCACCCCTGTCTAACTGGAGCTGAAAAAAGACTGACCCACTGACTTGCCTGGGATTCCCCGGGTTCTGCTCGATGACAGGTCCAGGCAGCACTGAGCTTCCTAGACAAGCTTCATCATGCTGCTAAAACTGCAGCTGTGCACAGGCCTCGACTCGCTGCGTCCGCAACAGAGAGGCTTTCCCACTTGGCGCCTGACTCTGCCGTGGGTGGTGGTACGTAGGTGTCTGTGGCACTGCTCACAGAACGGTGGAGGTAGGAAGGGACCTTTATCGCGTCACCCTTGGGTTATCTGCAGAGGTGGCTTCACCTTCAGTCCTGCCTTGGTAGCATTGTCAGAAGCCACTTGTAGTCCTGGGGAGATGAGCTGTAACCCAAGGATGGTCCCCCCTCTTGTGGAGAGCAGGGTTGGGGGGATTAGGCCATGCACAGGGCCTACTGAGATGTCTGTGGCCACAGTATCAGCTGCTCTGTCATTTAATAGCATAAATATTGCTGCTTAGTCCCTGGATAGCTCTTAGGAGACCTCTTAGCCTAGGCCTAAGCTTGCTCGGTTTAGCTTTGCCCATTCCTCATCCTGCAGACCTCGAGCTGTTCTTTTTCTCCCCAAAACCGATGGCACAAACGATGCTTTTGAGGCTGTGCGTGTGGGGGCAGCTTTCCTGGGCAAGCCCAGTCTGACTTTCTTCTGTTTCCCCCAGACGAGCCTCCCGATGTTCAGGAGCAAGCACTTCTCGGTGAAAAGGAGGTTCAGCGACTTCCTGGGCCTGTATGAGAAGCTGTCGGAGAAGCACGCCCAGAACGGCTTCATCGTTCCTCCGCCGCCTGAGAAGAGCCTCATAGGTGAGCGCAGAGGTGCCGAGCGCTGCTCCGGAACGGGCCTTTGTGCAGCTGAGCTCCTGCCTGAGCGGGAGGGCCGCAGAGCAGCAGGAGGAGGCTGCTAAAAACAAATTGAACTTTGTGGTGCAGACCAGGCTGGGTGTGCGGGCTCAGCAGGGCTCTGGGCTTAAAGCCTTGAGCTCAGAGAGGGCTCTGCATTCTGCTCGATGGAGTGAAACATGCTGTGCGCTGTAACTGCGTTACTGTTCACTTGAGTCCAGGTTTGTAACCCTTCCAGTCTTGCCTGGCATTGCTCTGCCTCTTCTCTGGTTGTAGTTCTTGCTGATTTGAGATCTAATTTCTATTGTAAAAGCCCAGCTTCTGCAGTCATGCTGATAGCCTGTACTCAGTAACAGCCCTTGCTGCCTTCCGCATCGCTCATCGATTGCATCTTCCTCCTGTGCTAGGAATGACCAAAGTGAAAGTTGGGAAAGAAGACTCCTCCTCTGCAGAGTTCCTAGAAAAAAGACGGGCTGCTCTAGAGAGGTACAGATCCAAACCACTATCCCCTCATGCCTGAGCCAAGCAAGGGACCTCTGAAAGGTCAGACTGGCTGCACTCTCCTCCCTACGTGAGAAGCAGTCTGCTTCTAGGTTTGCAGTGAAGCTGAAGGGCACTGAGGACTTACAGCTGCAGAGAGCTGCTTTCACTCTAAAGCTAACTCCTACTTGGAAAGACCATGCAGAGATTTAGTCCGAGTCTGTCCAAACTCCACTGACAACGCAGCTTGTAAAATGGAGCTCTTGCTCCACCTCAAGTGTGGGTGTTTAGCAGTGGTGCAAACAGTGCAGATCAGGCAAGGAACAACTTGGCTTTCCCCAAATTGACACCCTGGCTACACAACCCATCAGTGGCCTCTGCTCTGCTACCTGTACTGACTGCTGTAGATAGCGCTGGAACGCTGTTCACCTCCAGTTTGTCTTCTGGAGGGCTAGCAGAAATGTCTTTGAAGACACCAACTGATGAAGATCCAGTCTTGCATCTTGAGTAACTTGCTGTTGATTGTCCCGAGTGTTAATTGAATGTCTGGCAGGTCTGGCCTTGAAGTTTAGTATCACTAGAGTCTACAGGGAAGCAAGACTCATGCATGATGGGTGGGTGAGAACAGCTTGTTGAGCCTGACTTTCAGCCATTTCAGAGTAACCCTGCAGCTGACTTGCACACACTACAGCTCAGTGGGGTTACTTGGAGCCCAGTTTGCTACAACACAAGTAACTCCTGGTATGTTCTGCTCTGCAGGTACCTTCGGAGAGTTGTCAGCCATCCAACAATGCTGCAGGACCCGGATGTCAGGGAGTTCTTGGAAAAAGAGGAGGTCAGTACTGGGAAGTAGGGTTAACTACAAACACCTTGGAAGCACAGAAGGGGAAACGCTCTCCAAGAAGGTAGCAAGGCCTGACATTTCCAGACTCTTCTCAACAAGAAGCACAAGAAGAGCTGTTATAGCTCTGAACCACCAGTGATAACAAGAAGGTTCTTTTTCTTTTGTGTTAGTGCTTAGATAAGCACAGCACATTGATAATGAGTCCCAGCTTGCTTAAGTCATGTTAGGAGGGGGTACATGGGTAGTCTTTTTCCTCTGGAGTTCATGATAGGAGTTCCTCAATAGCGAGGAAGAACTAGAGCTGGTGTGGCCAGGAGTTAGTCCTGTCACCTGACAGTTGTCCTGTTTGATATCTGCTTGTGCTGAACTTCCAGCTGAGGTTAGAACAGTAGGAACTGAATGAGTTGCTTGGAAATCCATAGGGTGGATGTTCCTGGGGAGAGCTGGCTCCTTATGGCAGTGCATATCTGAGGTGATCCCTGCTGGTTGAGAAATTAGAGCCCCTTTGAGGCTGAGCCCTAGGAAATTCCAGGGGCCGCGGAGGCACCTCTCTCCTGTAGTATCCCTGGAACACAAACTGCTGCTGCCTCTTGGAGAGCTGCTCCCCAGCACCGCTCTCCTGTGCTTGCATCACCTGCGGCAGCCTGGGCAGCTCTCGGTTCCAGCTGCAGGGATTCAAGTGGCAAGGGTGGTTCTTAAAGTGCTGTGTCACCTTGGTACTAGGGACATGGAAAGGTCAGGAACTCCTTGACTGCCTGGAAACTGCTCAAGTGCCACGTCTCGAAGTGCCACGCGGCTCATGCAGATGCTCAGAGAGTGTGGCTAATTCTTCACCGTGGCTGTGCTGTGTGTCCTGCTGCACACACAAATGCTGCCGGGGGATGCACACGAATACCACAGGGGGAGCAATGGTTGTTCTCAAAGCTGCTTTCATCTCCTGACAAAGCAAACCTTTTTTTTTTTTTTTTTTCTTTTTGTCGCTTCTTTATAGCTGCCAAGAGCCGTAGGCACCCAGGCCCTGAGTGGAGCGGGAATACTGAAGATGTTCAATAAAGCCACTGATGCTGTCAGTAAAATGACTATCAAGATGAATGAATCGGACATAGTAAGTGCCAGGACACCTCCAGAGTGTCCCTTTTCCCTGCTTCGGAGCTGTGTGTGCCCACCAGCTCGAGCTCTGGCCGTGGGCGCCGTCTGTGAGAATCAGCTCTGGGCTCGTGCGTTTCAGTGGTTCGAGGAGAAGCTGCAGGAGGTGGAGTGTGAGGAGCAGCGGCTCCGCAAGCTGCACGCCGTCGTGGAGATGCTGGTGAACCACAGGAAAGGTAACGAGCGCGGGGCCCCTTGCGCCGTGGCTTGAGCCATGACGCAGTCGAGCCGTGGCCAGGCCTGAGCAGAGGTAGCCGGTGCACAGGCCTCTGGGAGGCACTTTGAGAGGAGGTGATGCTGCTCTCTTGCCCTAAGCGACTCTTGGCCCCTTCACTGGGGGCAGTGAAGGTAAAATGATGACCCCACTTCTAAGCTGGTAGGACTGGACAGGATTGTGGTGTTAAAGTGAACCAAGGTGCTGCTGAGGGAAGCAGCACCTTGTGGGAAAAGCCAAGTCGATCTTACTGTTGATTCCAAGCTATTCTCTGGCAGGGAGCGGGGATGTTTTCCTTCCTCTGCATGTTTTGGCTGACTTCTGCGAATCCGTGCCTGTCCTCCCACTCTGCCACTTCCCTTCCTCCTGGCTGGAGCTGCCAGCCCTGCTCCCACCATCCCATCCCACGGGATAAAAGCTGTTCCCAGAGCAGCCTCCAGGCCGCTGGGTTGACTCTCTTGTTCCATTCCCCAGAGCTAGCGTTGAACACAGCGCAGTTTGCAAAGAGTCTGGCCATGCTGGGGAGCTCGGAGGACAACACGGCCCTGTCCCGGGCTCTGTCCCAGCTGGCTGAGGTGGAAGAGAAGATTGAGCAGCTGCACCAGGAGCAGGCGAACAGTGATTTCTTCCTCCTGGCCGAGCTCCTGGGAGACTACATCCGCCTGCTGGCAGTTGTGAGGGTAAGCGCTGCCTCCGGGCACGCGCGGAGCCGGGCTCTGGGTCCCAGTGCAGCTCCTAGGCCTGGGAATGCTGGGATGCAGCCGGTTCTCTAAGTGCAATGCGGAGCCCTGGGTCTCTCTCATCTCTTCAGGCAGAGGGCAGACTTGCTGCTTGTTGAGTTGTGCATGTGTTGGACTCGGATCAGCAAGGTAGGTGAGGCCGGTCTGTGCTGTTCTCCAAGGGGGATATGGAGCATTTCTGTGGCTCGTAGGGTGTCTTCAGCCGTTCAGAGGCTGCAGCTCCTTCAGAGGCTCTAAATCAGTGACCTGAGTTACAAATAGCCCTGGTGAGCCCTGCTGGGCAGTAGCCAGAGCTTTGGAGCACATGCGGCCTGCCTGGCAGGCACTGTGTGTTGCTGGAGACTGACAGGAATGAGTCCCGAGGGAGCCGGGAGCCTGCAAAGCTGTTAACTGGCTCCTGCCCAGACCTTGACCTGTCTCCAAGCAGCCAGTTCTTGGGGTTGCAGAGACCAGAAAAACAAAAATAAAACAAAACCTGAAAAACTATTAAACAGTTACAAAGCGGAGGCTGAGTTCCGAGGTCTGACACAGCCTCAGCAGTGTCTGTGCTCCAGAGCAGGACAGGCCTCTAGGGCTGAAGGTAATAAGATGCATCTGGGATATTCCAGCATCACTGAAGGCTTCGCCTGCTTCTCGGCTGCTCTGTCCTGGCCTGCTTGTGCACGCTGCTCTCTGCCTGTCCTGCTCAGCCCCCAGCCTAGCTGGGTGATTGAGAAGTCTAACGGACCTTTCGTGCTTGGGCTAGTGGTTGTCCATCTGCTAAAGTCATCGGCCTCCTGCCAAATGCCTGGCCTGGGGTGTGCGAGCGCTCAGCAGGGACTCGGGGTCTGCAGGCCCTTGAGCTGCGCCGGGGCAGCGGCAGCCGGTGCTGGAGATGCCGTGCGGAACCGGCCGAGGCCCCGTGCACCGAGACGAGCAGAGCTCAGCGACGGGCCGGGCTCCGTGCTGGGAGGCTGCCGGCTCCGCAGGCACCTTGGGGCTGTCCCGGCCCTGCTAGGCTGCGCGCTCGCAGGAGGCAGAACCCCCTGCTAAACCCAGGGCCCGTGCTGCCACCCCCGAGCTGGGCGGCCTCCAAAGCTGCTGCTGTGGGACTGGGTGCTCGATGCAGCAGCTGGGCTCCTTCCCTAGTGGGGCAGCAGGGAGAAAAAGTCCTCCTCGATGTGGCCTGTGAGCGGCTGTGCTTGCACGTGGCAACTCTGCCTCCGCTGCTGCCTTTCAGGGAGCCTTTGACCAGCGCATGAAGACCTGGCAGAGGTGGCAGGATGCCCAGAACATGCTGCAGAAGAAGAGGGAGATGGAGGCCAGGCTGCTGTGGGCCAACAAGCCCGACAAGCTTCAGCAGGCCAAGGAGGAGATCTCGGAGGTAGGCAGCGAGGAGCGGCGGTCCCTGCGCTGCTCCACGCGCGGCTGCGCGGTGCAGGGGCTGTTCCCCTTCCCTTCGGACAAGCTGTGCTCCGGAGGCACATCCACGCGCGGAAGGTTTCATCTCCCCTGCCCTGGAAACAGCCCACTTCCTCTCTCTGCAGTGGGAGTCTCGTGTGACACAGTACGAAAGGGACTTTGAGCGGATTTCTGCTGTGATCCGCAAGGAAGTGATACGGTTTGAGGTAAGTTAGTCCTAACTCTTAAGCTCCTCTTGAGCCTGGGAGGAGACTGCAAGGCCTGAGTTTGTCTAGCTAAACTAAAGACAGACCCGCAGAGATCCTTGGAGCCTGCTCTGTCGTGCTGCCCAGCAGCTCAGTGTGACCCATTTTCATGTTCTCATGCTGCTGCTGGTCACTTGGTGTGGCAACTTGGTCCCAGGAGGAGCAGGAAAGTCTTGTCCCATCCTCAAGCTGGAGGGCCTAGTTCAGACTTGTACTTACTGTCTCTTGCAGAAAGAGAAATCAAAGGACTTCAGAAACCACGTGACTAAATACCTTGACACGCTACTGAACTCTCAGCAACAGGTCAGTGTCCTTGTCTGCTTGCAGCCACTTGTTCCCTTGTCCAAGCGGTGCCGACAAGTCCCCTCTGAAGAGGGGCTTGTGCCGTCGATTCCAAGCAGTGCGAGGGGGCCCCAGGCCCCATGGGGTGGGTGGGGATGAGCCCTGAGGGACTGGAGCCTCCACCTGAGGCCAGTGCCTGACAAGGCAGCTCCTTGGCTCTGGCTTCGGGCTGGCTTGTGGGCTGCGTACGAGAGCCCTTGGTGTCCACCAAGGCAGGGTTTCTGCCTCTGCCAAACAGTTTTCAACTCAGCGTGTAGAAAGCTCCTGCCTTAGAGTCTGAGCGGTGGCAGAGTGACTGCAGCGCCTGACTCTGCTCTCTCTCCACAGCTGGTGAAGTACTGGGAAGCCTTCTTGCCCGAAGCCAAGGCAATTTCTTAATGGGACCAAGCAGACGAGAGTACCTGAACTTTGCCTTTTTATACACTATACCTCTGTCTTTTACACACGAACGACTCGTAGTTAAACACTCTGGAGCGAGTAGAGGTTTAACCCCCAAGCAAGCAGCTTACAAGCCAGTAACTCTTCTAACTGTATATTTTTCATTTAGCTACATATATTTTCTTACTGAAGAGAAACTAGTTTCCTGCTTCAAGACCAGCCCTGCAGTAGGTGAAGAGTGACAGAGGGGTTAATAACACATGTAAATGTGTATTTTTCAGCCTGGGTTTTAGGGCTCTAATGACTATCTTACTCCTGCAGTGCCATTAAGATTATGTAATAAAACTTATATCAGGGCAAACAGGCTTGTTCTGTTGCTTATGGGAACTGCTTGGGAGGGGGAAGAGGGGGTGGAAAGAGCGGGGAGGTGCCAGCAGCTCCTGCGCTTGCCCGTCCAGCCGGACTCCGAGCTCTGCAGGTGGCTGCAGAAGGAGGCAGCGGTTCCTCCAGCTTCCAGGGGAGCGAGGTGGTGTTTTGGAGAAGCCCATGACCTTGGGAGGCTGCCTTGAGCCATCTGCCTTGGCTTCTGATTAAACTTTATCCTCAAAGCGCTGTGGAAAGCTAAGGATAGGCTGCTGTTTGGAGCCAGCTCTAGGGGGAGCAGAAAGTGCCCAAGGTAGCACTGACCTGTCCTAAAGCTCTGGCGCTGCTGCAGGGGAGCAGCTCTTGCTCCTTCACACCCTGTTTCAGGTGCCAGATGCTCCAAGATGCTGGTGCAAGTTGCAGGCTTGGGGCAAGGCCAGGTGCTTCCCCTTCCCCATAGGCTTGGGGATCCCTGGGACCCACAAGAGGGCTTGGTGGAGCAGTGCTGGCTCTATATGCCCCCAGCATGGGCTTCTCCTGGCTGGGCTCAAGGGGGAAACCCTTCTTCAGGCCTTGCTGGAGAACAACCTGCTCCATGGGAGACCAGCTGCTGCCAGGGCTGGGGTGACCGGAGCTGATAGCAGGGGAGGCTGCCAGAGCCCAGGGTGGCCCTGGTGGCCGGCAGCAGCCCTGGGGGCTGGTGGAGGGCCTGGGGCAAGTGCAGGACACCCAGCCACCTCCCTGAGACCTGAGGAAGGGTCTACGGTCACCTCTGCTGCGGGGGGGGGGGGGTCTCCCTGGGCAAGCGGCTTGGTGGGACAGAGCCCTGGCAGGTCTAAAGGTGCCTTCTTGCCTGCACTGGGAGGATGACCTTGATGATAACGATGATGATGGTGGTGGTGGCGAGGATGATGAGGACGCTGGTGCTGCAGCATCCCTGTGTTTTCACACACACGCAGCCCTGGACCCCACGCCGTCCTCCCGCCTGGGACTCGGCTGCAGCCGAGGGCCGTGGCCCGGGCCCCGCTGGGGAAGCGAAACCCCCGCCCCGCACACCCCCAGTCCGTCCCGTCTCGCTTCCTCTGCCGGGAGCGCGGAGGGGCTGGAAGCGACGGGGCTGTCGCGGGGGCGGTACCTGCGGGGCGGGGGGAGGCGGCCCCCGCTCTGTCCCTGTCCCCGGCTGATAAGGGGGGGGGGGAGGGGGGGGGGGGTCCCTTGGGCGCGCCCCGAGGTGGCGCCGCTGCCCCCCCCGCCGTGTCCCTCCCCCGGAGCACGTGCCGGCCCGGGAGCGCCGCGGGGCAGCGACCGCCGCGGGCCATGATCGCCGTGTCCATCCCGGCGGCGGAGCCCGAGGCGGCGCCGCGCGGCCCCGACCGGGCGCACACGGTGAGCGGCGGCCGCGGCACCTGCGGGGAGCGGGATCGGGGCGGGATTCCGGTCCCTTCCCCGAAACCCGGGCGGGAGGAGAGTCCCGGCTGTCCCGGGAGCGGCGCTCCCTGCCTGCCCGCCTGGCGGGAGGGACCCGTCTGTCCCGGGGAGCGCCGGGGCCGCTGACCCCTCCGAGCCGGTTGGGGGGGGGGGGGGTGCTGCTGGGGAATGGGACGGGTTGTCCTCGTCTCCCCTCCGTGGGGACCTGGGGAGCTCCCGGGCTGGAGGGCCCCAACGGACCTACCGCCCGCAAGGGCAGAACCCGCTCAGCACCTCCGGGGTTGGGCAGGGGAATGGGGGCGACAGGGGGAGGGAATCTCCATGTCTCCATCTGCTGCCGGCTGAGCCCGTGTCCCCTGTCCTGCAGGTGTTCCGGGTCGAGGTGCTCTGCAATGGCCGGCGGCACACGGTGGCCAAGCGCTACAGCGAGTTCCAGGCGCTGCACAAGCGGGTTGGGACGCGGGAAGGGTGCGGGGGTGGGGGTGGGGGGGGGATGGGTGGGGGGGGGGGTGGGTTTGCCCCTCCGCATGCCCCATGTCCAATCCCGCCCCCGCCTCGCCCCAGATCAAGAAGACCTGCAAGGTCCCTGATTTCCCGCCCCGCCACGTTCCCAACTG